>NC_133123.1:215284265-215595780 GCF_033568475.1 Henckelia pumila
ACTCATTTTTCTTTTTTATTTTATTTTATATCCATTATAATATAAATTCTTTTAATTATTATTTTATTTCCTCTTTGTTCCTCTTTCCTCCCCTTTCTCTCTTCCTCTTCCTCCCTTCCTCTTCACGGCTCCCAGAGAAATCCTGAAACGAACCAAACTCGAAGGAATTTTTTTTTTTTAAGAATATTACATATATGCCCATACATATATGCATCTATACTTAAAATAGATTTTCATAAAATTTAATGCATAATAAAAATCAATTGCATCTTAAAAGTTTAAAAACTCGAACAGGTTAAAATCCATGCAAACGACTATAATCTCAAAAGTATGCAAACTAATGAGAAATAGTAAACATGTGCGGAAAATAGCTCAATACATAAAATATCTCATCATAAACTAAATCAACTGAAACATGAGCTGACGAAGGTCACAGGTGTGCTAGCTCGCCACGGATGCACAGAGGTCTTCACCACCAGTCGGGACCACAACCTCCTGAATAACATAAAACTCACATGCACACCATTTAGATCTAGTGAGCCTAAAGGCCCAGCATGCTCTACCTTTAATAACGAGTACTACTAAATAAAACCACATGCAAGCACATAACTTATATAAAAATAACCTGAGGATTTTAATGCATGCATGATCGTAAAATCGAATGCATAAACTGCGTCGTAATCTAAATCATAACATAATACGTAACATAATACATAACATAAGCATTGACATGTCATAAACATAAAAATCATTTCATGTGGGTCATATCAGTGAAGTGTGACCATAAACATAAGCGATTGATCAATCTAAAAACCAACGTACGCGGCGACGAGGTTCACCCAACCTTAACACGGGGATGCCCTACGCCTCTTATGTCACTTCACCCAACCTTAACACGGGGATCCGTAGGCTCCTGAACTTAATTGTCACAATTCACATCAACTTCCAAAAAATATTTCCTTTACATGCCCTTAATATTAACATAAAAACATGCATGAATCATGAACTTAAAAATATCATCTTCCTTAAAATTATGCCCGTAAATATATATTTAATTCATTTTCCATAAAAATCATATTTATATCAAAATATATATATACATCTATTAAATATATATTTACGGACTATTTTGTTTGTCACTGGCTAGTTCGAGTTGCTGCCCCTTAACTAAAGCCCTTAAACTCATATTCGTCCGATAACACTTAGATTGACTAATTAACACTTAAACTCGCCCAATAATACTTAGACTAGCCCAATCACACTTAAATTGATCCAATTAGACTAAGATTGGTCCAATAGTACTTAGTCCAACTTAGAACTTAGCTCAACCAAATAAATTAAACAACTTAGGCCCATTAACAAATTTAGCTTAATTATTAAATTAAGTCTCCAATAACTATCTTAAGCCTCATAATCTTGGCTCAATAAATAAATCAATTCATTTAAGCCCAAATAACACTTTATCCCAAATAAACAACTCAAGCCGAATAAATAAGTTAAACCCAATAAACATTTTAGGTCCAATAACTAAATTAAGCCAAATGAATAAACTAAACACTTAGACTCTTAAATAAATTACCCGGCCCAAAATAAAATAATCCAGACCCAAACCATAGCATATGACCCTAATACACTTGACCCCGACCCGGACAACCCACTTGCCCGAGCTCTTCTTAAGCTGCCCGCTAGATAGACCACCCTTACAACCATCCATTCGTTCACCTAGCCGACACTAGTTCAAGGCATCTTAAACCAAGACTCAAAGGGACCTAACACAGTCATCAAACCAGTGAACAACAACTAAGAACTAGCCATGACAGAAAATCATTCACAATACATAAAAACACGAATGATGCATGAGTTAAAATTTGAGCTACCATATCCACATACAAATGCAACAACACAATTTAATCATCCAAAACAGTGAATATAATGATCTAAATGGTGTGAGAAAGGAACGGTATAACATGTCTTTGCGTTTAAAACGTACGAAAACTTATACGGTTGCAGTTGCGTATATCGGGATTCGAGAATCTCACAACTTTCCAATTTTGCAAAGCTCAAATCCCTAAATTGCTGATTTTTGCCTCTAAATATCCTCAACTAGCTTCCGATCTGCGAAAAATCACACAATGGTCAAAAGTCAACCTTGGTCAACTCTGGTCAAACTTTGACAAAAAATTCCCTAATTTTATTGCGCTCTCACCGCTTAACGATTTTGAATCTCGACTCAAAACTTGGATATTCGGATCTATCACGTCGAGACGATCGAAAATGGTTAGCATGTCGACGGTCGGTGGCTCGCCGGAGAAGACGGCGGCGACGGTGGCGGCGCGGCGGCGATCTGCAAAACTACTCCAAAAATTCTGAAATTTTGCAGTCTTGTAGAACTCGATGAGACGATTCCAATTCACTAATCCATGACCGGAGAGGACCACCGTGGTGGCCGAAATCGGCGAAAAACAGGCGGCGGCGGCGTGAGCTTCTTGAGCTCCGATCTGCACCATTCGCGACGGAAAATGCTACAACAAGCTTAAAAAATGTTCTACACATCACCTACTACCATATAACATCTAAAAAACCGACCCAATTGAGCAAAAATCCGATCAATACGCGCGAGGAAGATGATGAATAGTGGCCACTCCTTCTCGACTTCGTGCTCGGCAAATCCGGACACCAAAAATCACAATTCTTGGTATGGTTGTGACCGCCTCGACGAGAGCTACAAGATGGGAGGGTCAATCGACGGCGAAGGGCGGCGGCTGGCGACGAAAGAGGCGTGAATGGGGGTTAGGGTTTAGTGTGTTTTTTTGGGGTTTGTGCGTAAGAGAGGAAAAATACTTACTATGCATAGAAAATTGGTTCTAAAATGATCCGGTCCAATCCAATTCAATGCTCTTGTGTTATTTTACTCCAATATTAATTTAACACATTTTAAAAATTATCTGGAATGGTGAACTATGACCAGTCAACTAGAACAGTAAATTCTCAATAAATAAAATCTTGGGCTTTGACCAGTTACCCAAACTGATTATTTTCTCCAATTAAATTATCTGGCATAAATAATTATTTTAATTCCATTATCTCAATAATTATCTCAAAATTCCAATATTACCAGATATCCAGAAATAGTCAAACTCATTGACTAATTGGCACGTGTATTTTGTAAATACACTCTATAACTCATTTGACAATAATAATTATTTTTACAACTCAATAATTATTTTAATTGCCAATTAATTCGATAATAAAATTTTGGGGCGTTACAACTCTCCCCCCCCCCCCCCAAATGGAATTTCGTCCTCGAAATTGGAGTAAGCACCGATAAGATATGGACAATATGTCCACATAACGACCTTGGCCTCCGAGAGAGCCTCCTCCTCTAACTGATTCTAACACCGGACCTTTACCAAGGGAAAAACTCGCGTTCTAAGTCTCTGCTCCTCCCATGCTAAGATCTGCTCTATTCATTCTTCAGACGACAAGTTTGACGTCAATTGTAGAGGCTCATATCCATAACACATCACGCCCTTCATGGGCGCAATCCTCACAAGCACATGGTCTCCAACAGCAAACTCGAGGTCTCGTAGTCGTCGGTCAGCATAACTCTTCTAACGACTCTGTGTGACCCTCATCTTGTCCCAAATTCGAACCACGATATCTGCAGTCTACTGAACTAACTTGGAACCTAAGAGAATCCTCTCGCCAACAATGTCCCAATGCACGGGAGATCTACACCTTGTTTCGAAAAAGTCTCGTATGGAGCATACCTATAGACGCCTGACAACTGATGTTATAGGTGAACTCCACTAACGGTAGTCTCGACTCCCTAGAGCCCTGAAATTCAATCACAAAGGCTCTCAACAAAACCTCAATATCAACAGTCTCACGATTCTATCTGGTGTCCGTCAAATACTAAATTCTAATGGTGCTAACAATCACTATCAGTTACGAGCCAAAACAATGTCAAGATGACGTTCAGTATAACTCAGCTCAATAAATAACTTACTGGGTCATAATCAAATCGAAATCGAAGAGACATAGTTCAAAACAATATCAAAATACAATAATATGGAAAACAAATCTGCAAAAAGGAAACAACTCGTTTGCAGTCTAATACAAGGGGTGAGCAAATCAATTCAAGGCTCCATGAACAATGGATACGAGCCAATCAATAAATATCAAATCAGATGATCAATTATCAACAGGTATGACATCATGTCCACCATCAATACAAATCAAAATCAAGGTTGTCAGCGTGGCCTATACACGAGGAAATCCGCACGCACTCAACGAAAATGAAATAAAATCCCAGGTGTAATCCGATGCCAACAAAATAGAATCGAGATCCCAATGGAATATAATAACAATACTCACCCAAATCAATATCCATGTCCAGATTTAGAATTCAAGTTCTCAAGAAATATGAATTTCTGAAATTCATAACCGAAATATCATTCGAAGCCAAATTGACTGAATCTTCAATGAAAAATGTCATGTGAATCAAGGAATGCATGAACTACAAGAAGGATTCCAATATTTTCAGAAAGAATCGGTAAAATGGCTCGCGTAACTGATTTTTCTCTATACCAAAAGCACCTTCCCAATCCCTCACAAAATCAACTAGACGTCAATCAATGCTAATTACTCAGTTAGAACTATCACTGTGAGACCTCGATTCTAATCATCTAAATCTCGCCAAAGAAAACATAAAATTAATCCAGCACAATTGGCGATGCAAAATCGGACATTTGGCAACGCCAAATCACGTCGCGAAACAACAATTTTTTTTTTTTTAAATCGAGCTTCAGGCGCGGGCTCGCCGCAAAATTCCAAGCCCAGGGGAGGCGCGGGCGCTCCTCAAGTCGCGCGGGCGCGCTGCCCCTTCGACCTGCACTGAAAAACACTCCCAAAAAGCAAAACTAAAGCTTGGGAAAGTGCAAAACCATAAACCAACTTAATCATAAGCATGCATTGATACACCAAACTGTCAAAATACAATACATGAAGTTCTAGAGTAGTACAATAATCAATCTAGTAGAACATGCATCACTTCTAAGTTCCATAACCGATACAAAACGAGTTCAAATACAATCTACGTTCGATTAAATATTCGACTTCTAAAACAACAAGGCCTCACGTCTATCATCTCAACCACCTAGCCATGCTGCCTCTGACTCGGTCCTGCCCCACCTGTTGCCAAGTACACATACAAACAAAGACAACAACCGGATAACCGGTGAGAACGATATTCCCAGTAAAAGAGACAGACATGCAATATCAAATAAGTATCTCAAACGAAATACATCAACTTCCAAATTCATATCTAAACTCAATTCAAATGCATACAATGCAATGCATGTCTTTAAAATCTGGGATTATCAAGTCAGATAATCGAAAGAGTTGCTACTTTAGCTTTTGGGATCCCGAGGACGAGATCACGTAAACAACTCACCGACTCTCCCGATCGAGGTGGTGCTACGTATCTCTATCCTCTAGACTTTGGTGCGACTATAAGGAGTATGCTAGCACTAGGTGAAACGGCTACACCCAGACCACTCACAATATAATCCCCAAAACGTCTATCAAAAAAGGGTCGTCCTGCCCGCTGTTCAAATCAAGGATTCTGGCTCAAGATGAATGCAATGCAAAACATAACTCAATCAACTAAATTCAAGAGCAAATAACATGCAAGTATGTGATTCTTCGAAACACTCGAATCAAGTCGGTTTCGAGTCACACGTTCCATTCCAATCTAAGTCATCTTATACCTCTTCTCAAGACGTCGATGCTCCGAACCTGGAACAACAACAATAATTCACTCTAGATTCAATCAAACTTTCTAGTCGACAATAAGAAGATCGATACGATACCGGCTACAATCTTCAGAACTGTTCAAAGCTGAAATCTCGCAACTCCACTGGCTTCAAATCAATCTAACAAAGAAGTCATAAAGATCAATATCGGCATTCCAATTCTTCAATCAAACATCGTTTAATCAAAACAACGAAACGATATTCAAACTTCAAACTGACGGCATAATGGCTATAATCTGATAAACCGGAAATGCAGACAGCATAATATCAATCCCAACAACTCATAACAATCATCATTCAAACATTCAAACTCAAATCCAACACATATCCAAACTCACATTTTCGAAAATCCCTTCAAAAATTCATAACAATTTCAAACGACGCTCTATTTCAAAATCGACAGAGAATAAACGATCAGAACTCTGCCAAGATCAACATACTCGAATCTCAAACGATTCTAAAGACATCCCAAAACTAGAACGTATTTGATCGTAGAAAAACTGAAAGAGTGGGTGCCCAGTGAGCCAACTTGTGGCTATGGGCTTTGATGACTCTTTGTACAAACGATCTTTTGTTTAATATAATTTACACTTTTATTAATGGCAATGACTTTATCTTTCTTCATATTGTTATATTGTGATATACTATTGTTGTTTTGATAAAGACCTTGAATATACTAAAGTGTATGTAAGATGTGGTAGAACATGGGGATGTCTATCATGAAATACATCTTATAGTCACTGTATATTCTAAATTGTTCCTAGTCGATTGAGCCATCCGATAATAAGGATAAGGATCGCTCGAGTTTGAGACTAGCATTTGCGATGCGGAGTACCACGTTTCATTGGTAGGGAACATGGAGATGTTCGAAGCATGCAAATGGATATTCATAGGATGAATAATCGAACTACCCTATCCGGACTTTCCAAGTGGTTATCACTTATCGAGTGGATAAAGTCCGCGGTTTTGGTTGTACACCATTAGTCCTTACTACTTGAAACATCATGGAGACTCTATATGCTAGTACTGTGCTTTGACTCGTTTACCGACTCTATGGGGGTCATCAGGTGTCGGGATTGGGTACAGTTACAACACATATAGGAGTCGATGCATTGTTGTCAAGGATTCACCACATACTTGCGAGTGTGGATATCCTATGCGATCTGAGGAGATATTAGTGTGACGAATCTCTGGCCAGAGTACTTGATGTGATTTAAGAAATGGTTTCTTAGTAGCACATGCGATGTCACTAATTTGATCTTCAAGATGTATTGCATAGTTATCGAATCTTGAGCGACTCTCGATATACCAATGGTTGTTGATTCGATCGGGATATATGGATGAAGGGACCGTACTGTACGCTAACCAAAATCTACTGGTTCTTGTAGGCACTATCAGTGATACCTAGGGAATCATGGGGCGATGTTGCTAGGCGCTTTACCATGATTCGTTGGGCAAGTCGGAAATCGTTGTTCCGAGTCACAAGGAGTTGTGAGCCCACGGCTAGCTGTATCCCTGAACCATTGAGGGTCACACAGTGTAATGGAGTTTTAATCCCCGTTGAGATAGTTAAATTTAAAGAGTTAAATTTAATGAATAAAGAAGTTGGACTTCTTAAATAAGAGTAAGGGAGTAGGATTTCCTAAAATGACATAGGGATGGACATTTTTTGGAAATCACTGAATTCGGATTCAGGAAAATTTATCTTGACTTTAAAATGTGCAGAAATGGTTTCTGTGCACATTGGTGAAATCGGTTCATCAATCGGAGTCACGATGAATTTTATATTAATTTCTGAACATGCGGGCTTTGCTTGTCGGGCCTCAACTTATGACTAATGGGCCCTAAGGTGTTAGTGGCCTGCATTATAAATAAGTTATTACAGTACAGAAATTACATACAACAGGTCATAATTTGAGACAGGTTTTTCGAAAACCCTAGCCTCCTCTCTCTCAAATTCGGCCGCCCCCTCCCTTCTCTGCGTGAGAAATTCCGGTCTGTGATTTTGAATTGCAGTCTGGAATAGCGAATCAAATTCGTTTATTCTCTTCGTAGAAAACTTCTGATAGATTTTCTAGTGCAATCTATCAGAGGGATTAAACCTCTATTCGTGGACCTGATTGAAGGAAAGCTTGTTCATCAGTTCCAGGGAGATACAAGCAGCGCAGAGAAATCTGTGTGGTGTCCAATAATCTCGCTTCGAGATTGAAGGTAAAATTTAATAATTGTTATTTAATTTTACACACACTTATAATTTAATCGTTAAACGGTTGATACCTACACTATGGAATTGTTCCATAATAAAATTTTAAACTTCCGCTGCACCGGGTATCAATCGTGATTGATCTGAGAGCCGCGTTTTACAACAAAAACTTATGATATAACGAAGCTCTCGCAGCCGTGATCGCTAATCTGCCTTCAGAAATAAATTCCAACGGACGGATCGAGCTCGGACTAAAATCCAAAAGCTTGAAAAGCTTTTCTCACGCCTTCAATGGAGGAATCGATTGGGAGAGAAGAGGGTGGAGTGAAGGAGGAGTCAAAACAAGGTATAAATATCTAATTAAGTCCATATTAGCGTTTTAGTCCCTGAAAAATCCGAAATTTGCAAAAAAGACCCTGATCAAAATCAAGTCGGCTTTTGAACTCTGGAATCTCCGATTATCTCAAATAAAGTCGATTAAGATAAAATCGGGGCGTTACAATTCTCCCCCTCTAAGAAAAGATTTCGTCCTCGAAATCAAATACGGTTCCAACATGAACTGTGTCTCACAACTTACTCCTTCAAGTCTGTCAATCAAAAGTCGACTCATTCTCATCACAAATCCTCCTAAGCTCAGTTACAATCGAATCATCTCTGGTTCCAACTCAAGGCATAAAATCTAACGTTTTACTCGTCTAATCTGGCTGTCCGTCGTTCTGAGAATATCGAACTGAAAGAGTTGCAATCAGACAACCATAAACAGATAGTAGATAAAATAAAAACATCTCAAAACATCAGCTGCTGCAATCAAATCCTCAGAAAGATTTGTAGTCAGAAATCTCATACAATCTAATCCTTTTCTCTGTCTCCAAATCAGTTCCGTCTGCGAAAAACAATTACTCCAACTCTTAAGATTAGAACAGATCACGCGAATTTCCTCATAAGAAAATAGAAAACAGATCTTCTAATCAATAAGATCGCTGCGAGCTCAAAGTCCAGATTCAGACATTGAGTCTCGAGCGTCTTCAACTGTCTCGACGTCTAGACTATAGCGCAATTCCACTTAATAAGAATACATCCCCAAAATCTCGATAAGAAAAGATCGCTGATCGGCATAAATTCCATCATCAAATCATACAATCGAAGAAGACCATTCGATCTAAAAGAATTCAGACATCGAAGAAAAACATACAACTGCTCGAACATCTGCTATACGATTCTCAAAAGCTCTGAAAGATCAGTACAATTCTCATTCCAAAAAGATAAGAAATCAACGATAAGAATTCCTAGTCTCAACTAATTCTTCTAAAAGATCCGGTTAACAGAAGTTAACAACACTACTGGAGCATTCATCAATTCGAACGATTCAACAATTTAAAAGAGGCACGTTAAACCTATACAGATTCTTCAATAAAAAGGCAAGAGATTCGCCAGTATCTAACAGTCCAATAAGAATAGGAAACTCAATATCGAACGTTACCTGATCTGTCATTATCGGGTGCAGCCTGAGTCTGCGGATCCTCAGATAGAGCAAAAACTCGTGCCTGCTGTCTGGGAGGCTGGCTTGCATACTGATTACCTTCTTGCACATTCTGTTGCTGAGGTTGGAAAGAGTGGATAGTAGGTGCTTGCTGCTGAGGCTGAGCTATCTGTCTCGGGAAAATTCCACTCTGAGCTTGCTGAGGAACATGCTGAGGACACGTTCTCGCAAAATGCCCCGCCTGGTTACAAATATGACAGCTTCCAAAAATACCTCTACACTGATCACTGGAGTGACGACCTCCGCAGTTGGCATAAGACATGCCTGACTGTCCCGAACTCTGTCCCGATCCATACTGCCTCGAACAACTAGAGCTCGAAAAACTGGTTCCGTGCTTCTTAAACTGCTTTCCTTTTGGATGATAGTAATCCTTCCTATTTCCTCCACTACTACCACCTTCATAACTAGGTGGTTGATTCTGAAATTGAAAGGACTGGTTCTGGTAATACGATGGTTGGTTCTGATATTGGTAAGGTTGTGCCTAAAACTGTCCTTGCTGTTGCTGCGGCACAAACTGACCTCCTCTCTGTCTCCACAAACCTGCTTCAGCTCCTTTTGCGTAATTCATGGCATCCGAAAAATTATCTGGCCTAGTAGTGTTTACCAGCGTGAAGATGTCAGGGTTCAAGCCATTAATGAAATGGTCGGCTTTAGCTTCCTCATCACCGGCAATAAGTGGTGCAAAACGCAACAGACTATCAAACTTGGCTACGTACTCCTCAATATTCAAATTCCCCTGCTTCAAATTGGCAAGCTCTGCTCCCTTGTCCTTTCGGTATGACACTGGGAAAAACCTCTTATAGAATTCAGACTTAAACAGATTCCAGTTAATAGCTGTACCTCGGTTCTCAATGGATCTCTTCGTCATGATCTACCAGTTCTTAGCCACACCACGTAGCTGATGAATGACCAACCTGGTTCTGCGGTCATCAGAATAGTCAAGGGAATCGAACAACTGATCTACGTCGTCCAACCAACTCTCACAATCAACTGGATTTTCTGTACCCAACAACAAGGGAGGATTAAATGACTGAAACCTCTTCAGCAAGGTTTCCATCGGCGTCGCTGTAGCATCCAACTGATCAACCTCGGTACTAGCTTGCTCAGTCGCAGGAGTAACTAGCGGTGGGTTCTTATTAATAACTCGTCGAGGTCCCATCTGATAATCAAAGGTTACGACACATGATATCTCAATCGCTGCAATCGGTGCCCTTGCAACCTCTCAGAATTCCGGATACAGGTGAAATACAGTTCATATCTCAAATAATTCATGCTTTATAATTCAAATCACAAAATCAAGTAACTCAAATAATTCTCAACAATAAAGCATGCTCGCATGGTATTTAAATAAATAAATTTAAATAACTCAATCACATGCGAGAATCAATTCATGCGGACTCGATCTACCCCGCTCACTTTTAAATTCAGTCCAAGAATCTTATCGCTCTGATACCACTTAATGTGAGACCTCGATTCAAATCATCTAATCTCGCCAAAGAAAACATAAAATTAATCCAGCACAATTGGCGACGCAAAATCGAACATTTGGCGACGCAAAATCACGTCGCGAAACAACAAATTTTTTTTTTTTAAATCGAGCTTCAGGCGCGGGCGCGCCTTTTGGTGGCGCGGGCGCACCGGAATTTCGCAAAATGCGAAATTCCAAGCCCAGGGGAGGCGCGGGCGCTCCTCAAGTCGCGCGGGCGCGCTGCCCCTTCGACCTGCACTGAAAAACACTCCCAAAAAGCAAAACTAAAGCTTGGGAAAGTGCAAAATCATAAACCAACTTAATCATAAGCATGCATTGATACACCAAACTGTTAAAATACAATACATGAAGTTCTAGAGTTGTACAATAATCAATCTAGTAGAACATGCATCACTTCTAAGTTCCATAACCGATACAAAACGAGTTCGAATACAATCTACGTTCGATTACATATTCGACTTCTAAAACAACAAGGCCTCACGTCTATCATCTCAACCACCTAGCCATGCTGCCTCTGACTCGGTTCTGCCCCACCTGTTGCCAAGTACACATACAAACAAAGACAACAACCGGATAACCGGTGAGAACGATATTCCCAGTAAAAGAGACAGACATGCAATATCAAATAAGTATCTCAAACGAAATACATCAACTTCCAAATTCATATCTAAACTCAATTCAAATGCATACAATGCAATACATGTCTTTAAAATATGGGATTATCAAGTCGGATAATCGAAAGAGTTGCTACTTTAGCTTTTGGGATCCCGAGGACGAGATCACGTAAACAACTCACCGACTCTCCCGATCGAGGTGGTGCTACGTATCTCTATCCTCTAGACTGGTGCGACTATAAGGAGTATGCTAGCACTAGGTGAAACGGCTACACCCAGGCCACTCACAATATAATCCCCAAAACGTCTATCAAAAAAAGGTCGTCCTGCCCGCTGTTCAAATCAAGGATTCTGGCTCAAGATGAATGCAATGCAAAACATAACTCAATCAACTAAATTCAAGAGCAAATAACATGCAAGTATGTGATTCTTCGAAACACTCGAATCAAGTCGGATTCGAGTCACACGTTCCATTCCAATCTAAGTCATCTTATACCTCTTCTCAAGACGTCGATGCTCCGAACCTGGAACAACAACAATAATTCACTCTAGATTCAATCAAACTTTCTAGTCGACAATAAGAAAATTGATACGATACCGGCTACAATATTCAGAATTGTTCAAAGCTGAAATCTCGCAACTCCACTGGCTTCAAATCAATCTAACAAAGAAGTCATAAAGATCAATATCGGCATTCCAATTCTTCAATCAAACATCGTTTAATCAAAACAACGAAACGATATTCAAACTTCAAACTGATGACATAATGGCTATAATCTGATAAACCGGAAATGCAGATAGCATAATATAAATCCCAACAACTCATAACAATCATCATTCAAACATTCAAACTCAAATCCAACACATATCCAAACTCACATTTTCGAAAATCCCTTCAAAAATTCATAATAATTCCGAACGACGCTCTATTTCAAAACCGACAGAGAATAAACGATCAGAACTCTGCCAAGATCAACATACTCGAATCTCAAACGATTCTAAAGACATCCCAAAACTAGAACGTATTTGATCGTAGAAAAACTTACGATATAACGAAGCTCTCGCAGCCGTGATCGCTAATCTGCCTTCAGAAATAAATTCCAACGGACTGATCAAGCTCGGACTGAAATCCAAAAGCTTGAAAAGCTTTTCTCACGCCTTCAATGGAGGAATCGGTTGGGAGAGAAGAGGGTGGAGTGAAGGAGGAGTCAAAACAAGGTATAAATATCTAATTAAGTCCATATTTGCGTTTTAGTCCCTGAAAAATCCAAAATTTGCAAAAAAGACCCTGATCAAAATCAAGTCGGCTCTTGAACTCTGGAATCTCCGATTATCTCAAATAAAGTCGATTAAGATAAAATCGGGGCATTACAATTCTCCTCCTCTAAGAAAAGATTTCGTCCTCGAAATCAAACACGGTTCCAACATGAACTGTGTCTCACAACTTACTCCTTCAAGTCTGTCAATCAAAAGTCGACTCATTCTCATCACAAATCCTCCTAAGCTCAGTTACAATCGAATCATCTCTGGTTCCAACTCAAGGCATAACATCTAACGTTTTACTCGTCTAATCTGGCTGTCCGTCGTTCTGAGAATATCGAACTGAAAGAGTTGCAATCAGACAACCATAAACAGATAGTAGATAAAATAAAAACATCTCAAAACATCAGCTGCTGCAATCAAATCCTCAGATTTATTTGTAGTCAGAAATCTCATACAATCTAATCCTCTTCTCTGTCTCCAAATCAGTTCCGTCTGCGAAAAATAATTTTTCCAATTCTTAAGATTAGAACAGATCACGCGAATTTCCTCATAAGAAAATAGAAAACAGATCTTCTAATCAATAAGATCCCTGCGAGCTCAAAGTCCAGATTCAGACATTGAGTCTCAAGCGTCTTCAACTGTCTCGACGTCTAGACTATAGCGCAATTCCACTTAATAAGAATACATCCCCAAAATCTCGATAAGAAAAGATCGCTGATCGGCATAAATTCCATCATCAAATCATACAATCGAAGAAGACCATTCGATCCAAAAGAATTCAGACATCGAAGAAAAACATACAACTGCTTGGCACAAACATCTGCTATACGATTCTCAAAAGCTCTGAAAGATCAGTCAATTCTCATTCCAAAAAGATAAGAAATCAACGATAAGAATTCCTAGTCTCAACTAATTCTTCTAAAAGATCCGGTTAACAGAAGTTAACAACACTACTGGAGCATTCATCAATTCGAACGATTCAACAATTTAAAAGAGGCATGTTAAACATATACAGATTCTTCAATAAAAAGGCAAGAGATTCGCCAGTATCTAACAGTCCAATAAGAATAGGAAACTCAATATCGAACGTTACCTGATCTGTCATTATCGGGTGTAGCCTGAGTCTGCGGATCCTCAGACATAGCAAAAAGTCGTGCTTGCTGTCTGGGAGGCTGGCTTGCATACTGATTACCTTCCTGCACATTCTGTTGCTGAGGTTGGAAAGAGTGGACAGTAGGTGCTTGCTGCTGAGGCTGAGCTGTCTGTCTCGGGAAAATTCCAATCTGAGCTTGCTGAGGAACACGCTGAGGACACGTTCTCGCAAAATGCCCCGCCTGGTTACAAATATGACACCTTCCAAAAATACCTCTACACTGATTATTGGAGTGACGACCTCCGCAGTTGGCACAAGACATGCCTGACTGTCCCGAACTCTGTCCCGATCCATACTGCCTCGAACCACTAGAGCTTGAATAACTGGTCCATGCTTCTTAAACTGCTTTCCTTTTGGATGATAGTAATCCTTCCTATTGCCTCCACTACTACCACCTTCATAACTCGGTGGTTGATTCTGAAATTGAAAGGACTGGTTCTGGTAATACGATGGTTGGTTCTGATATTGGTAAGGTTGTGCCTGAAACTGTCCTTGCTGTTGCTGCGGCACAAACTGACCTCCTCTCTGTCTCCACAAACCTGCTTCAGCTCCTTTTGCGTGATTCATGGCATCCGCAAAATTATCTGGCCTAGCAGTGTTTACCAGCGTGAAGATGTCAGGGTTTAAGCCATTAATGAAATGGTTGGCTTTAGCTTCCTCATCACCGGCAATAAGTGGTGCAAAACGCAACAGACTATCAAACTTGGCTACGTACTCCTCAATATTCAAATTCCCCTGCTTCAAATTGGCAAACTCTGCTCCCTTGTTCTTTCGGTACGACACTGGGAAAAACCTCTTATAGAATTCAGACTTAAACATATTCCAGTTAATAGCTGTACCTCGGTTCTCAATGGATCTCTTCGTCATGATCCACCAGTTCTTAGCCACACCACGTAGCTGATGAATGACCAACCTGGTTCTGTGGTCATCAGAATAGTCAAGGGAATCGAACAACTGATCTACGTCGTCCAACCAACTCTCACAATCAACTGGATTTTCTGTACCCAACAACAAGGGAGGATTAAACGACTGAAACCTCTTCAGCAAGGTTTCCATCGGCGTCGCTGTAGTATCTAACTGATCAACCTCGGTACTAGCTTGCTCAGTCGCAGGAGTAACTAGCGGTGGGTTCCTATTAATAACTCGTCGAGGACCCATCCGATAATCAAAGGTTAGGACACAGGATATCTCAATCGCTGCAATCGGTGCCCTTGCAACCTCTCAGAATTCCGGATACAGGTGAAATACAGTTCATATCTCAAATAATTCATGCTTTATAATTCAAATCACAAAATCAAGTAACTCAAATAATTCTCAACAATAAAGCATGCTCGCATGGTATTTAAATAAATAAATTTAAATAACTCAATCACATGCGAGAATCAATTCATGCGGACTCGATCTACCCTGCTCACTTCTAAATTCAGTCCAAGAATCTTATCGCTCTGATACCACTTAATGTGAGACCTCGATTCTAATCATCTAATCTCACCAAAGAAAACATAAAATTAATCCAGCACAATTGGCGACGCAAAATCGGACATTTGGCGACGCAAAATCACGTCGCGAAACAACAGTTTTTTTTTTTTTAAAAATCGAGCTTCAGGCGCGGGCGCGCCGGAATTTCGCAAAATGCAAAATTCCAAGCCCAGGGGAGGTGCGGGCGCTCCTCAAGTCGCGCGGGTGCGCTGCCCCTTCGACCTGCACTGAAAAACACTCCCAAAAAGCAAAACTAAAGCTTGGGAAAGTGCAAAACCATAAACCAACTTAATCATAAGCATGCATTGATACACCAAACTGTCAAAATACAATACATGAAGCTCTAGAGTTGTACAATAATCAATCTAGTAGAACATGCATCACTTCTAAGTTCCATAACCGATACAAAAAGAGTTCAAATACAATCTATGTTCGATTACATATTCGACTTCTAAAACAACAAGGCCTCACGTCTATCATCTCAACCACCTAGCCATGCTGCCTCTGACTCCGTCCTGCCCCACCTGTTGCCAAGTACACATACAAACAAAGACAACAACCGGATAACCGGTGAGAACGATATTCCCAGTAAAAGAGACAGACATGCAATATCAAATAAGTATCTCAAACGAAATACATCAACTTCCAAATTCATATCTAAACTCAATTCAAATGCATACAATGCAATGCATGTCTTTAAAATCTGGGATTATCAAGTCGGATAATCGAAAGAGTTGCTACTTTAGCTTTTGGGATCCCGAGGACGAGATCACGTAAACAACTCACCGACTCTCCCGATCGAGGTGGTGCTACGTATCTCTATCCTCTAGACTTTGGTGCGACTATAAGGAGTATGCTAGCACTAGGTGAAACGGCTACACCCAGGCCACTCACAATATAATCCCCAAAACATCTATAAAAAAAGGGTCGTCCTGCCCGCTGTTCAAATCAAGGATTCTGGCTCAAGATGAATGCAATGCAAAATATAACTCAATCAACTAAATTCAAGAGCAAATAACATGCAAGTATGTGATTCTTCGGAACACTCGAATCAAGTCGGATTCGAGTCACACGTTCCATTCCAGTCTAAGTCATCTTATACCTCTTCTCAAGATGTCGATGCTCCGAACCTGGAACAACAACAATAATTCACTCTAGATTCAATTAAACTTTCTAGTCGACAATAAGAAGATCGATACGATACCAGCTACAATCTTCAGAACTGTTCGAAGCTGAAATCTCGCAACTCCACTGACTTCAAATCAATCTAACAAAGAAGTCATAAAGATCAATATCGGCATTCCAATTCTTCAATCAAACATCGTTTAATCAAAACAACGAAACGATATTCAAACTTCAAACTGACGGCATAACGGCTATAATCTGATAAACCGGAAACGCAGACAGCATAATATCAATCCCAACAACTCATAACAATCATCATTCAAACATTCAAACTCAAATCCAACACATATCCAAACTCACATTTTCGAAAATCCCTTCAAAAATTCATAACAATTCCGAACGACGCTCTATTTCAAAACCGACAGAGAATAAACGATCAGAACTCTGCCAAGATCAACATACTCGAATCTCAAACGATTCTAAAGACATCCCAAAACTAGAACGTATTTGATCGTAGAAAAACTTACGATATAACGAAGCTCTCGCAGCCGTGATCGCTAATCTGCCTTCAGAAATAAATTCCAACAGACTGATCGAGCTCGGACTGAAATCCAAAAGCTTGAAAAGCTTTTCTCACGCCTTCAATGGAGGAATCGGTTGGGAGAGAAGAGGGTGGAGTGAAGGAGGAGTCAAAACAAGGTATAAATATCTAATTAAGTCCATATTTGCATTTTAGTCCCTGAAAAATCCGAAATTTGCAAAAAGGATCCTGATCAAAATCAAGTCGGCTCTTGAACTCTGGAATCTCCGATTATCTCAAATAAAGTCGATTAAGATAAAATCGGGGCGTTACAATCACCAAATTCCCAAATTTTATATCCGCAACAAACTAATTCATCTCTCAATAGTACCCTTCACCCGAATCATTTGGCTCAACGGTTCCTGAGAAAAATAAAATCTAAATTCCTCAATAGCAATCAATAAAATCTCTAAGAAAATTCTCAAAACATTCTCTCCGACCCAACATTCGCATGTAACATATAGCAAACAATTACTAAAATCGTCAAAAATTACTGAGAGATAAAAGAATGTGTAGCTCCAGAATCTAGCAACACAGACGTAGCAATACCTCTAATGCTAACTTTCCCTGACCGCGAAATATTTCCCAACAGATATAGACCGTTTTTCAAGAGCAACCAATTAACATCTAAAGTTCAATCCTAAGCCTGCTAATTTCATCAATTCAGAATTCTCATTCTACACATGCATTTCTAAAACACAAGTACAATAGTCAAGAAATTTCCAATACAAATCTTAACTAAGCATCCCATTAACTGAAATTTAAGAACGCAAATTAGGACTACCCGCGATAAGAGAAGTATCATGATCTACATCCTCAGCATGCACCACAAAAAAGCACCCTGTGGTTTGCCTCGCCCTGTGATAGTTCCTCGAAATTGTTTTGGATCCTCGCAATGGTAGCACCTGATTGAGCCAACCAAACACTTTCCAGAATGAGACCTCTGACGCTGTCTGTAGAAAGGTACCCCTCTAGTGCTAGGAGCAACTGTCCCATGATGCTGCTGGCCCTGCAGCCTCTGCTGCTGCCAAGAATGTCCTCTAGATGACTGCTGGAACTGCCTCTTATTCTATAAGTCATCCTGCATCTCCTTCCTCCCCTTCTCAAACAAGTACGCTCGATTAACCGCTACCTTGTACGTTGTCACGTCCGTCATGGAAACATCATGCTTGATGTCAGACCTCAAGACATCAGTGAAATGCCACAGCGTCTCATTCTCCACTGTAGCAATTGTGGGCAAGAAGTGACAACCCCACTCGAACTTCCTCAGATACTCGGTTACAGTCCTGTCTCCCTGTCGGAGGCTCATGAAGTCACAAATCAGTTGGCCTCGCACATCCTCTATGAAGTACTTATCAAAGAAAGCCGTCTTGAAATCCCTTCAAATCATCCTAACCAGATCAAGTCCAGTCACTGCACCTTCCCACCAGAGAGCTGCATCATCATTCCCCAAATAATTTAAGAATATTAGAATTTAAATATAAACTCTAAAAATTTTCAAATTAAATATACTCGAATTAAAATTAAATAATCTCGGGCCTTACAATTCTCCCCTGCGGGCCTGGCACATCCCTCTGACCTATGCTAGTCTTCCGCATATGTTATTTAAACATATAGTTTTGATGTCTTTTATTTTGTATATTGGTTAGATGTACATTTAAAAACTTCTAGATAAGTTTTGTCTGCATGTTAAACTATTCGATTGTTAGACTTTGATGTTTGTGATTTTGTACCACTTTCATTAGTTTCATGATTGTTTCTCGTTTTGAATTTCTGTCTCGTTTGTTTGAATCCTTGGTGTGTTTGTTGAGACAGGTTTTAAAAGTTGTAGGTAAGTCATGCCAAAATTTTTTTGAAAAATTCCGCATTATTTTAATATCTTTAAAATATTTGAGGTAGAGTTTCGTTTCATTTGGTATCTGTAGTAGCCCCGTCCCATTTTACAAGATTAATTTTCTAATCATGTTTAGATTTAATAAATCATGATTAAGTGATTTTATATGATTAAACGGATCAAGAAATTGGACCCAAAACATCCAAAAAGTGGTAAATGAACTTATATGGGCTTGGACAAGTTCGGAAGATCCAAACTGGGTTCGGAGGGTCCAAAGAGATCGGAGCCAACAAAGCAAGATCGGATGATATGGGGACGATCGGAGCATACGAACATAGATCTGAGCTTCCGATCGTGGTGTTCTTCACATGGCAATGAAGTTTGAACACGTAGCTGCATGCATGATTTCGGAGTGTCCGAAGTGTAGGTCGGAGTGTTGATCTAGGACGATCGGAACGTGGCATGAATGCGCAGATTGGAGCGTCTGATCTGGAGATCAGAGCATCCGATTGTGCTCTATAAATAGTGGTCGAGAGGCTCACTTTCAATTCACTCAAAAACCTCTCCTCTCCCATGATGGCTCGATTTTAAGGGCTTTGGGACTCTTTTATAAAGAGTTGGAGTAGGTTCTAGTATATTTTTTTTTATAACGGACAGTGTCCGTAGTAGTGGCCAAGCATAGGAGCTTTGGCGAGGTGTTCAGGGGTCGTAGCAAGGATGTGCCCAAGCTCTGGGACATTCGACATCAGCGGGCTGACGAAGGACGAATGTATAGCTCTAGCTCCTTATAGAAGATAGGGAGTATGCTATAGTTTAATTAAGGTTTTTAGATCATGTTAGATGATGCATGGTTATTATGAATTGTAGTGTTGCATGGTAAGCTTGGAACCTAGATGGGGGCTTCTAGGAACTACCTTAGAAAAGTAAGTAAGTACTGACTGAGATTTCCAGAGGGTTTGCATGCTTATGTATTGCATATTATCTGACATGATGCATGTTATGGCTTTGAAATATTATGTTGCATGTGCATTTCATATTGAGCCTGTATCTCCTTTGAGATAAGCTAGTATTATAGGGTGCTCATCCCTTGTTATGACGATTAGACACTGAGAGTCACTATGACCGATGGGTCTGTCGAACTCTAGTGATCCAGGGACATTTGGTCCACGTCCTGTTAGGAATGAGTGTTTGGGTTCAGCGGTTTGAGTCCCAGCAGCTACAGCTCATGTTCTAGGCGCCAATCTAAGTGGATTTCTGATTCGTTACCTAGATATGATACCTGTTCATTACATTTCATGCATCATATATGTATGTTTACTCGTACTAGCGTATTGAGTTTCTTATGCTCACGTCCAGTTATTTTCTATTCTCTGGACACCCAATTTGATGGGGAAGTTGCAGGTAGTTATCCTAGAGATCTAGAGATTGGGTGGTGACCAAGGAAGGATTGCAAGGTCAGCCACTAGGTGTTACTATGCTGGTATTTTAGTTATTTGAGTTTCCACAGTATATATCTGATTATGATTATTTTATTGTTTAATTGCATGCCTAAATTTCTGATTAGTAGGTGATCACAGTGCGGTTCACTACATTTATGGTATCATAGCATGAAATAAGATTCTTTGGGACTTAGTGTTGACATTTGGGTTATCCTTGTAGATTACAAGTTGGATACAATGACAATAGCAGTAACAGGAGTTGGAATATCAAGGTACTTAGGCTTTTCCAAGATCATCATTGCCGACATTGGCATCAAAATTTTGCCTTATGTGGATCCTAGCAGGATACAGCTGGAAGAGAAGATCCAGATTTAAAATTCAGGCATTTATCAGGATCTATTGGAATGTGGGAAGACGCGATCGTCTAGATTCCCTATGGTCCATAGATACCCCTGAAGACTCTCCACGAGTAGTTGGAGAGATTTTCAGAAGATCCTGCAAATAGAATGCCTCATGAAGATTTGGGCATCTCTAGTAGGATATAATATTTTAGATCTTGCGAGTCGGAAGTCTGCTGGCATGGTTGTATCGATGGTTTTGTGTGTGGCAGATGGGAAACCTCATGTTCAAGATCAGAAGACGAAATGAAATATTTCCTCTTATATTCAGATTGTAAGATTTCCGTTGTATTTGGGTTTTAATACAGTATTAAGAATTGTTGTAAACAGTATTTCTGTTGTAAGCATTTGGATCATTGTATTTTGATTCTAGACATTTGATGTAATCATTGTAGATCCTTCGATGTAAACTGATATGAATTGTAATTGTACGAAACTTGGGTTTATCTATTGATATTTGGTTGTTCTGTTTTGGAAATGTAATAAAAGATTGTTTATAATCTGGATTTGTGGTTCAAGTACTGTAATATTTGGGGTTATCAGTAATTCGATTGATGATATTTGGGGCATATTATACATGTTTTCAGTTGAATTGTTCTAGATGTATTTCCTAGAATATTCTATGGATTTGCAGATGATAGTTTTCTTCAAGACAAGATTATACTGTGTATTGTGGACTATAAGAATTAGCTAGATGAAAAGGAAGCGCGACCCTATATCGGCATTACTCTAGAAACCTTTCGTGTTTCAGGGGGAGGGCATATATGGGGGAGGCTACCTTAGCCTAGTAATTCTATAGCAGTCATAGGGGTATTTTGATTAGTTGAATGCTTTCATAAAGAATGGGAATCGTCTAAATTTGTCAGAGATGCAATTTGATATTTTATATTATCATAATAGGCTAAGTTGAATATTCCTCTACAAGTGATTGTTCTGAACAACTTGGTTATGAATGTTTTCAGTTGTAATATTCTGGAATAATCTAATGAGTAGATTAACATTGAGTAGTTCCAGAAATGGTATGTTTTTATCAAGGGAACAACGTTGAAATATACTAAGTGGTCTAGAATGTATTGATATATTACTAGACGGAGAAGAGGCACGACCCTAGGCCTATAATACTCTGGGAGCCTTTCGTGCTTCAGGGGAAGAGGTGTAAAGGGGAGGCTACCTTAGTCTGGTGGTTTACAACAGTCACAGTAGGGGTATGAATATGCGACATGTGGATTCTCTTGTAAAAATAGAGCTTGATACTAGATTTAGCATCTGTGGGGACCTCAGGTGCTAATATATTCTTATTGGGAAATTAAGCTTTGTATTAAATCAATGAATTCATAACGTAAACAATAAAAATAATTTAAAGATAGCACCTCACTCGAGCTGTAATTTATTACCGCTCGAGCGAGCAAAGTGCTGCTCAACATTTCATGAACACCTCGCTCGATCGGTAAAATATTACAGCTCGAGCGAGACAAGTGTTGCCCAAATTCTTCAATACTTCTCACTCGAGCGGTAATATTCTACGGCTTGAGAGAGATCAACTCTGTGTCAAAACCAACACATACATAATCTGATCTTGCCAATTTCAAAACAAGTTCAAAAGATGTTATAAATAATAGTCTTTAACATTTCATACAACAACATGCATTCTTGATACACAAACTACCAACTTTAAGTACATACGTTCAAGTTTCATTCCATCTATGTTTTCCAATTTCTTACACACTTGACACATACAATTCTACAAGTTTGGTACAAACACAAAAGCATAAGATCTGCCATAACCCGAGTCCACAACTTCTAATCTCGATCATTGGCTATCCCAGTCTTTTATGACTTGTTCATGCCCCATCTATTGTCATGCACACATACAAACACAACAATAGCCGGATAACTCCGGTGAGAAATAAATTATCAGTATAAATGACATATATTTACACATATGAAGCATGTCATATCATGAATTCCATTTCATAGATCCTCTTCTATGATTTCTAAATAAAACATCTATGAATGCATATGAAATAAAAAGGGTTATCAATTCTGATATCAAAGAAATCTTGGTTCTTGGGATCCCGGGGAAGAAGATCTCACCACAAACCACCGACTCTCCACTCTAGATGGTGTTGTGTATCGTAATCCCCAGACTTTGGCACAACTATAAAGAGTATCTGGCTCTATGTGTAGTGACCTATATCCAGAATTAATGATTAAGGAGTAATTAATCAAGTGATCATGTTTAGATTAAGTAAAACATGATTAAGGAGATTTTCAAACGGAGTAACGGAGTCCAAAAATGAATCCAGGACACTCAAAATGGTGGGACAGGTTTGGGAGGATCGGACGAACATAACTGAGTTCGGAGGATCCAAAAGTAAACGGAGCCAAGGATCGGAGGCCCCAAGGAGTTTGGACGATCCGAAGTCCGATCGGACGATCCGTTCGTGTACGTCCAGCTGTCACAATATAATATGTCATCGGTGACATCACGAAGGTGACTTCGGATTATCCGAAGTGCAGGATCGGACGGTCCGAAGTGAGGTTCGGATGGTCCGAAGTGAGGTTCGGACGGTCCGAACCCTCGTCTATAAAATGAGGCCGAGGAGCTCATTTCCAACTCGCACCATTTTCCTCTCCTTAGCCCACGTGGCTCTATTTTAGGGCTTTGGGTACTCTTATTTTAGAGTTGGAGTAGGGAATATATTTTTTAGCATAGTCAGACAGTGTTTGACATAGTAGCAGATCAATGCTCGTGTAGTGGAGCCGTGTTCAAGGCCGTGGAGCTGCTGCAGGGGTGTGACCCTAGTTGCGGGATAGTCGCCATCAACGGGCTGACGACGGACGCAGGTATAGCTATGGTCTCCTTAAACTATTTAGCAGTATGCAATAGCTTAGTTAAGACTTTTAGGGATTAATGAATGATGCATGAGTATTTGCATTGTAGAGCTGATGATAGGCTTGAGAACCTAGAGTGGGACTGCTAGGAACTGCCTCTAGTAAGGTAGGTAAGTACTGACTGAGTTGGCCACTATGATATATATTTTGTGTGTTGCATGAGTATTTGCTACGTGTTTTATATGTTTTACGGCTTTAGCACATGCATGTTTTTACGGTAGACTGCATCTGGTATGATGTGAGTCATGACAGTTTCCATTGGTGATAAGTTACTCCTTATGGATTCGTGTCTGGGGTCACTCAGCCCCTGGTTTTGCTATCACTAGGAGCGACCATGACGGTGGAGTAGATGCTATAATGGATAGGCTAATATAGGAGCGGCACCGCGGACTAGCTATCCAGCATTGCCCTGTATATTCATGGCGCCTCTGAGTAATGTTTTTACCCTCGTTTTAAATACACTTATGTGCTGCATATATTATATATATCATTGCTTCCGTATTGAGCGTAGTTGCTCACGTCCAGTATTTTCTGTATGTCTGGACACCCCATTCTATGGGGCAGGTGTACGTGCAGGATTGAGCATCAAGAGCTTGGAGTAGCCAGTGACCCTTGAAAACAGCAGGATTAGCTGTAGGTTTTATTTGTCCATATGAATTATTTAATTTGATTGGGTTGTATATTGGTTATTCAACCGGTTGTATTCTGCCGGTCTGCTTTTATTTAAGTCTTCCGCAGCGATTTATTTTAATGCATGCTTAATTATGCTCTTAACTCTGATTAGGTAGTGGATTCGGATTGGGTCGCTACACTATGAGTACATCTACATCCAATGCCACTCAATTATAGCTCCCCAAACGTCTATTGCAATCTAGGTCGTTCCGCCTTCTATGTTTTGGTTTCAGGCTCAATATGAATGCATACATGATCTAGATGCTTCAAACCAAAACCATCAAATATAAAACATGCTCATCAACCATGTTAATCAAACAATGGCATAAAATGCAACACAGAAAAGTATATCAAACATGAACAAACAAGCAAGTAAGTATGTGGTTTTAGGGAAAACTCGAGAATCGTATCTATCTCGATTTTTCTATCCCATCTGGATCAAATTTGGGTTATACATTCAATTCTTGGTTCCAAAGTTCTCACTTCTGATCAATCTACAAAAAGAATTCCATATCAAAATCTGCTCAATTACAATTAAATATTCAAGGTAAAAATGGATTCAAACCTTGCTCAAATCTTTCCTGGTTCGAAGTCTGAATTCTCGAGTTCGATAACCTTTGATCAATATGAAAATCAAGTATATCAATCTACATATATCATCAAATAACTCAGCTCATTCAAACATGACAAAACTCTATCAATTCTCGAACCGGCGGCATAACGGCTAAAAACCGGCAACCGTTACTCATTCCTACTCAATCTAAAAATCATATACAACTCATATATATCTCATATAAGATCATACAACTCAAATATCAACATATAAGAAGTGATGGTTTTCAAAAATAACTTCAGAAAATTGTATAAAATGCAAACGACATTCTTTTTCCGAACCAACTTTGATATACGATCTTCATAACATCAAGAACATATATATATATACAATAAAATTCTGATTCCAACCACTTCAAAATTTCGAAACATGCTGAATCTGATTAAAACTTACGTTACTTTGAAGCCTTCGATGCGATGATCGCAGATATATATTCAATTCTGAAATCTGACGGGCGGATTTAAATATATGAGCTTGAAAAGATCAAAAATTAGTCTTGGGCTTCTTTCTTCTCCTTCTTCTCGATTTTTATGGTTGAACATATACACACTTACATGTTTATATCCTATGCAAATAATTTAAAAATATTGGAATTTAAATCTGAACTCCAAAAATTCTCAAATTAAATATTTTCGGATTAAAATTAAATAATATCGGGCCTTACAACTCTCCCCTTCTTGGTTGGTTGTAACTTGTGACTGTGTTCTTGCTTTGTTAGGGACTGGTGATCTAGTTGTGAGCAGTCCAGAATTAAGTTTGGTGAAGTGAGACGTAAGATAAAATTTTGTAGAAGCATGGATTTGAGTAGATAAGAGTTTAGAGGTCGAGATAAACAAGCGGCTAGATTAAGCAAGCTGTGGTATCATTTTTGAATTCTTTCACTTTTTGTCATGTCGCTTTTGGATTGGGTTCTGTTTTCAGTCGGTAGTGTAGACAGGAATTGAATTTAGTGTTTAAGATGCATGCTAGTGTGACAGGTAAAACTTGAGAAGTGGGTTCTTGCTATGGAAAGTATACAAAATTGTGAATTGGTTCTGCTAGGCTGTTATCACTAAGAAATTATTGTTGTACAATTCTTGGGTTGTCGTGGCTTTTTCTAGTAGCTGCCAAAAATTTAAGTTTTTTGTTTCTTTAAGTTGCTACTACATGGTTGATGCAGTTAGCCTAGTTGTAGTAAGTTGATATATCGGCTGTTTAAGCTGTTGTCTTTGTCGAGTTTAAGGTTTGAAATTTGATTCTTGGATATGAGTCAGAGTTTGGAACTCGCAGAGGAGTTTTGGTAGAGGGTCGGACATAAGAATTTTTGGAAGAGAGTTAAATGATTTAGAAGCTTGATCAAGTCTAGTGAGTCGATTGAGGATTTGTAGAACTTTTGCGAGCAACAACTTCCATTGACATTTATCGTTTCTAAAATGATGTCTGGGATTATTTGTTTGCATGCAAAAATATTTTTTTAAGGCATGCGCTGACTTGTGAGAAAAAAAATTTAAGAAAATATTTTGGCAACAAAAATATAATTTTCGAAAGCATGTATTTATATAGCGGGTGTGCACAATTTAGTTATTTAAAATTTTTAAGCATATATTTCAATGATTTTTGATGAAGCTTTGACTACGACTAATGGTGTAGAAAATTTTTGAACTGCGCTTCATGAAAAAGTTTTGAGAAAATTCTTTTACGAAGCTTTCATTATAAGAAGAGCTAGTAGATTAGTAGACGGTTATTTTCATGTGATCGCTTTTGTGGGAAAAATTTTGGGTACTAATGGAGGAATATAAGAATAGTAAAGAGTTAGTTGTGCAATGAATTAAAGATATATGAATTTGTAGGTTGTAGAACTTATTAGTGGCGGTAGGATTTCATTTTTATGTTTGTAAATTTAGATCGAAAGTAAATTTGTGCAGTGATAAAATTTCTTTTAGGAAAGCTGAGCATTTAGTTGTTAAGTATTTTTGGAACTT
The DNA here is from genome assembly GCF_033568475.1 of Henckelia pumila. Lineage (NCBI taxonomy): Eukaryota > Viridiplantae > Streptophyta > Magnoliopsida > Lamiales > Gesneriaceae > Henckelia > Henckelia pumila. Next base: position 215,311,340 of record NC_133123.1, read on the forward strand.
GTGAACTTCTCGGGAGCTCGAGTTCTATATTATATGTGTTAAGTTTAATTGGTAAATAGACATTAAGCATAGTTTCATTGTTAGAAAGCTTTTAATTTATGGTTGCAGTCGAGATAAATTATTTATTGGTTTTATGAACCTTTATTGCTTGAAATTGTGACCTAGGATTTAAAGTTATCGAACTAAGGAAAGTATCAGATATTTTAGGACTTTAGGTGGCGAATTACAACTCTTAAAGTTACATTGGAACAATGATTTGAAATTTTTCTTATGATACCATAATTTGGGAACAAATAAGAATTGTGAATTTATATTGCAGTATGAGTTAATCAGATCCTTGATTATATAGATATCAATAAGTTTCAGAGTGCACAGTGAAAACTGATTTGGGTCAACCCATGTGGGTGCAAGGATTGAAAAATTTAGCGTTGATCTGGTCTAATGTATCCGGACCTAGTTACTAAGTCTTAAATTTCGAGGACGAAATTCCATTTAAGGGAGGAAGGAATTGTAGGGACTAAAATCCAATCTACTAATTCGCATGCATAAAATTAAATAGATATTATGATTATTATTTTTAAATTTAATTGATTTAAATTCTTTATTTGAATTATGTGTTAATAAAACGTTAATTATTTATTTAAATGATTTTATTGTACTAACTATTTAATTAATGATTTTAATTGTTTAAGTTTACTTATTTAAATTATTTCATTATTCAACTTATTTTTTTAATGATTTTAAAGGTTTAAGCTTGCTTATTTAAATGATTTTAATTATCCAGATTATTTATTTAAAATTACTTGAGTTTATAGATTAGTTAGTTAAATTATTTTAAATGTTTAGCTTAATTATTTAAATTCTTTTAATTATCCAACTGGTTTTAAAGATTTTTAATCCGCTTTTATATTTATATAAATGACTTTTAAACGTTCATCTAGTTTATTTAAATTATTTTAAACACTTCGTTTATTATTTAAATATTTTATTTATCATTATGACATCAAAATGTTTAGGTATTGATTTTAAAAGAATTCTTGAGTTCCCGCTATTTCAGGGCCGGCGGGCGAAAGCGGAGTCGTGAGAATAATTTATTTTTGAGTTTTATGTAGAAAACTTGAGGAAATTTATTAAATGATTATTTTAAGGATTTTCGAGCATCGCAAATTTGTTTTAAATCCTTATAAGTTGAGGAAAGTAGATAAAGCTTCATTTTAAGGATTTTTTAGTAGTCTTATTTATTTTAAAAGAATTTTAAAGTTTTTTTAATTATCTTCCAAAAATTCATATTTCTAAAATCCGGATAGAAATTGTTTCGCTTAAATATTTATAATTTTAATTTTAGAGATTTAATTGTTGTAAATTGTTTTAAATGTTTATTTTGCTTAATTATTTAAGCTAATTAATCTTGAGTTCTTGAGTTCAATGATTCTGGGTCCGTCTTGAGGAGACGGTGGATTTTGGCGGTAACTCATAGTTTCACAATATTTGAGATTTATGAGAAACTTAGGAAAATAGATAAAATTCGATTTTAAGACTTTTCGGGTGACCATAATGTTTTTATGACATTTTAGAGTTTTACTTCAGAAATTTTCAAATTTAGCATTTTAAAACCTGGGCAAATGAAATTTAATTATTTCCTTCAAATCCTTCACTTTTCATACATAGGGAATTTAAGGGTCTTGGTTTGAGTAGTGTAAGAGTTGTAATACATTTAGTAGCACTTCTTTAAGTTATTAAAGTAGCACTTTTAAGACTTTTACACAGACACAAAAATTAAATCCTTACATTTTAATTTCCCAAACCCTAAAACACACAAAAGTTAGAAACCCTTTCCCCCCAATTCTCTCCAAGTTGCCACATGTAACGCCCCAAAATTAGCCTATTCGAGATTAGAGGCGATTAAGATTGATAATCAGAGATTAAGAAATTTGATGATTTAAGTGATATTTGATCAAGGATTAAATTGCAATTTTTGAGAATTCGGGGACCAAAGTGCATTTCGACATTTTGACTTGGTCAATATTATTCAGGTAAGTGAGAGGCGTGTCATCACCTTAATTATCTTCTTCCCTTCTCCTCTCTCTCAACCGGTCCGCCATAGACGCCCCCCAAGCTTTATGATTTCAGTTTCGTGCTCGATCCATCCGATAAAAATCCAATCTGAAGGTATATTCACAATCACGACTTCGAAGGCTTCGTTCTACCGTAAGTTTATCTTCGATCAGCTATACTTCAATTTTTGGATGCCGTTTAAATTTGATGATTGTCGGATATGTCGTTCTTGAGCTAGGATAGATTGTATATTTGAGGTCGGATCGGAAAAAGAACGTCGTTCGGAATTGTTTTGAATTTTGGAAGCTTAATTCGAAAATTGGGTTTTGGGATTTGTTGGAATTGGATTGGATTGGATGGATTATTGTTGTTATTAGTTGTTGGAATTGTTATATTGATTTTTGTATTTCCGGTTAGTCGAATATATAGTCGTTATGCCGCCGGTTTGAGATTTTTGGATTAAGGGAGTTTGATTGAGTTTTGGGATTGATTTGAATTGGGTTGATTGATATTGGATTTTATTTATCTTTTTTCAGATTTGGTTGAAGATCGTGGAGTACAGAGTTCGTAGAATCCAAATCGTTGAAGATTTGATCGAGTATTGGTAAAGAGTTTACTTTAATCATTGACTTAAGATTGAATGGATTTTGATTAGAATTCTTGTTCTTGTATTTTGTCCGGATTGCAGCTACGTCGAATCAAAGAAAAAGGTAAAAGACGATATCGAATGGAAAAGGGATGAATACTTGTGTTTCGATTGATTCACGAGTCCCTAAATCACATACATGCATGATTACCTGTTTAGGTTGATTAAATGCATTAAGTTGAATTTCTTAAATGTATTACGATTATCATATGCATACATATTGAGCCAAGGATTTGTTCACATTTCGAATTAGACAATTTGAGGATTATAATTGAGGGGCATATGTAGTTGAGACGAGCTGCAGTGACCTGACAAACTCTCTATAATGCTCCAAAATCTAGAGGAGCGAGATATGCCGCATTTACCTCGATCGGGAGAGTCGGTGAGATTACGGTGATATATCTCGGCCTCGGGATCCCAATCTACAAACGAAATTCCTTGATTATCTGATTATATAATTCTGAACCCCAAAGACATGCATTGCATTTTATTGAATTTCAAAATGAGTTATTGTATTCGTTTGGTTGATACACTACGTGGAATTACATGTCGGGTTGTGGATGTATCTTTTGATATATTATTTTATATTGCCTGTTTTGTCTCTTTTACTGGGAATGATATTCTCACCAGAGTTATCCGGCTGTTGTATTGTCTTTGTATGTGTGCTTGGCAACAAGTTGGGCAGGTTCGAGTAAGAGGCAGCACGACTAGACTGGGATTGTGATGATAGAAGTGAGGACTTGGTTTAGAAGTCAAACTTTGTATTCAAACTCGTTGTATTTTGATTTGTAGAACTTATAATTGATGCATGTTCTACTAGTTTGATTATTGTACAACCTTAGAACTATCCTGTCTGTTTTGATACGAGTTTTATGGGTTTATGCATGTTGAATTATGTATAGTGGAGTTGGAATAGAGTTGTGCGTTCTGCTACCTGCCTTTTATTTTGCTGGTGTAGCAGGGCACGGACCCCGTGCCACATCCGTGTGGGGGTCCGTGTACCTTCTCATGTTGTAATGGTTTGATATTTGTTCATGCATGGACCCCGTGCATTAGTCCGTGCATGGGTCCAAATGGGTTCGGTCCGAGGTTGGAAAATCTTGTCTTTGAAAAGCTAGGCACGGACCCGGGCACGGAGGGTGCACGTGGTCCGTGCATGTCTAAAAAAATTCTTACATTTTTCCGGACTCTCTGTGGATTATTTAAATGATATACTTTTATCAGATGATTAGAATCAAGGTCCTCACACCACCCTCCCTTCCCCTTCACTAGAAACCATCGGCTAACCCCTCTCCTCCACCTTGCAGCTGCCGCCTCCACCGTGTCACATCCCCACGGTCGGAGCTCGTCCCAAGGAAGCTAGGGCTTCATAATTTCAAAAGTTTCCACCCCTTTTCTTGTGTGTTTTTTAAGTTTAGGCAAGTTAAGCTACTTCTTTGGCCACCAAGCAAAGATACTATGTTGTATGCATTGTTCTTGCTATTTATTTTGAATTTCCTTGGATTTTTGAGCTAGGGTTTTGGGTTTTATCAAAAATCTGTAGGTATCATCTGTTAAACACGAACCCTCATGCATGTTTGATGTTGGATTGAGTTATGTGTTGTGTTTTGAGTTGAGACTTGGAAGGGATATGCAATATTTCAAAAATATGGACTTTGTATGCAATGGTGGGGCGTTTTTCTTTCAAAATCAGTAGGGTTCATGGCAAATTTTGAAATATATGTGTGTTCACGGTGTTGAAATGAGCTTTGATATGTGTGTTGAATGATTCTTGAAAGGGGTTGCACATTTAAAAAATTTCAGCTTGGGTATTGGTGTGTTTATGCTCATTTCTGAATTTTTGGATGAACGGTGCTTAAGGGACTGCCTAGGCTAGTTGATTAGAGTTTAAATGGTGCGTTGGGTGAGGTTTTAGATGGCTATGAGAGCTGGAGATGAGGGCTTGTTGGTATAGGGTAGAGGCGTGTGGAATGGGGCTCCAGTTGGGGCAAGTCGGTTAATAATTAGACTTTGAGCTAGCTTTGGGTGTGAGGACTTGTCTCGATGGTTCAATGTGGTCTATGTGGTGTTAATAGAGTTGGTGTGTAGACTGGAAGTTGGAAAATTCATTCGGTGAAGTGTTTTAAAGTGGCTAAGATAGTAGTGGTCTTGTGCAGATTTTTAGTCGTGTTTGGGGCTGTTAGGAAAGTAATGTTTAAATTAGGCTTTGACATAAGTTTTGGCTAAGGGGCTGACTCTGGAATTAAGGAAGTTATGAATAGGCCCTTCAAAGCATAAATAAATTCGGTTATGATGTGGTCGCGTTTTAGCCTAACGAACGAATGTAGCACAGATTTCGGTTCGGTTGAAGCCGCTGCCGGAAATTTTGTGGGGCAGAATTGTCTGGGAATCTTGGGAGACATAGGATGGTGTGTTTGTTGAAAACTGGCGAGTTCCCAGACCAATTACGATTGATACCCGGTGCAGCGGAAGTTTAAAAATTTTTCATGGAACGTTTCCATGGTGTGGGTATCAACCATACATCGATTGAATTACGTGTGTGTAAAATTTAAATAACAATTAAATAAATTTTACCTCAAATCTCGCAACGAGATTAATGGACACCAACAGAACAATTCTGCTCTTGTTGTCTCTCCCTGGAACCGATGAACGCCTTCAATCAGGTCCACGAACAGAGGTTTTATCCCTCTGATAGATTGCACTAGAAAATCTATCAGAAGTTTTCTGCGAAGAGAATACACGAATTTGATTCGTTATTCCTTACTGCGATTCAAAATCACAGACCGGAATTTTCTCGGGCAGAGCAAAGGGAGGGGACGGCCGATCGGTTTTGAGAGGGTCTAGGGTTTTCGAAATTTGCTCTCAAAATTTATGACCTGTTGTGTGTAATTTCTGTACTGAAATAACTTATTTATAATGCAGGCCACTAACACCTTAGGGCCCATTAGTCATAAGCTGGGGCCCGACAAGCAAAGCCCGCTCGTTCAGAAATTAATATAAAATTCATCGTGACTCCGATTGATGAAACGATTTCACCAATGTGCACAGAAACCATTTCTGCACGTTTTAAAGTCAAAATAAATTTTCCTGAATCCGAATTCAGTGGTTTCCAAAAATGTCCATCCCTATGTCATTTTAGGAAATCCTACTCCCTTACTCTTATTTAAGAAGTCCAACTCCTTAGTTCATTAAATTTAACTCTTTAAATTTAACTATCTCAACGGGATTAAAACTCCATTACACTGTGTGACCCTCAATGGTTCAGGGATACAGCTAGCCGTGGGCTCACAACTCCTTGTGACTCGGAACAACACTTTCCGACTTGCCCAACGAATCATGGTAAAGCGCCTAGCAACATCGCCCCATGATTCCCTAGGTATCACTGATAGTGCCTACAAGAACCAGTAGATTTTGGTTAACGTACAGTACGGTCCCTTCATCCATATATCCCGATCGAATCAACAACCATTGGTATATCGAGAGTCGCTCAAGATTCGATAACTATGCAATACATCTTGAAGATCAAATTAGTGACATCGCATGTGCTACTAAGAAACCATTTCTTAAATCACATCAAGTACTCTGGCCAGAGATTTGTCACACTAATATCTCCTCAGATCGCATAGGATATCCACACTCGCAAGTATGTGGTGAATCCTTGACAACAATGCATTGACTCCTATATGTGTCGTAACTGTACCCAATCTCGACACCTGATGACCCCCTCAGAGTCGGTAAACGAGTCAAAGCACAGTACTAGCATATAGAGTCTCCATGATGTTTCAAGTCGTAAGGACTAATGGTGTACAACCAAAACCGCGGACTTTATCCACTCGATAAGTGATAACCACTTGGAAAGTCCGGATAGGGTAGTTCGACTATTCATCCTATGAATATCCATTTGCATGCTTCGAACATCTCCATGTTCCTACCAATGAAACGTGGTACTCCGCATCGCAAATGCTAGTCTCAAACTCGAGCGATCCTTATCCTTATTATCGGACGGCTCAATCGACTAGGAACGGTTTTAGAATATACAGTGACTATAAGATGTATTTCATGATAGACATCTCCATGTTCTACCACATCTTACATACACTATAGTATATTCAAGGTCTTTATCAAAACAACAATAGTATATCACAATATAACAATATGAAGTAATATAAAGTCATTGCCATAAAAGCGTAAATAATATTAAACAAAAGATTGTTTATACAAAGAGTCAACAAAGCCCATAGCCACACAGTTGGCTCACTGGGCACCCACTCTTACAATCTCCCACTTGCCCTATAGCCAACTAGTCATACTACGTAGACCCATTGCTTCGCGATGTTTGTCAAACAATGGTCCTGGCAAAGGCTTAGTAAGTGGATCAGCGATATTGTCTGCAGAGGCCACTCGTTCGACACTGATGTCTCCTCTTTCCACAATCTCCCGGATTATGTGGTATTTCCTCAGTACGTGTTTGGATCTTTGATGAGACCTTGGTTCCTTTGCTTGAGCAACGGCACCCGTGTTGTCGCAGTACACCGGGACTGGACCAACAAATTCAGGAATGACGCCCAACTCTTGGACGAAATTCCTCATCCAAACGGCCTCTTTAGCAGCTGATGCTGCAATGTATTCAGCCTCAGTGGTGGAATCCGCTGTGGTGTCCTGCTTGGAACTCTTCCAAGAGACAGCACCACCATTGAGCATGAACACAAATCCAGAGGTTGACTTCGAGTCATCCACATCACTTTGGAAGCTAGAGTCGGTATAGCCTTCCAGTTTGAGTTCTCGTCCTCCATAAACCATGAACATATTCTTAGTCCTTCGCAAGTACTTAAGAATGTCCTTCACGGCTTTCCAATGCATCTGACCAGGATTAGACTGATATCTGCTCGTGACACTCAGAGCAAATGCTACATCCGGTCTGGTAGATATCATCCCATACATGATACTACCTATAGCTGACGCATATGGTACATGTGTCATATTCTCTATCTCTGCATCAGTCTTGGGACACATAGACTTGGATAGAGAAACTCCATGACACATGGGTAGATGTCCTCTCTTGGACCCATCCATTGAAAACCGTTTCAATATGGTATCGATGTAGGTTGATTGAGTGAGTCCTATCATTCTCTTAGATCTATCCCTATAGATCTGTATCCCAAGAATGTAGGATGCCTCACCCAAATCCTTCATCGAAAATCTACCTGATAACCATATCTTTGTTGACTGCAACATCCCTACATCATTCCCAATGAGTAGGATGTCATCAACATAAAGTACTAAGAATGTCACCGCATCCTTAACTACTTTCTTGTACACGCAAGGTTCCTCCGGGTTCTTGATGAAACCAAAGTCTTTAATTGTTTCATCAAATTTCTGGTTCCAACTTCTTGATGCTTGTTTTAGACCATAAATTGATCTCTGAAGCTTGCATACCTTATGCTCGCTTCCCATGGATGTGTACCCTCAGGCTGCTTCATATAGATTTCTTCCTTAATGTCTCCATTAAGAAAAGCAGTCTTCACATCCATCTGCCATATCTCATAGTCATACCATGCAGCTATGGCAATTAGGATTCTTATGGACTTGAACATTGCGACTGGTGAAAAGGTTTCATCATAGTCAACTCCTTGCCTTTGAGTATAACCTTTCGCCACCAATCGCGCCTTGTAGGTCAATACCTTACCATCAGGCCCAAGCTTTCTTTTGTAGATCCATTTACACCCTATTGGAACAATTCCATCGGGAGGATCCACTAAAGTCCAGACTTGGTTAGTATGCATCGAATCCAATTCTGATTGCATAGCTTCAAGCCATAAATTCGAATCCGCATCAGAAATTGCTTCCTTGAAGCTTCTTGGATCACATCCAATGTCGGGTTCATCTTGACCCTCTTCAAGAAGAAGACCATATCGAACTGGAGGTCTAGAAGTCCTCTCGATCTTCTAGGGCAGGCGTGTCCAGCAATGGTTCCTGAGGTGTGGGATCGTTATTTTGTATTTCGGGTTCTTCTCGAACTTCTTCGAGTTCCATCATCTCGCCTTTCTTATCCAATAAGAACTCCTTCTCCAAGAAGGTGGCATTCCGTGAAACAAACACTTTTGTTTCAGCAGGATAATAGAAATAATATCCGATTGAATTCTTCGGATACCCACAAAATAACACAAGCTGGATCGACTATCCAACTTATCTCCCACTGTCCGCTTCACGTAAGCAGGACATCCCCAAATCCTCAAGTACGAATACTTAGGAGCTTTGCCATTCCATAACTCGTATGGTGTTTTGTCCACTGCTTTAGTGTGGACGTTGTTCAACAACAATACCGCCGTTTCAAGCGCATAGCCCCAAAACGAAGGTGGAAGCTCAGTGAAGCTCATCATAGATCGAACCATGTCCAACAAAGTTCGATTACGACGCTCCGATACACCATTAAGCTGTGGTGTCATAGGAGGAGTCCACTGAGAGAGAATCCCATTCTCTTTTAGATAGTCCAAAAACTCGGTACTCAAGTATTCTCCACCTCGATCCGATCGAAGTGCTTTAATACTTTTACCTAGCTTGTTTTCTACTTCAGCCTTGAATTCTTTGAACTTTTCAAATGCTTCAGACTTATATTTCATTAAATATAAATACCCATACCTAGAATAATCATCAGTAAAGGTAATGAAGTAGGTGTGGCCATGTTGAGTCCCTACTCTAAATGGACCACAAACATCTGTATGGATCAAATCCAACAGATTTTGACTACGTTCAGGCTTCCCCTTAAAAGGAGATTTAGTCATTTTCCCTTTTAGGCAGGATTCACAAGTAGGTAGAGAGTTAATATCAGACATATCAAACATGCCCTCTCCCACTAGCTTGTTCATCCTCCTTGAGGAAATATGACCTAGTCTAGCGTGCCAAAGGTTTGCCGGGTTTTGACTATCGATTTTCCTTTTGTTTGTTGTCGCCGGTTTGTCAATACAATTTACTGGAACGTCTTTTAGTTTTAAATTGTATAGATCGTTTTCAAGTTGTCCATTTCCAATTAAACATTCATTCTTGTAAATATTGCAAATCCCATTCACAAAATTACAAGAATAACCATCTCTATCAAGCATAGAAATAGAAATAATGTTTTTAATTAAATCTGGCACAAATAAAACATCTCTCAACAATAATTTAAAACCGTTCTGCAAAATCAAACAAACATCTCCAATGGCCGTAGCTTCAACTCTGGAACCATTCCCGAGCCTCAGCTGGGTCTCACCCATTCTAAGCCTGCGACTTCTTGTCATCACCTGCAAATCATTGCAAATGTGAGATCCACATCCGGTATCCAATACCCAAGAAGTTGTATTAAGTGACATGTTTATTTCGATATAGAACATACCCTTTGCAGTTCCCAACTGCTCAAGATACTCCTTGCAGTTGCGCTTCCAATGACCGGCTTCTTGCAGTAATGGCAAACATCCTTGGATTTTCCATCGTTTGAAGCCTTTGTCTTTTGCTTCTTCTCGGGTTCCACTTTCTTGGGTGGGGCAGAACGTTTCTTGCCCTTCATACTTGGCCCCTTCTTAGCAGAAGATGAGGAGCCCACCAAGAAAGCTGGCTTATCCTTCTTAAGTGTGGATTCATATGTAACGAGCATATTGACCATCTCTTCAAGGGTGGCCTCTATCTTGTTCATATTAAAATTTATCACGAATCCATCAAATGAAGAAGGAAGAGATAGAAGCAGCAAGTCCACATTGAGTTCATGCTCCAACACCAAATCAAGGGTCGCTAACTTCTGTATGAGCCAAATCACTCGTACCCCATGATCACGGACCGAAGTCCCTTCACGCATGCGGCACGTCATCAACTCCTTAACAGTAGAGAACCTTTCAGCCCTCGACTGAGCCCCAAAAAGTTCCTTGAGTTGCGTGTGAATGTCAGCAGCATTCACCGTGTCCTCAAATCGCCTCTGGAGTTCATCAGACATCGAGGCTTGCATATAGCATTTGGTCTTGATGTCATGGTCACACCATGCATCAAGTTTGGCCAATTCCTCCGGACTTATGTCAGCTGGTGCTTCCTTCGGAGGTGCTTTCTCTAACACGTAGAGCATTTTCTCCGAAGTTAAGACAATCTTCAACTTCCGGAACCATTCCGTATAGTTGGCGCCAGTCAGCTTGTTTTGTTCGAGGATCGAGAATAAAGGATTTCGCGAATTCATTGTATGAAATACTGAAAAGGAAAAACAGACATATATCAATGATTGTTTAACAATTTACTAAGACATAAAATAGGCGAATTTAATTTTATGAATCTCACTCCCACTATTTTAACGATTTCACCACCCTCTAGTGAAAACGGGAAACTTTTTCCTTAGTGAGAACATGGAGTCCAATTGACAAACTTATGGTCCCGAATAATATCAGCCAACCATAATTCTCAAAAGGTAGAGCCCAATTGCTTCCAAAGCAACCCCATGTATTTACCTCATGTCCAATAAGGGCCCAATAATATGACGCCGTTTAAAGTGACATGTCAAGATGACCCATCAATATTAAGTTGTGATGGACGGTCGCCATGTGGATCCCCCAATAATATGAGCCGATCCCATGGGAGTTCCACCCAACTTACAACATTTGTCGATCCAATGTACAGCTTTCCGACGGACGGGCCCCCCCAATAATATGAGCCGGACCGTATCCGCGGGTAGCATCACATACATTGACCGTTGATGGAAGGTAGGAACATTTAAACAATATTTAAATTTCCTTTATTTATCTTGATATAAATTTTAAATCATATTTAAAATGAGGGATTTTATTTATAAAAATATTTGTCTCATCATATTTAATTTATTGCATGCATTGCCGGATTCACGCAATTTATGTCTAAACATGCATACAATCATAATATCACATATTATATAGGATGATCGATTCCATTTCTAATTGACCCGTGGTTGCCAATCACGGGTCTTAGTCCAATCCTAGGTAATATGCAGTATGCAAATGCAATCCTATTACATATGCTTCCAATTTACATTTCTTCAGTCTTCATTGTCTGCTGGGCCCACCATCTTCAAATCTTGATCTCCCACTAAATCTAATGTATTTACAATTAAATAACAATGACAAGTAGGGGATACATTTTTAGGGGGTGGGAACGGGCTATAAACCAAGCCCACTTTTATTACATATGACATTCATATCGGGCCATAAACCAGGCCCATTAAAAAACCAACAACAATAAAGACAAATGTAAATTCCTAACATACACCTACAAAATTGGTCATGGCAATCGATCATCCTTATCCAATAACATTTAATTCAAAATAATTTATTGGATAACATGCTGTGGCAATTCAAATTTAAACAAGATAAAATCATATTTTATATATAAAATCACATTTCACATATAAAATCATATTTTATCTCCATATCAAATAAAATCATATTTTATCTTATAAAATCCAATTTACAAAAAAATCATATTTTACTTAAAAATCATAAGATCATATCTTATCATCAATTGTACCAAAATAATTGATTTCAAAATTCAATTTACGGATAAAATATTAAAATTTTCCAAAAATTCAAATTTATCCAAAATCAATTTTAAAATTTACGGACTCGAACAATTCGATCCGAAATCTCGTGAACCAATCAAAAACAATTTTTGACCGGACCAAAAATAAAATTTTAAATATTAAAATTAATAAAAATATAATTTTTTCCCGCGGGCCGCCCGGGACACTCCCGGGCCGGCCCGCACCCGGGGCGCGGGCCGGGGCAGCCCGGCTGCCCCTTAGGGCAGCAACGTTTGCTGCCCTGGCGGCGCCTGGCGCCGACGCTGGGCGGCGCCGTGCGTCGCCCTGGGCGCGCCGAGCGCCGCCCCTGGGTGGCGCTGTGCGCCGCCCTGGGCAGCGCCGAGCGCTGCCCTGCGCAGCGCCCAGCGCTGCGCTGGGCAGCGTACAGCGCTGCCCTGGGCAGCGCCGTGCGCCGCCCTGGGCGGCGCCGTGCGCCCCCTTTGGGCGGCGCCGTGCGCCGCCCCTGGGGGCAGCGACCATCGCTGCCCCCTCCGGGCAGCGATCCAATCGCTGCCCGGGTTTCGCCCCCCGGAAAAAAAAAAATTTTTTTATTAAAAATATTTATTTTGTTTCAAAAACCGAGACTCAAAAATTTTGTACAATTGATTAATTCAATCGATTGATCTGAGCAACCTGGCTCTGATACCACTGTTGAAAACTGGCGAGTTCCCAGACCAATTACGATTGATACCCGGTGCAGCGGAAGTTTAAAAATTTTTCATGGAACGTTTCCATGGTGTGGGTATCAACCATACATCGATTGAATTACGTGTGTGTAAAATTTAAATAACAATTAAATAAATTTTACCTCAAATCTCGCAACGAGATTAATGGACACCAACAGAACAATTCTGCTCTTGTTGTCTCTCCCTGGAACCGATGAACGCCTTCAATCAGGTCCACGAACAGAGGTTTTATCCCTCTGATAGATTGCACTAGAAAATCTATCAGAAGTTTTCTGCGAAGAGAATACACGAATTTGATTCGTTATTCCTTACTGCGATTCAAAATCACAGACCGGAATTTTCTCGGGCAGAGCAAAGGGAGGGGACGGCGATCGGTTTTGAGAGGGTCTAGGGTTTTCGAATTTGCTCTCAAAATTTATGACCTGTTGTGTGTAATTTCTGTACTGAAATAACTTATTTATAATGCAGGCCACTAACACCTTAGGGCCCATTAGTCATAAGCTGGGGCCCGACAAGCAAAGCCCGCTCGTTCAGAAATTAATATAAAATTCATCGTGACTCCGATTGATGAAACGATTTCACCAATGTGCACAGAAACCATTTCTGCACGTTTTAAAGTCAAAATAAATTTTCCTGAATCCGAATTCAGTGGTTTCCAAAAATGTCCATCCCTATGTCATTTTAGGAAATCCTACTCCCTTACTCTTATTTAAGAAGTCCAACTCCTTAGTTCATTAAATTTAACTCTTTAAATTTAACTATCTCAACGGGGATTAAAACTCCATTACACTGTGTGACCCTCAATGGTTCAGGGATACAGCTAGCCGTGGGCTCACAACTCCTTGTGACTCGGAACAACACTTTCCGACTTGCCCAACGAATCATGGTAAAGCGCCTAGCAACATCGCCCCATGATTCCCTAGGTATCACTGATAGTGCCTACAAGCAGTAGATTTTGGTTAACGTACAGTACGGTCCCTTCATCCATATATCCCGATCGAATCAACAACCATTGGTATATCGAGAGTCGCTCAAGATTCGATAACTATGCAATACATCTTGAAGATCAAATTAGTGACATCGCATGTGCTACTAAGAAACCATTTCTTAAATCACATCAAGTACTCTGGCCAGAGATTTGTCACACTAATATCTCCTCAGATCGCATAGGATATCCACACTCGCAAGTATGTGGTGAATCCTTGACAACAATGCATTGACTCCTATATGTGTCGTAACTGTACCCAACTCGACACCTGATGACCCCCTCAGAGTCGGTAAACGATCAAAGCACAGTACTAGCATATAGAGTCTCCATGATGTTTCAAGTCGTAAGGACTAATGGTGTACAACCAAAACCGCGGACTTTATCCACTCGATAAGTGATAACCACTTGGAAAGTCCGGATAGGGTAGTTCGACTATTCATCCTATGAATATCCATTTGCATGCTTCGAACATCTCCATGTTCCCTACCAATGAAACGTGGTACTCCGCATCGCAAATGCTAGTCTCAAACTCGAGCGATCCTTATCCTTATTATCGGACGGCTCAATCGACTAGGAACGGTTTTAGAATATACAGTGACTATAAGATGTATTTCATGATAGACATCTCCATGTTCTACCACATCTTACATACACTATAGTATATTCAAGGTCTTTATCAAAACAACAATAGTATATCACAATATAACAATATGAAGTAATATAAAGTCATTGCCATAAAAGCGTAAATAATATTAAACAAAAGATTGTTTATACAAAGAGTCAACAAAGCCCATAGCCACACAGTTGGCTCACTGGGCACCCACTCTTACAGTGTTTGGTTAGTTTAGGAAGTGTAGAGGATGTATTTTCAAGCATAAGTCAAATCGGTTAAGGAAAGGTCAAGTTATGGGTTTTTTGGTTTGAACGCTCGTGATGAGTATAGGTTGAGGAGGAAAGGGAGTTGTAGTCAATTAACTTAGCCAAGGGGCAGCCACTTAACCATTGTTTTTATTTGATCTAAATCATGTTTTCCATCATCTAAAGTTGAGTATTTGTGTGATTTATTCAAAGAAATTTTCCTATGAGTTGAGTTAAAGTAAGAGCTTTGAATGAGGAGAGTTGATTGCGACAATAAATGTGCAATGTCGGTCGGGGGATGTCTCGGCTCACTTTCCAAATCATATGTGTAGGGAGGGGATAGAAGACATCCTAGTTTCCCTACCAAATAGAGGGGCATTGTGGTGCCTGGATAAATCTTGGTGTCATTGCCATAGAGGGGCAATGTGGGACCGAGAGAAATCTCGGTGTCCTTGACATAGAGGGGCAATGTAGGGTCGGGAGAAATCTCTGTGTCCTTGCCGGCATAATATTGTAGCTATTGAGCAATCAAACCATAGGGTCACAATCGAGGATCTAAATGCACATAGAAATGATTAAATTTAAGTTTTATGAAATTTTATGTTTAAATGCATGAGTAAAGTTAAAGTTTCAAGCGTGAGTTTGAGTTAAAGTTGCGTAAGTTCATTGTGTGCGATTTCTTTAAAGTTCCAAGTCTTATCTCCATTTAACTTCAAGCATTTCTTCGAGAAAATTTCAAAGTATTTTGAGTACAATTATTTTAAAAGTCGTGTGCATGTATTATGTATTCTTTGTTATTACATGCTTTATATTTATTGAGTCTTTAGACTCACTACTTTGCTTGGTGTAGGTTAGAATTTTGATGAGATCGAGGTGCATAACTCTTGAGTGGAATGGGATGTGGGCCTGGAACATCTCTCCAACCTATGCTAGTCTTCCGCAGATGTTATAACGTATAGTTTTGATGTCTTTTATTTTGTATATTGGTTAGATGTACATTTAAGAACTTCTAGATCAGTTTTGTTGGCAAGTTAAACTATTTGATTGTTAGATTTTGATGTTTGCGATTTTGAACCACTTTCATTAGTTTCATGCACGTTTCTCGTTTCGAATTTCTGTCTCGTTTGTTTTCATCCTTAGTGTGTTTGTTGAGACATGTGGATTTTAAGAGTTGTAGATAGATTATGCAATTTTTTTTGAAAAATTTCGCATTATTTTAATATCTTTTAATATTAGAGGTAGAGGGTCATTTCATGATGACCCCAGTGGGGTCGATAAACAAGTAAATGTGAAGTGATAGCACATAGATCTCCATGATGTCCCGAGTCACAAGTACTAATGGTGTACAATCATAAACTAGGATCTTTCCAATCGATAAGTGAGAAACACTTGGAAAATATTTTAGAGAGGGTTGTTCAGTGCACTTTACAAGGAGCACCTATTTGAATTCTTGGACATCACAATGTCCGATGAAACGTGGTACTCATGTCGCAAATACTAGTCTCAAGCTCGAACGGTCTTTATCCTTCTTTTGGCGGCTGGATCGACTAATAACGATTTAGAATATACTTTAATGGGTTGGACCTCACCCTCTGCTCTAGCCCAATCTGGCCTCTTGTAGTAGCCCGGTTCCATTTTATAAGATTAAGTGATTTTAAACATGTTAGAAAATGACATATATTTTTAAAGTGTCAAAACATGTTTAAGGAGTCATTATTTTTTAAAAATAAGTGGAAAATCAGATCCGGAATGTCCAAAAATGGTAGGGTAGGTCCCGGGGGGTCCAAAATGAGTTCAGAAGGACCAAAGCAGTTCAGAGCGTGCGGACCAGTTTGGGCCGTCCGACCCAGTTCGGGCCGTCCAAACTCAGCAGAGCCTAGGTGTCAAAATGGCTCAGACAAGTGGCAGTTCGGACCATCCAAACCCAGTTCGGACCGTCCGAACTCCGCCTATAAATAGGCCCTTCGAATTTCAGAATTTTCACACCATTTGCATATTTCTCTCTCGGTTCTAGGTTGTTATAGGTAGTTTCCAGCCTTCCTAGGTTTGGTCTGGAGGTTGGCCAGGCGCTCCGGGGTTGCGACGGAGCGGTGCCCATGTTCTGGGGCAGTCGTCAACAGCGGGCTGATGACGGACGCAAGTATAGCTCTGTCTCCTTATAGTAAAAAGGAGTATGCTATAGAGTAGTTAAGGCTTTTAGAATAAGTTTATAATGCATGAGTATTTTTCATTGTAGTGCGGGCTATAGGCTTGGACATAGAGCTGGTCTAGCTTGCCTAGTGTTTGACGTACGGAAGTATTATTCGAGATATCCAGATTGAGTATGCATGTATTATGTGTTTGCATGGATTATGTGATTGCATGTTTTATATGCCTTTATATACATCATGTCATGACTGTATGTTGCATATATGAGCATATTGAGCCTTTATCCTAATTGAGATATCCGGTATTATGATATCCTGTCAGTAGATGGTTGGACACAGAGACACGTGTTAGGTCGCCAAAATCAGTTGGACACAGATCTTGTGTTAGGGCACTGATATTTGGTTGGACACGTGTACATGTGTTAGGTCGCCATCAGGGCTTCTGAGTATGTTGGTCACCTCCTGTAGCGATGGCTCAGCGTGGCACATATGAGGACCCAAGTTTGTTCTTGATCAGATATTCTTGACCTCGTGTCTTGGTACCCAGTTCACTTGCATACATGCACATATAATACCATATACTCATACTCTTGTACTGAGCTTTTCATGCTCACGTCCCGTACTTTGTTGTATCTGGACACCCTATTCCATTGGGCAGGTCTGCGGCTAGACGATGCGGGTGGTTCCAGGAGGACTTAGGCGTTGGATGACCAGCAAGGCTTTGTCTAGGATTTTGTTTCGGTTGCATTTGGGTTAATTCATTTAGATATTCGATTTGGTTGTAATCAATATTTTATTATTGTTTAAGTTTTCCGATGTTTAATTTTTGATTTATTTAATTAAGTTAAATACATGCTTAAACTTCTGATTAATAGGTGATCACGGTGTGAGTCACTACACCTTTGCTCTTGGGCGGTCCAGGCCCATACTCATGATCTTCTCCCCACCTGGCTATGAGAGTTTTTTTCCTTCCCAGGGATAAAGCCTTGCATCTCCAGGCTTCATTACATGTTCTTATCGTCCCTGCTACCACCACTTGAGCTAGCTCAAATGGTGGTACCAGGGATGATAAGGACTTGTATTTAAAGCTTGGGATTCAAGTTCTATCCATGGAGAGGGCAAAAACTCCGCTAGCCAGGTGGGGAGAAGATCATGAGTATGGGCCTGGACCGCCCAAAGAAGAAGGCCAAAATGGGCCACAGCAGAGGGTGAGTTCATCCCATTATGAAAAGGGCGCCCTTTTGTAATGGGCTGGAACTCACCATCTTCTCTAGCCCAATCTGACCTCTGCTCTTGGGATTTCCAGGTCCATACTCATGATCTTCTCCCCACCTAGCTAGGGGAGTTTTTGCCCTCCCCAAGCATAGAACATTGCACCTCCACGCTTAAGTACAAGTTTTTATCATCCCTAGTACCACCACATGAGATAGCTCAAGTGCTGGTACCAGGGATTATAAGGACTTGTATTTAAATCCTGTAGATTCAAATTCTATCCCTGGGGAGGGCAAAAACTTCCCTAGACAGGTGGGGAGAAGATCATGAGTATGGGCCTGGACCGCCCAAAGCAAAAGGCCAGAATGGGCCATAGCAGAGGGTGAGGTTCATTCCATTACGAAAAGGGCGCCCTTTTTGTAATGGGCTGGACCTCACCCTCTGCTCTGGCCCAATCTGACCTCTGCTCTTGGGCTGTCCAGGCCCCTACTCATGATCTTCTCCCCACCTGGCTAGGGAAGTTTTTGCCCTTGACCGCTTAAATCGGTATTTACTAGCAAGTGCACTAGGTCAAGTAATAGTAAAGTGGACAGAGAGTTCAAGTATCGATCTCACAGGAACTATTGTCAATTCTCAAGAATTAATTATTTTACTTAATCTAGACAAAAATAATAAATAAGGATGCAACGAATTAAATAAAAATTTAATTACTAAAAATAACAAGAATTAAAATAACTGAAAGATAAATTGAATTAAATTGAGACAACCAAGACACGCAGGTTCCAAACAAATCATGTAACATGTAGCCGATTCAGGACTTAGATTTAATCTTAGATTACGGAAATTCTCCTAACTTTTTCAAAGGTCTATTTCTAGAACAATCAAACCTATTCAAATATTGACGGATTAATCTTTCGTAATTCTAATCAAATTTGAATGCATTAAATATTTGTGAAAAATCAGTTTTCACCTAAAACCGCACACTGAAACCTAATTCTATTTCTATTCGGTTTTACCATGTGTTAATTATCAGAGTGATCGAAATCAATACCTCCCCTGTCGACTTGGAATTGATTAACATGCAAGCAAACAGTTGATTAGGCTATTCACAAGATAAATATAAATCTGACAATCAATAAAATAAAATCATGTCTGAAACATCCCAAACAAACATTCAAGTTTTCTACATAAATTTGTCCGGCCCAATCACGCCGTCTTGGTTGAATAAGAACCACTAAATAATTGAAAACAATAATTCAAAAATAAAAAGAAGAAGAAAAGAAAAGATAAATCTTTTCTCCCAAGCCTTGTAGCCACCTCCCCTGTGTTGTCTGCGTTCTAGAACTTCGGAACCCTCAAAAATATGTTATATCTTCTATTTATATGGTCCGGATCCCGTACACATTAATTCCTTCCGCAAAAAGTAATTTTCCGGAATCAAAATTCTTCCAAATTTGCGCTCAAGCGAGTAGAAATCTCGCTCGAGCGCCTAACATTTTCTGCTGCGCGCGATGATTTTGAAAAATTCATATCTCGAGTTGTAACTGTCGGATGGAGCTGAAATTTGGACAGCAGCTTCAAAACATCTTGAATTTCATTTTGAAAGGTGGAGATTGGATTTGGATCTTTCTACAATTAAAAATGATTTTTTTGACCAAGGCTGCTCCGTAATTCGTTCTTCAACAATCCATTTTCCTACAAAATTAACCCAGAGAGTGAAATGCACACACATAAACACACACATAAAACAATATAAATGCACACAAAATAGACATAAAAATAACACGAAATAATGCACACAAAATGCACTTATCAACACCCTCATACTTAAACCTTGCTCGTCCTTGACAATAAATGCAAAAATAATATGCAAACAATGACATAAGTAAGAATGAATCATGAACAACATAGCCTCTGATAAGTTTCAACTTCAACAACTAAAAACCACAAAAACTTCTGATTGACCACAATACACTGTCAGTTTAACGTAAACATGTGTGTGTGTCATGTCATTCCAGTTTCATGCAACTTCAAAAGAATCTGTCCTAAGAATGCATAGCGACCTATGACAATTCAGTGCAAGTGTCACAATCCAGCACTCATTCATCCCAACAATTCCAAACAAAAACATGCACATTCTTGAGATTAATTACGCACCACCGGATTTTGCACCCGGTTTTTCTTAAGCCCCAATAATTACCCGCAATCTTATCTATAACTAAGATAGGATTCGAATTTCAATCCCCTCATCTATAGCCCGGATGGAGCTACAATCCCATTAAACCCGCAAACTTAGCCATGGAAGAATGATTAGAATTTCAATCATTTTCCAAGTCGGGATGAAATTGTTATTTTAAAATTTTCAAATTTTTAACCCCATGTAATCCGCAAACTTAGTCAAGAACAAGGATTAGGATTTCAATCCCTTGCACGTAACCCGGATCAAGTTAACTTAAGTTTCAACCAAAAATTTTCAAAATTTTTTTATAGGAATGCCTAAGGTCATACATGCAATGTTTAACAATCATCGGGAATCCAAAGACACTATCATGATCAACAAACACCTATTGCCATGAAATAGTCAAGCAAACACGAACTTCATCAATTACATCGCTACACTACACTAGTCTAACATGCGTGCTTAAAAAGATTCACGATTCAACCAACAGTTTCTCATGTTCAATCAAAAGTAACATTTTTTTTAAATTTTTTTTTTAACACCTCCATCATCATAGGCCCACAGTCATCATTCTACTTATTAACACAACACAAACACAAAACATAATGATATGCATGAATACGAACTATATGCAATAAACTAGACCAAATGAATGCAAACAACAACACAAACAAAACTAATCTACCCCCCATACTTATCCAAAGCATTCCCCTTAATTCTTTAGAAACACAAAAAATATGCACAAACAAAGAACAAATGCAAGACGAACAACAAAAACAGAATGAAACTGAAAACCGAAACTCCCCTGGTTAATTCACTGGCATCTCCATCATTATCTTCCTCTTCACCCTCTAGCAGCGACATCTTTTGAGGTGAAAGTAGCAGACTGGGTATAATGGCATTCACGGTAAACTGGCATGGGAAAGAACAAAAATCAAATAGAAATAAACAAAAACCAAAAATTAATCTAAAAGATCAAGGGAAAGAATACTGGGTTGCCTTCCAGTAAGCGCTAAGTTTATAGTCTACAGCCCGACTATGCAGAAGCAACCATCAAAGAGCGGCTGTCGCCCATAGTAAGAATCATACAACTCTACGTATGGTTTTGATTTCCTACGCCCTCAAGCTTGACGTGATATTGACTTTGTAAGCACGTCAGTACAACAATACTCTTCAAGAACTGATTATTTTGGAAGGAGACTCCGAATCTAGGCTGAAGCTCATCTAGGATGAAATACTGTGGAGTTAGCGTCAATGGAAAGAATGGATCTTCAAGTGATGTGCATGTAAAGTCCATTGACGAGGTCAAATCTTTCACCTTGAATATTTCCTCCTCCTCCATTGTCACTTCTGGCTCATCCTCACAAGAAGATTCCTCAAAAATTATGTTCTCATGATCTGGCTCAATTATTGTTGCAGGATCACATGCCCATGATAACTGATCAGCATAAATTGTTGCAGTCACTTGGAGAATCTCAGAATATGGTTCTATAAAGAGCGCAATCTGTTCATCCAGAAGACTCAAAGAGTTGATGTGGCTTTCCAAGAACTGATTTATCTCTGTCTGTTGTCGCACAATATTTTCCAACTGAGCCACATGATCCTCCGAACGCCCTATACACTCTTCTTGATGCTCAGGTGGTTGGTTCGCAAAATTTTTAGATTTGATATCAGGAGGATATTGGTGACTCCAACCCAGCAGTGAAGGATCACAATGTCAATGGTAGTCGAAATCCGCCATATCATTTAACAAGTGCATAGCACTGTCGTAATCTCTGTGAAACAAGTGACTGCTAGTGGTCAAAGCTCCATAATCTACCCAACTTCTTGTTATCTCATCCAATCCACCATAAAACATCTGCACTATAGTGTAATTCGAAAATTCATGGCATCGAAATTTGTTTGCCAAATCATTGATTCTCCCCTAAGCAACAAAGAATGGCTCTGAGTATTGTTGCCCAAACCTTGTGAACACCTGTCGATTATCCATCTCTAAGTACCTAACAAGTAAGAAAAAAATATAATTAATAATTAAAAACAAAAAATAAAAAAATGCAAGAAAAAAATTTTCTAATCTCAAGAAATTAATCTATCCTAATAATAACTGAACAGTCCCCGGCAACGGCGCCAAAAACTTGACCGCTTAAATCGGTATTTACTAGAAAGTGCACTAGGTCAAGTAATAGTAAAGTGGACAGAGAGTCCAAGTATCGATCCCACAGGGACTGTTGTCAATTCTCAAGAATTAATTATTTTACTTAATCTAGACAAAAATAATAAAGAATGATTCAACGAATTAAATAAAAATTTAATTACTAAAAATAACAAGAATTAAAATAACTGAAATATAAATAGAATTAAATTGAGACAACCAAAACACACGCAAGTACCAAACAAATCATGTAACATGTAGCCGATTCAGGACTCACATTTAATCTTAGATTACATGAATTCTCCTAACTTGTTCAAAGGTCTATTTCTCGAACAATCAAACCTATTCAAATATTGACGGATTAATCTTTCATAATTCTAATCAAATATGAATGCATTAAATATTTGTGAAAATCCAGTTTTCACCTAAAACCGCACACTGAAACCGAATTCTATTTCTAGTCGGTTTTACCATGTGTTAATTATCAGAGTGATCGAAATCAATACCTCCTCTATCGACTTGGAATCGATTAACAAGCAAGCAAACAGTTGATCAGGCTATTCACAAGACAAATATAAATCTGACAATCAATAAAAAAAAATCAAGTATGAAAAATCCCAAACAAACATCCAAGTTTTCTACTTAAATTTGTCCGGCCCAATCACGTCGTCTTGGTTGAATAAAAACTATTCAATAATTGAAAACAATAATTCAAAAATAAAAATAAGAAGAAAAGAAAAGAGAAATCTTCTCTCCCAAGCCTTGTAGCCACCTCCCTTGTGTTGTCTGCGTTCTGAAACTTCGGAACCCTAAAATATATGTTATATCTTCTATTTATATGGTCCGGATCCCGTACACATTAATTCCTTCCGCAAAAAGTAATTTTCCGGACTCAAAATTCTTCCAAATTTGCGCTCGAGCGAGTAGAAATCTCGCTTGAGCGCACCATGTAAAACAGGTTTCTGGAATATCAACTCGCGCTCGAGCGAGGTCAAATCTCGCTCGAGCGCCTAACATTTTCTGTTGCGCGCGATGATTTTGAAAAATTCATATCTCGAGTTGTAACCGTCGGATTGAGCTGAAATTTGGACAGCAGCTTCAAAACATCTTGAATTGCATTTTTTATTTTTAGACTAGTATTTTTCCTTTTGAAGCAAGTGACGTGAACAATCTAGTCTAGATTCTATTCTTTCTCTCATTTGCTTCTGAACGGTTAAGATAGGATTTGTCTAAAATTAAAAATGATTTTTTTAACCAAGGCTGCTCCGTAATTTGTTTTTCAACAATCCATTTTCCTACAAAATTAACTCGGAGAGTGAAATGCACACACATAAACTAAAACACATAAACACATGCATAAAATAATATGAATGCACACAAAATAGACATAAAAATAACACGAAATAATGCACACAAAATGCACTAATCAACCCTCCCCAAGGATATAACATTGCACCTCCAGGCTTAAGTACAAGTTTTTATCATCCCTAGTACCACCACATGAGATATCTCAAGTGGTTGTACCAGGGATGATAAGGACTTGTATTTAAATCCTAGAGATTCATGTTCTATCCCTGGGGAGGGCAAAAACTCCCCTAGACAGCTGGGGAGAAGCTCATGAGTATGGGCATGGAGTGCCCAGAGAAGAAGGCTAGAGGAGAGGGTGAGGTCCATCCCATTACAAAAAGGGGGAGGGAAAAAACTCTCCTAGCCAGGTGGGGAGAAGATCATGAGTACGGGCTTGGACCGCCCAGAGCCGAAGGCCATAATGGGCCAGAGCAGAGGGTGAGGTCCAGCCCATTACATATACAGTATTCTAAATATGAGTTTCATAATAGTCATCACATGACCATATCATATTCTTTCTACTATTTGTAAATTCAAGGTCTTTATTTATGCAAATAGCACGGGTATACAGATAAAGATGTGCCAAATTAAGTAATTCAAATATTATTAAAATAAAAAATTCTCATACAAGAGTTATAACAAGGACCCTCAACCAACACTTGGCTCGACGGACACCTATTCTAACAAAGACATGTTGGAGTTGGAGTTGGAGCCATATCCAAGGTAGGTGACAAGGGTGAATGTGGGCTAAGAAGTGGCTAAGGAGCTAAGGATGAGTCTAAGAGTTGAGGAGCATAGGTGGGAAGATGAGGAGGTGAGGATGAGTTGTGGAGATGAGGATGATGATGAGAGTAGCTAGGGTAAAGCTTACCCAAAGTTGGGCGAGCCCTTAGCTTCATCCTCGTCTCAAGGGAGGGATCATACTTTTTATTGTCATAGAAGGGTGAGTCTCGGATGAACAAGTGCGTGAATCTCACTCACGTGGTCCCCTACAAAATATCGTGGTCCCCTATTTGCACCCCTATATATATCGGATTTGCTCACTTCATTTGTAACTTATGACATATATTTTGAGGGGGCGCCCAAGCTCTCCTCTTCAATTATTTTTTTTCGACTCTGACTAGAGCATCGGAGGGACTACGCCTGGACACCCTTTCGGCCCAGCCCCCTTTAACACTCTTTTATTGGTTTCAGGTTCATATCCTAGCTATGACCCCTAGATGCCTCGACAGAGCTCCACCGCCTGGCTGCTACTGCGGACACTGTCTGCTATAAAAATATACTATTTCCTACTCCAACTCTTAAAGAAAGAGTCCCGAAGCCCTTAAATAGAGCGATTACCGAGAGAGGAGAGGAATTTTTGCACTTAAAAATGAGGGATTCGGACCCCTATTTATAGACGAAGTTCGGACGGCCCCAACTGCCACTTGTCCGAGCCATTTTGACACCTAGGCTCTGCTGAGTTCGGACGGTCCAAACTCGGGTTCGGAGGGCCCGAACTGATCCGCGTGCTCCGAACTATTTTGGTCCTTCCAAAGTCATTTTTGGACCCCGGGGACCTACCCCACCATTTTCGGACGTTCCGGATCTGATTTTCCACTTATTTTCACCAAATAAGGACTCCTTAAACATATTTTGACACTTTTAAAATTATGTGTTATTTTCTAACATGTTTAAAATAACTTAATCTTGTAAAATGGAACCGGGCTACTACATTCTCCCCTTACTTAAGATATTTCGTCCTCGAACAATCTTAAGTACTGAATGCAATAAAATACTGAATAAACATATTTTATTCAAACTGATTCATTTTACAAGTTAAAATCTGAAAATACAACAATTCAAAATAGCTCTGGATAATCTGTACGCTTATGACTCTCAAGTTCCCAAGTGGCCTCCTCAGTGCTTCGGCGCCACCACTGAACTAGAACAAGAGGAATGGTTCTGTTGCATAACACCTTATCCTTATGACCTATGATACGCAAAGGTCTCTCCACGTAGGTCAAATCCAAGTCCAACTGTACCTCAGATGGCTGTAAGATGTGAGACTCATATGCCACATACCATCGCAATAGTGAAACATGGAACACGTCGTGATTACTTGAAAAATATGGCGGTAACGCCAACCTGTAAGCCAGATCTCCAACACTCTCCAGAATCTCGAATGGAACAATGTACCTAGGAGATAACTTAACCTTGAGACCAAATCTCAAAATTCTGCGAAATGGGGAGACTTTCAGGAACATCTTCTCTCCCACTTCGAATTGCAAAGTCTGCGCTTGACATTCGCATAGCTAGCCTGCCGATCTTGTGCAGTGTTAATTCTCTTCTTGATCTGTCCGACAATACCAACAGCCTGTTGGACTAACTCTGGTCCTTCTATCTGTCGCTTCCACAATTCTCCCAGAACAGTGGAGTACGACATCGTTGCCCGTACAACACCTCAAACGGAGCCATCCCAATACTGCCATGGTAACTGTTGTTGTACGCGAACTCAATCAATCACAACTGATCTTTCCTTGCTGGACCAAAATCCATAGAACATGCTCGCAATATGTCTTCAAGAGTACGGATCGTGCGCTCTGACTGTCCGTCAGTCTTTGGGTGACATGCTGTACTCAAGCTAAGAGTAGTACCCATAGCGCGTTGAAGACTCCCCCAAAACCTGGAAGTAAACCTGGGATCTCGATCGCTGACTATGCTCACAGGCACTCTGTGCAATCGAACAATCTCCTGGATGTACAATCGTTCCATCCTATCAAAACTGAAGTCTCGATTATAAGGAATAAAATGTGCTGACTTGGTGAGTCGGTCCACCACAACTCAGATAGCATCACAATTCCTCGAGCTCACCGGTAAATGGGTCACGAAGTCCATCATGATTAACTCCCATTTCCACTCAGCAATGGATAAACTGTGAAGCAATCTTCCAGGTCGTTGGTGTTCTGCCTTAACTTACTGATACACAAAACATCTAGAAACATACTGATACACGCTTTTCTTCATTCCTTTCCACCAGAAAGAATCTCGTATGAAAATCTTTGTATATCGAAAGGATTCTCATATTTTATGACTAATACTTGTCATAACACATGTGACAACGTCGTTGTCCACAATTCTTGATTTCCTGAACCCCTCAGGTTCTCTTCTTGGAAATATCAATACAAATATTATTATTGACTCAAAATTCGATCAGTACAATATCTAGTACTAATATAATGACATATATCTCATAACTTGAGATAACATCTGAAAATAAGAATACTGATTATCCTGCCACGGATAATAGTTCTTTGCTGAATTCAGACTTACGTTATTAGATGAACAAAACTGTTTCATCATTCTTTGGCAAAGTCCTTAAACCAAAACAATCTAGCTAACCCCTGATTCAATCTCATTGAATCAGACTTATAAATGACCTAACGCATCCAATAGACATCCCGAAAAATTTGTGATAACAATCCCACTGGATCTGATAACCTTAGATCTCAGCTGCTATCCTTTTTCCATGTCTAAAGACTTGATGTTATCATGTTAGTATTCATTAAAATTCAAACGCTTGCTAGATCAATTTCTGACACTGAAGTCCGAGAATTACTGCAAATCATTCCTGAGAACTGAATATCTGAGTACTATACTCATCTTATCAGTCTACCAAAAAGTTAAAAATTTCAATCGTTCTTTATGCAAAAGAATATTTAGCTCCCCCATCACGGGGTTATAACATCTGTATCTACCTCAGATAAATAGTTGTAAGTAGTCATTGGGCACCAAACTTGCACCAATTTAACTGACCATTTCAAAAAATACATGAACACCTAAGTGCTCAGCTTTCACTATCCAAGTGAATTCTTGTACTGACGAATTCATGTTGTAACTTAGCAGGCTCATGACATCTATCAATAGAATCGAGTATCTTTTCAAGGTTATCAAACTGACACCAAACTATATTTTAACGTATCTGTTTCAATGATCTCTAGACTGAGTAAATTTTTCATCCCCTTCTGAAGTACAAAAGACTTCCAGAATATCAATGGAAATATACTCTCCCATGTCTATCGTTGATCACATTTCACGTCTTCCAGTATAAGTCATCACACTGCCCTGATAAAATTCTTCTTTGCTTGACAATCCATTAGTCGAATTCCAATTCTTACAGGAAAACTTACCTAAGTAAACTCATCACATAGAATTTCCTGTTCATTTCGTAATCAAAATCCTGATTACTAATATACCTCAGATAGAATCAGACAATACTGGTAAAACCTCCTGTTTCTCCCCCAGTATCGCGTGCGAGATGTAGCGACCCGACCCGGATCCACTACCTAATCAGAGTTAAGAGCATAATTTAGCATGCATTAAATAAATCGCTGCGGAAGACTTAAATACAAGTAGACCGACGGAATACAACCAGTTAAACAAATTCGATTATACAACCCAATCGAATAACTTAAATAAAACCTACAGCTAATCTTACTGTCTTCAAGGGTCACTGGCCTCTCCAAGCTCCTGGTGCTCAATCCTGCACCTAAACCTGCCCCGTCGAATGGGGTGTCCAGATACACAGAAAAGACTGGACGTGAGCTCTAAGCTCAATACGCAAATACGGATAAACATACAAATATGATGCATGCAAATGAGTGGGTATCAATATCAGGGATAACTGTATGGAAACTGATCAGACTGGCGCCTGGGATATGATCTCGTCACATAGGGGTAGCTAACCACTGTGTGCGACCACTCACTCCCAAATCTCGGATGCAGACCACGGAGTCCTCTAGGTACCTGTGGGGACCCCGGGTTTCTAATCTCATCTTAGGGCATTTAAAGATTAATAAACAATTAATAAAGTAATTAAATAATACACAAACCAAATAAATAAATAAAATTTTTTTTTAAAAAACTTGCACCTCGCTCGATCGGTAAGATCCTACCGATCAAGCGGGCAAGGAAACTCAACTCTCGGGTCTGAGCATATTTGGTCTCGCTCGATCGGTCAAATCATGCCGATCGAGCGAGCAAGATTTTTCAAGATCTCTGTTTTGCATTTTAAGGCCTCGCTCGATCGGTGAAATCTTGCCGATCGAGCGGCCTCCAATTCCAGAAAACTCTGCATAACTATTTTTTTGCTGTCAAAACCATACACTATCAAATCTCACTACCATAATCAATACAAGGCATGGTTTCAAAGTTCCAAAACTTGCATCTACATATAAACAAGGTCTCAAGCATTTATACATGCACTTTATTACATCAAACAAGTCGCTAAAGATCGGTAAACGACAACAACTATCGCGAGTGTCATACATGTATTCCAAAACCAACGTAACTAAGGTTTAATGCTTCTAAAGTTCAAGATCTCATCTACAACCCGAGTCCTCACGTGCTAGACTCTCTCCCAGCTGTCAATGACGTCGATGATCAGCTCTTGCCCTCTCTGTTGTCATGCACACATACAAAACAAGACAACAGCCGGATAAACTCCGGTGAAAAACGATTCTCAGTATAACCAACATATAGAAAGTGTGAAATACATCACATCGACTCTATTTAAACCCGACTCAAAAAATAGAGTAAATTAACGCATCAAATACGAATTGATTCACATAACTTCGAGTCCATCAAGATTCATAACTGATCTTGACATGGATATCCATCTAACGAGTTCGTAACCGACTCGCAAATAAGGTTAACAGCAACCTTGGCATAGAATCAATTCAATATAGCATCATATCAACTCAAATGTAAAGATCCACTACCTGAGATGGATCGACAACATCACAATCAAATCAAAACATAAACAAGTATGTGGTTTTTACGGGCCAACTCAAAAATAGTCGTTCTTGAGTTTCAACGTCCCTACTTCACGATGTCGTCATTATACCTTCGTTTATCTCGATTGTGAACTCTTCAAATCTGAAAGATACAATCATAACACATATATAAAACTTCATTTCAATCTATCATCTCAAAATCAAGTCGAAAACATCATAAGATCATCGATCAAACGCATTTCAAACCTCAATCAACTTTCTTCGGTTCAAAGTCGTTGTCTCGAGTCGTTGGCCTTCCAAACTCAACTGAAACTGAAGAATAAAATTCTATAACATTCACATCATCAAGATAAGTGTTTCAGCTTAGCTATCAAATATCAAAACAGTCCAAAAACTTGATTAAATGGCGTAGCGATTCAAAATCGGTAACCGACGAAATCCCGAAATCATTTCTAACTTCAATTCTATTCAAACGTGCTCTCAATTCAAAAACCAGCATTCCAACCTTGTTATCAGCAACCATAATTCTCAATATACATGCTAGCAATCATAATCAATCCATTCAATAATCCAACTTTGATCCGGTTTCGAGATAGAATCGTATATAAACCAAATAACATGATCAATGACTCAAAATCTAATCTCTGCCACAAACTGATTTCGAAATCCATATAAAACATCATAAAACTTACACGAGATTTAAGCCCTTGTCGTAAGGATTCCAGAACAATTTACGGAATCGAAATCGGACAGCCGGTTCAAAAGTTACAAGGATTTGAAGATCAAATTTCCAAAGAAAAACAAAGAAGATCTCGACTCTGTTTCTCAATTTCTGAATAAGGACTGAAGGTACACGTGCATATGCTGAGTAATCCAACACAAATCTGATAACTTTAATTAAAATTGCACTTTAGTCCCTCAATTCTTCAATATTTGCAATTTGGTCCTCGGCCCTTATTTTAATTCAATTTCAATCCTAAATAATTTAAGAATATTAGAATTAAAATCGAAACTCTAAATATTCCCAAATTAAATATACTCGAATTAAAATTAAATTAAATTTGAATTAATTTCTAATTAATCTCGGGCCTTACATTTCTCCCCCACTAAGACATGAGTTCGTCCTTGAATTCATAAACAGTATAGATATGCAACTTCATGCTCATAAGATTAGAGATTAACTGAAAACTGAATAAGAACTCACATCAGTGGAATAGATAAGGAAATCGTTGCTTCATATCCTCTTCGACTTCCCACGTCGCTTCTTCAACTCCGTGTCGACTCCATTGAATCTTCACCAATGGAATGGTCTTCGTTCGGAGTTGCTTTGTCTTTCTATCGAGAATCTGAATAGGTTGTTCGAAATAGCTAAGAGTATCATCTAATTCAGCTTCATAAGATCAAATCACATGAGACACAGCAGATATATACTTCCTCAACATCAATACATGAAAGACATCATGTATTCCAGATAAAGACATAGGAAGAGAAAGTCGATAAGCTAGATTGCCTATCTTCTCGAGAATCTCGTACGACCCAATATATCGTGGAGATAACTTTCCTCATTTGCCAAATCGGATTGTGCCCCTGAACGGTGAAATCTTCAGAAACACTCTATCTCACTGATCAAAAGATAACAACCGTCGTCTTACATTCGCATATCTGGCTTGTCTATGCTGCGCTGTTCTCATTCTTTGCTATATCAGTTTCACCTTCTCAGTCATTTTTCTGATCATATCTGGCCCTAACTCAGGTACCTCAGAAACATCATCCCAATACAAAGGCGATCAACACTTCTTCCCATATAATGCTTCGAATGGTGCCATCTCTATACTCATCTGATAACTGTTGTTATAAGAAAATTCCACGAGTGGTATAGAATCTTGCCATGTGGTACCAAAATCAAGTACTACAGCTCTCAGCATATCCTCAAGCGTCTGAATAGTTCGTTCAGATAGACCGTCAGTTTGAGGATGGTAAGCAGTACTCAAATGTAAGCGCGTACCTAGAGCTTCCTGTAGGCTATGCCAAAAGTGCGAAGTAAACCTCGGATCTCGGTCAGATACAATCGACTTTGGCACACTGTGTAGTCTTACCACTTCTCGAATATAGAGATCTGCCATTTGATCATGACGATAAGTCATTCGGTAAGGAATAAAGCACGCATATTTTGTCAATCTGTCGATGATCACCCAAACAGCATCGCATCCTCGAGATGATCATGGCAACTTCGTTACAAAGTACATGGAAATGTGATCCCATTTCCATTCAGGAATCGATAAACTCTGTAATAAACCACCTGGTTTCTTCCTTTCAGCCTTCACCTATTGGCAATTCAAACATTTAGATACAAATTCAGTCACATCAGACTTCATTTGTTTCCACCAGTACTGACTCTTCAAGTCGTTGTACATTTTTCTACCTCCAGGGTGAACACTAAAGCGACTACAATGGGCTTCTGTCAAGATATTATGTCTCAAGTCTGCAATATTGGGAACAACTATTCGGTTATTCACATACAAGATATCATCGTCACTAACCTTGTATTCAGACTGATGTCCTGATTGGATCATTTCAATTGATTTCTGTACATTTTGATTGGCTTTCTGCGCTTCTTTGATACGAATTAGCAATTCTGGCTCAGCACTGATTGCATATACTCTCATTGGCCTTCCACCTTTCTACTTAGGGCATCCGCTGCTGCATTAGATTTCCCCGAATAATATTTGATTTTACAATCAAAATCCTTCAATAAATCAAGCCATCGTCGTTGTCTCATATTCAATTCGGATTGTGAGAACAGATACTTCAGACTTTTGTGATCAGAAAATATTTCAAACTTCTTGCCGTATAAGTAATGTCTCCAGATCTTTAATGCAAAGACAATTGCAGCCAATTAAAGATCATGAATCGGATACCTGACTTCATGCGGTTTCAGTTGTCGAGAAGCATAAGCGATAACATTTCCTTTCTGCATTAAAATACATCCCAAACCCTGGTGAGAAGCATCAAAATATACAACAAAATCACCAGTACCTGTAGGAATTATCAAAACCGGCGCTGTAGTCAATCTCTTCTTTAATTCGATAAAACTCCTTTCACACGCCTCAGACCAAATAAATGGTGAATTCTTCTGTGTAAGCTGTGTAATAGGCTTTGCTATTGACGAAAAATCTCGAATGAATCGATGATAATAACCGGCTAAGCCCATAAAACTTCGAATTTCTGGCACATATGTCGGTCTCTGCCAACTAATCACAGCTTCGACCTTACTTGGATCAACTGAAATGCCATCTCCTGAAATTATATGGCCAAGAAAAACAACTCTCTGCAACCAAAATTCACATTTGGATAACTTGACATACAATTTCTCTTCTCTTAATGTTCTCAGTACAATACGGAGATGATTAGCATGTTCACACAGATTCTTAGAGTATATCAAAATATCATCGATAAAGATAATCACAAAGTCGTCTAAATATCTTTGAAATACTCTATTAATCAATCCCATAAAAATGGCCGGTGCATTCGTTAGACCAAAAGGAATGACTATGAATTCATAATGGCCATACCTGGTTCTAAATGAAGTCTTAGGAATGTCCTCGTCTCTAACCCTCAATTGATGATAACCGGATCGTAGATCAATCTTCTAATATACTGACGAACCCTGCAATTGATCAAATAAATCATCGATACGAGGTGAAGGATAGCGATTCTTTACCGTTGCTTTGTTCAATTGCCGGTAGTCAATACATAATCTCATCGATCCGTCCTTGTTTCTAACAAATAAAACTGGAGCACCCCACGGAGATACACTCGGTCTGATATATCCCTTGGCCAACAAATCTTCGAGTTGGTCTTTCAGTTCTTTCAGTTCAATCGGTGCCATTCGGTAAGGTGCTTTCGATATTGGCTGAGTATCTGGCATCAATTCAATACCAAAGTTTACCTCTCGGTATGGTGGCAATCCTGGAATCTCTTCAGGGAATACATCTGCAAACTCATTCACCACTGGTAGATCATGTAATTTCGGACTAGTCTTCAGTACATCAACTGCATAGATCAGAAATCCTTCGGCTCCCTTTTGTAACAAATCAGTCATAGCAATAACAGATATCAAGGGAATTTTAGATCTAGCACCCTTACCATAAAATTTCCATTCATCAGCCATCAGTGGTCTGAACCTCACTATCTTCTGAAAACAGTCAACTGTAGCTCTGTACTTGGTTAACATATCAATAGAGATTATATAGTCAAAATCAGACAAACCAAGAATGATACAGTCAAGCTCAACTTCATTACCTTCATACTATAGTATACAGTTTCTGACAGACTTCACTGATACTATACCTTTTCCCAACGGTGAAGATATAGACACGACAGTAGTTAATGGCTCAACAGGTAATGAATGCAATGCAACAAACTGCTCGGAAATGAAAGTATGCGACACACCAGTATCAAATAAAACATACGCAG
This sequence comes from Henckelia pumila, assembly GCF_033568475.1. NCBI lineage: Eukaryota > Viridiplantae > Streptophyta > Magnoliopsida > Lamiales > Gesneriaceae > Henckelia > Henckelia pumila. The sequence continues at coordinate 215,345,422 of NC_133123.1, forward strand.
GATAACCAGAAAGAGAACAATTACCTGCAATCACATCATCTGGTGCCGCTTGTGCTTGCTCCTCTGTCAATGCAAACACTCGTGCTTGTTGCCTTGGAGGTTGATTCACTGTCTGACCTCCTCCTCTTCCTTGTGCTGCAGTCTATGGTTGGAAAGAGTGTACTGAAGGTACTTGTCTATCAGTATGAGTTACTGGTCTAGACGATCCAGTACCATAAGCACCTTCAGAACCTCGCTGTGGACATACTCTCGCAAAGTGTCCCATCTTGTTGTAAATATGACAACTTCCAAACACACCTCGGCATTGCTCATTGGTATATCGACCACCACACTTGGTGCAATAAACATTAGAAGTACTAGATTTCTGTCCACCCTTGAACTGTTTGGATCCACTTGAACTCGAAGAGCTACCACCAGAGCGTTTAAACTGTTTGCCTTTGCCCTTAAAGAAATTCTTCTTTCCACTACTACTACCTCCAGCATCAAATCGAGGTGGTGGTGGAATCTGTGGCTGCTCTTATGATTGTCTCACTGGTTGTGGCACAAACTGTGCTCCTCGTTGCCTCAGTATCCCTGCTTCAGCTCCCTTTGCACGATTCAAAGCATCGGCAAAGGTATTCGGTCTTCCTGAATTTACAAGTGTGAACACATCAGGGTTCAAGCCATTGATGAATTGATCGGCTTGAGCTTCATCACTAACAGCAATATGTGGAGCAAACTTCAATAGACTAGTGAACTTTGCAACATATTCCTCGATATTTAACTGTCCCTGTTGCAAACTTGCAAACTCTGCTCCTTTGTCCTTGCGATAAGACACAAGAAAGAACCGTTGATAGAAAGCAGTTCGAAATACAGACCAGGTAAGAACCGTACCTTGATTTTCCAATGCTCTCTTTGTTGCTATCCACCAACTTTTGGCAAGGCCATGTAGTTGATGAATCACAAGTCTGACACGACGATCATCTGTATAATCGAGGGACTCGAATAACTGCTCAATATCTTTCAACCAATTTTCACATTCCACAGCGTTCTCTGTTCCGTGTAACTTCGGTGGTTTGAATGACTGGAATCGTTTCAGAAGTTTCTCCATCAGATTAGCATCGCTAAATTCATCAGTAGAACTACTACCCTGTCTATGTTCAGTTGCTGTCACTGGGACCTGTGCAGCATTTGTTTGTTCTTGTACATTCACTGCCAATGGTTGTCTAACCCTCGGTGCTGGTCGGGGAGACATATCTGATAATCAAACAGATTAGTGCACAGTTCATCATAACATAACACATTTCTGTTTCAGTTCTTCCTCTGTTGGGCATAATTATTCCTTCTCAAGAGATCGAGTTCTGATTCATACTTATTCAATGCATGCTATTACTTCAATCAGATAATAAGATAGCATGTAATTCAAAACACTGTACGACATATTCTTCGCAAATGATCACAACATCATGTGACAATGTAACATCTGAAATCAAGGAATCATATACCATACAAGTATGAAAACAATAAATAAATCAGAACAGAAGACTCGATCTACCCCGCTCATCTATTCTCAGTCCGAGAAACTTATGGCTCTGATACCACCTGTTGTGGGGACCCCGGGTTGCTAATCTCATCTTAGGGCATTTAACGATTAATAAACAATTAATCAAGTAATTAAATAATACACAAACCAAATAAATAAAAAAAATTTTTTTAAAAAAACTTGCACCTCGCTCGATCGGTAAGATCCTACCGATCGAGCGGGCAAGGAAACTCAACTCTCGGGTCTGAGCATATTTGGTCTCGCTCGATCGGTCAAATCCTGCCGATCGAGCGAGCAAGATTTTTCAAGATCTCTGCTTTGCATTTTAAGGCCTCGCTCGATCGGTGAAATCTTGCCGATCGAGCGGCCTCCAATGTTGTAGAACGCGGCGATCAGATCAATCAGGATTGATACCCGGTGCAGCGGAAGTTTAAAAATTTTATATGGAACGATTCCATAATGGGTATCAACCTTACGATTAAATTGTGTGTGTGTAAAAATTAAATAACGATTATAAATTTTTACCTTTAATCTCGAATCGAGATTTTGGACACCAACAGATTGCTCTGCTCTTGTTGTATATCCCTGGAACTGATGGACGAACTGTTCTTCAATCAGGTCCACGAACGGATATTTAATCCCTCTGATAGATTGCACTAGAAAATCTATCAAAAGTTTCTACGAAGAGATTAACGAATTTGATCCGTTAAACCAGACTGCAATTCAAAATTCACAGACTGGATTTTACCGAGAAGAGGGGAGAGGGGGTCGGCCACTTCAGAGAAAATTACTAGGGTTTTTCGAAAACTTTGTGACCTGTTGTGTGTAATTTCTGTACTGCAATAACTTATTTATAATGTAGGCCACTAACAGCTTAGGGCCCATTAGTCATAAGTTCAAGCCCGACAAGCAAAGCCCGCATGTTCAGAAATTAATATAAAATTCATCGTGACTCCGATTGATAAACCGATTTCACCAATGTGCACAGAAACAATTTCTGCACCTTTTAAAGTCAAGATAAATTTTTCTGAATCCGAATTCAGTGGTTTCCAAAAATGTCCATCCCTATGTCATTTTAGGAAATCTTACTCCTCTACTCATAATTAAGAAGTCCAACTTCTTTTTTCATTAAATTTAACTCTTTAAATTTAACTATCTCAACGGGGATTAAAAATCCATTACTCTGTGTGACCCTCAATGGTTCAGGGATACAGCTAGCCGTGGGCTCACAACTCCTTGTGACTCGGAACAACAATTTCCGACTTGCCCATCGAATCATGGTATGAGCGCCTAGCAACATCGCCCCATGATTCCCTAGGTATCACTGATAGTGCTTGCAAGAACTAATAGATTTTGGTTAGCGTACAGTACGGTCCCTTCATCCATATATCCCGATCGAATCAACAACCATTGGTATATCGAGAGTCGTTCGAGATTCGATAACTATGCAATACATCTTGAAGATCAAATAGTGACATCGCATGTGTTACTAAGAAACCATTTCTTAAAAACATCATGTACTCTGGCCAGAGATTCGTCACACTAATATCTCCTCAGATCGCATAGGATATCCACACTCGCAAGTATGTTGTGAATCCTTGACAACAAAGCATCGACTCCTATATGTGTTGTAACTGTACCCAATCCCGACACCTGATGACCCCAATAGAGTCGGTAAACGAGTCAAAGCACAGTACTAGCATATAGAGTCTCAATGATGTTTCAAGTAGTAAGGACTAATGGTGTACAACCAAAACCGCGGACTTTATCCACTCGATAAGTGATAACCACTTGGAAAGTCCGGATAGGGTAGTTCGATCATTCATCGTATGAATATCCATTTGCATGCTTCGAACATCTCTATGTTCCTTACCAATGAAACGTGGTACTCTGCATCGCAAATGCTAGTCTCAAACTCGAGCGATCCTTATCCTTATTATCGGACGGCTCAATCGACTAGGAACAATTTAGAATATACAGTGACTATAAGATGTGTTTCATGATAGACATCTCCATGTTCTACCACATCTTACATACACTATAGTATATTCAAGGTCTTTATCAAAAAAACAATAGTATATCACAATATAACAATATGAAGAAAGATAAAGTCATTGCCATTAATAAAAGTGTACATTATATTAAACAAAAGATTGTTTATACAAAGAGTCATCAAAGCCCTTAGCCACAAGTTGGCTCACTGGGCACCCACTCTTTCAATCTCCCACTTGCCCTAAAGCCAACTAGTCATACTACGTAGACCCATTGCTTCGCGATGTTTGTCAAATAATGGTCCTAGCAAGGGCTTAGTAAGTGGATCAGCGATATTGTCTGCAGAGGCCACTCTTTCGACAGTGATGTCTCCTCTTTCCACAATCTCCCGGATGATGTGGTATTTCCTCAGTACATGTTTGGATCTTTGATGAGACCTTGGTTCCTTTGCCTGAGCAACGGCACCCGTGTTGTCACAGTACACCGAGACTGGACCAACAACTTCAGGAATGACGCCCAACTCTTGGACGAAATTCCTCATCCAAACGGCCTCTTTAGCAGCAGCTGATGCTGCAATGCATTCTGCTTCAGTGGTGGAATCCGCTGTGGTGTCCTGCTTGGAACTCTTCCAAGAGACAGCACCGCCATTGAGCATGAACACAAATCCAGAGGTTGACTTCGAGTCATCCACGTCACTTTGGAAGCTAGAGTCGGTATAGCCTTCCAATTTTAGTTCTCTTCCTCCATACACCATGAACATATTCTTAGTCCTTCGTAAGTACTTAAGAATGTCCTTCACGGCTTTCCAATGCATTTGACCGGGATTAGCTTGATATCTGCTCGTGACACTCAGAGCAAATGCTACATCCGGTCTGGTAGATATCATCCCATACATGATACTACCTATGGCTGACGCATATGGTACATGTGTCATTTTCTCTATCTCTTCATCCGTCTTGGGACACATAGACTTGGATAGAGAAACTCCATGACACATGGGTAGATGTCCTCTCTTGGACCCATCCATTGAAAACCGTTTCAATATGGTGTCGATGTAGGTTGATTGAGTGAGTCCTATCATTCTCTTAGATCTATCTCTATAGATCTGTATCCCTAGAATATAGGATGCCTCACCCAAATCCTTCATCGAGAATCTACCTGATAACCATATCTTTGTTGACTGCAACATCCCTACGTCATTCCCAATGAGTAGGATGCCATCAACATAAAGTACTAAGAATGTCACAGCATCCTTAACTACTTTCTTATACACGCATGGTTCCTCCGGGTTCTTGATGAAACCAAAATCCTTTATTGTTTCATCAAATTTCTGGTTCCAACTTCTTGATGCTTGTTTTAGACCATAAATTGATCTCTGAAGCTTGCATACCTTATGCTCGCTTCCCATGGATGTGTACCCCTCAGGCTGCTTCATATAGATTTCTTCCTTAATATCTCCATTAAGAAAAGAAGTCTTCACATCCATTTGCCATATCTCATAGTCATACCAAGCAGCTATGGCAATAAGGATTCTTATGGACTTGAACATTGCAACTGGTGAAAAGGTTTCATCATAGTCAACTCCTTGTCTTTGAGTATAACCTTTCGCCACCAATCGCGCCTTGTAGGTCAATACCTTACCATCAGGCCCAAGCTTTCTCTTGTAGATCCATTTACACCCTATTGGAACAATTCCATCGGGAGGATCTACTAAACACCAAACTTGGTTTGTATGCATCGAATCTATTTTCGACTGCATAGCTTCAAGCCATAAATTTGAATCCGCATCAGAAATTGCTTCCTTGAAGTTTCTTGGATCACATCCAACATCGGGTTCATCTTGATCCCCTTCAAGAAGAAGACCATATCGAATAGGAGGTCTAGAAGTCCTCTCGGATCTTCTAGGTACAGGCATGTCTATCAATGGTTTCTGAGGTGTAGGATCGTTATTTTGTATTTCGGGTTCTTCTCGAATTTCTTCGAGTTCCATCATCTCGCCTTTCTTATCCAATAAGAACTCCTTCTCCAAGAAGGTGACATTCCTTGAAACAAACACCTTTGTTTCAGCAGGATAATAGAAATAATATCCGATTGAATTCTTCGGATACCCTACAAAATAACATAAGCTGGATCGACTATCCAACTTATCTCCCACTGTCCGCTTCACGTAAGCAGGACATCCCCAAATCCTCAAGTACGAATACTTAGGAGCTTTGCCATTCCATAACTCGTATGGTGTTTTGTCCACTGCTTTAGTGTGGACGTTGTTCAACAAAAATACCGCCGTTTCAAGCGCGTAGCCCCAAAGCGAAGGTGGAAGCTCAGTGAAGCTCATCATGGATCGAACCATGTCCAACAAAGTTCGATTACGACGCTCCGATACACCATTCAGCTGTTGTGTCATAGGAGGAGTCCACTGAGAGAGAATCCCATTCTCTTTTAGATAGTCCAAAAACTCGGTACTTAAGTATTCTCCACCTCGATCCGATCGAAGTGCTTTAATACTTTTACCTAGCTTGTTTTCTACTTCAGCCTTGAATTCTTTGAACTTTTCAAATGCTTCAGAATTATATTTCATTAAATATAAATACCCATACCTAGAATAATCATCAGTAAAGGTAATGAAGTAGGTGTGGCCATATTGAGTACCAACTCTAAATGGTCCACAAACATCTGTATGGATCAAATCCAACAGATTTTGACTACGCTCAGGTTTCCCCTTAAAAGGAGATTTAGTCATTTTTCCTTTCAGGCAGGATTCACAAGTAGGTAGAGAGTTAATATCAGACATATCAAACATGCCCTCTCCCACTAGCTTGTTCATCCTCCTTGAGGAAATATGACCTAGCCTAGCATGCCAAAGGTTTGCCGGGTTTTGACTATCGATTTTCCTTTTGTTTTTTGTTACCGGTTTATCAACATAATTTATTGGAACGTCTTTTAGTTTTAAGTTATATAGATCGTTTTCAAGTTGTCCATTTCCAATCAAACATTTATTCTTGTAAATATTGCAAATCCCATTCACAAAATTGCAAGAATAACCATCTCTATCAAGCATAGAAACAGAAATAATGTTTTTAATCAAATCCGGAACAAATAAAACATCTCTCAAAAGTAACTTAAAACCGTTCTGCAAAATTAAATAAATATCTCCCACAGCTTTAGCTTCAACTCTGGAACCATTTCCGAGCCTCAGCTGGGTCTCACCCATTCTAAACTTGCGACTTCTTGTCATTACCTGCAAATCATTGCAAATGTGAGATCCACATCCGGTATCCAATACCCAAGAAGTAGTATTAAGTGAAACATTTATTTCAATATAGAACATACCCTTTGCAGTTCGCAACTGCTCTAGATATTCCTTGCAGTTATGCTTCCAATGACCAGGCTTCTTGCAGTAATGGCAAACATCCTTGGATTTTTCCATGTTTGAAGCCTTTGTCTTGTACTTCTTCTCGGGTTCGATTTTCTTGGGTGGGGCAAAACGTTTCTTACCCTTTGTACTTGGCCCCTTCTTAGCAGAAGAAGAGGAGCCCACCAAGAAAGCCGGTTTATCCTTCTTTAATGTGGATTCATATGTCACAAGCATATTGACCATCTCTTCAAGGGAGGCCTCTATCTTGTTCATATTGAAATTCACCACAAATCCGTCAAACGAAGAAGGAAGAGACAGAAGTAGTAAGTCCACGTTGAGTTCATGCTCCAACACCAAATCAAGGGTTACCAACTTCTGTATAAGCCAAATCACTCGTACCCCATGATCACGGACCGAAGTCCCTTCACGCATGCGACACGTCATTAGCTCCTTTACAGTAGCGAACCTTTCAGCCCTCGATTGAGCCCCAAAAAGTTCCTTGAGTTGTACGTGAATGTCAGCAGCATTCACGGTGTCCTCAAATCGCCTCTGGAGTTCATCAGACATCGAGGCTTGCATATAGCATTTGGCCTTGATATCATGGTCCCACCATGTATCAAGTTTGGCTAACTCTTCCGGACTTATGTCAGCTGGTGCTTCCTTCGGAGGAGATTTTTCTAACACGTAGAGCATCTTCTCCGAAGTCAAGACAATCTTCAACTTACGGAACCATTCCGTATAGTTTGCGCCAGTCAACTTATTTTGTTCGAGGATCGAGAAAAGTGGATTACGCGAATTCATCTTTATGAAATACTGAAAAGAAACAGACAAATATCAGTGATTGTTTAATTAATTTACTAAGACATAAAATAGGCGAAATTTATTTTATGAATCTCACTCCCACTATTTTAACGATTTCACTACCCTCTAGTGAAAACGGGAAACTATTTTTCTTAGTGAGAACATGGAGTCCAATTGACAATCTATGGTCCCGAATAATATCAGCCAACCATAATTTTCAAAAGGTAGAGCCCAATTGCTTCCAAAGCAACCTCCATGTTTTTACCTCATGTCCAATAAGGGCCCAATAATATGACGCCGTTTATTGTGACATGTCAAGATGACCCATCAATATTAAGTTGTGATGGACGGTCGCCATGTGGATCCCCCAATAATATGAGCCGATCCCATGGGAGTTCCACCCAACTTACAACATGTGTCGATCCAATGTACAACTTTCCGACGAACGGGCCCCCCCAATAATATGAGCCGGATCGTATCCGCGGATAGCATCTCATACATTGATCGTTGATGGAAGGTAGGAACATTTAAACAAATTTAAATTTCCTTTATTTATCTTGATATCAATTTTAAATCATATTTAAAATGAGGGATTTTAATTATGAAAATTTGTCTCATCATTTTTAAAATTTTGTATGCTTGTCGGATTCACACAATTTTGTCTAAAACATGCATACAACTATAATATCACATATTATATAGGATGATCGATTCCATTTCTAATCGACCCGTGGTTGCCAATCACGAGTCTTAGTCCAATCCTAGGTAATATGCAGTATGCAATGCAATCCTATTACATTGAGCTTCCAATTTACATTTCTTCTGTCTTTATTGTCTGCTGGGCCCACCTCCATCTTCAAATCTTGATCTCCCACTAAATCTAATGTATTTACAATAAATAACAATGACGAGTAGGGGATACATTTTTAAGGGGTGGGAACGGGCCATAAACCAAGCCCACTTTTATTACATATGACAATTCATATTGGGCCATAAACCAGGCCCATTAATAAAACCAACAACAATAAAAATAAATGTAAATTCCTAACATACACCTACAAAATTGGTCATGGCAATCGATCATCCTTATCCAATAACATTTAATTCAAAATTAATTTATTGGATAACATGCAATGGCAATTTAAATTTAAAAGGATAAAATCATATTTCATACATAAAATCTTATTTTACATACAAAATCATATTTTATCTTTTTATCAAATAAAATCATATTTTATCTATAAAATCCAATTTTATACATAAAATCATATTTTACTCAATATATCCATAAGATCATATCTTATCATCAATTGTACCAAAAATAATTAATTTCAAAATTCAATTTAACGGATAAAATATTTAAATTTTCCAAAAATTCAAATTTATCCAAAAATCAATTTTAAATATTTCGATCTCGAACAATTCGATCCGACGCCTCGTGGACCAATCAAAAACAATTTTCGATCGGACCAAAAATAGAATTTTAACATATTAAAATTTAATTTAAAAATTAAAAATTAATTTTTTCCGCGGGCCGCCCGGGACATTCCAGGGCTGCCCGCGCCCTAATGGGGTCGGGCCGGGCAGCGATCACATCGCTGCCCTGCGCCGCGCCCAGCGCTGCGCTGGGCAGCGCCGTGCGCCGCCCTGTGCAGCGCCTCGCGCTGCGCAGGGCAGCGACCATCGCTGGATCGCTGCCCGGGTTTTTGCCCGAAATTTTTTTTTTATTTTTATTTTTAAAATATTTATTTTGTTTCAAAAACCGAGGCTCAAAAAATTTTTTGTACAATCGATTAATTTAATCGCTTGATCTGAGCAACCTGGCTCTGATACCACTGTTGTAGAACGCGGCGATCAGATCAATCAGGATTGATACCCGGTGCAGCGGAAGTTTAAAAATTTTATATGGAACGATTCCATAATGGGTATCAACATTACGATTAAATTGTGTGTGTGTAAAAATTAAATAACGATTATAAATTTTTACCTTTAATCTCGAATCGAGATTTTGGACACCAACAGATTGCTCTGCTCTTGTTGTATATCCCTGGAACTGATGGACGAACTGTTCTTCAATCAGGTCCACGAACGGATATTTAATCCCTCTGATAGATTGCACTAGAAAATCTATCAGAAGTTTCTACGAAGAGATTAACGAATTTGATCCGTTAAACCAGACTGCAATTCAAAATTCACAGACTGGATTTTACCGAGCAGAGGGGAGAGGGGGTCGGCCACTTCAAAGAAAATTACTAGGGTTTTTCGAAAACTTTGTGACCTGTTGTGTGTAATTTCTGTACTGCAATAACTTATTTATAATGTAGGCCACTAACAGCTTAGGGCCCATTAGTCATAAGTTCAAGCCCGACAAGCAAAGCCCGCATGTTCAGAAATTAATATAAAATTCATCGTGACTCCGATTGATAAACCGATTTCACCAATGTGCACAGAAACCATTTCTGCACCTTTTAAAGTCAAGATAAATTTTTCTGAATCCGAATTCAGTGGTTTCCAAAAATGTCCATCCCTATGTCATTTTAGGAAATCTTACTCCTCTACTCATAATTAAGAAGTCCAACTTCTTTGTTCATTAAATTTAACTCTTTAAATTTAACTATCTCAACGGGGATTAAAAATCCATTACTCTGTGTGACCCTCAATGGTTCAGGGATACAGCTAGCCGTGGGCTCACAACTCCTTGTGACTCGGAACAACAATTTCCGACTTGCCCATCGAATCATGGTATGAGCGCTTAGCAACATCGCCCCATGATTCCCTAGGTATCACTGATAGTGCCTGCAAGAACCAATAGATTTTGGTTAGCGTACAGTACGGTCCCTTCATCCATATATCCCGATCGAATCAACAACCATTGGTATATCGAGAGTCGTTCGAGATTCGATAACTATGCAATACATCTTGAAGATCAAATAGTGACATCGCATGTGTTACTAAGAAACCATTTCTTAAAACACATCATGTACTCTGGCCAGAGATTCGTCACACTAATATCTCCTCAGATCGCATAGGATATCCACACTCCCAAGTATGTGGTGAATCCTTGACAACAAAGCATCGACTCCTATATGTGTTGTAAATGTACCCAATCCCGACACCTGATGACCCCAATAGAGTCGGTAAACGAGTCAAAGCACAATACTAGAATATAGAGTCTCAATGATGTTTCAAGTAGTAAGGACTAATGGTGTACAACCAAAACCGCGGATTTTATCCACTCGATAAGTGATAACCACTTGGAAAGTCCGGATAGGGTAGTTCGATCATTCATCGTATGAATATCCATTTGCATGCTTCGAACATCTCTATGTTCCTTACCAATGAAACGTGGTACTCTGCATCGCAAATGCTAGTCTCAAACTCGAGCGATCCTTATCCTTATTATCGGACGGCTCAATCGACTAGGAACAATTTAGAATATACAGTGACTATAAGATGTGTTTCATGATAGACATCTCCATGTTCTACCACATCTTACATACACTATAGTATATTCAAGGTCCTTATCAAAACAACAATAGTATATCACAATATAACAATATGAAGAAAGATAAAGTCATTGCCATTAATAAAAGTGTACATTATATTAAACAAAAGATTGTTTATACAAAGAGTCATCAAAGCCCTTAGCCACAAGTTGGCTCACTGGGCACCCACTCTTTCATCCAATTCCAGAAAACTCTGCATAACTATTTTTTTGCTGTCAAAACCATACACTATCAAATCTCACTACCATAATCAATACAAGGCATGGTTTCAAAGTTCCAAAACTTGCATCTACATATAAACAAGGTCTCAAGCATTTATACATGCATTTTATTACATCAAACAAGTCGCTAAAGATCGGTAAACGACAACAACTATCGCGAGTGTCATACATGTATTCCAAAACCAACATAACTAAGGTTTAATGCTTCTAAAGTTCAAGATCTCATCTACAACCCGAGTCCTCACGTGCTAGACTCTCTCCCAGCTGTCAATGACGTCGATGATCAGCTCCTGCCCTCTCTGTTGTCATGCACACATACAAAACAAGACAACAGCCTGATAAACTCCAGTGAGAAACGATTCTCAGTATAACCAACATATAAAAAGCGTAAAATACATCACATCGACTCTATTTAAACCCGACTCAACAAATAGAGTAAATTAACGCTTCAAATACGAATTGATTCACATAACTTCGAGGCCATCAAGATTCATAACTGATCTTGACATGGATATCCATCTAACGAGTTCGTAACCGACTCGCAAATAAGGTTAACAGCAACCTTGGCATAGAATCAATTCAATATAGCATCATATCAGCTCAAATGTAAAGATCCACTACCTGAGATGGATCGACAACAACACAATCAAATCAAAACATAAACAAGTATGTGGTTTTTACAGGCCAACTAAAAAATAGTCGTTCTTTAGTTTCAACGTCCCTACTTCACGATGTCGTCATTATACCTTCGTTTATCTCGATTTTGAACTCTTTAAATCTGAAAGATACAATCATAACACATATGTAACGCCCCGTTTTTATCTTAAATGAGTTTATTTGAGTTAATCGGAGATTACAGAGTTCTCGATCCGATTTGATTTTGATCAGGGTTCTTTTTGCAAATTTTGGAAATTTTAGGGACTAAAACGCAATTATTGATTTTAATATATTATCTACAACTTGATTGGATTGGGAGTAGTCTTCTTCACCTCCCTTCATCTCTCCCAACCGTGTACCACCATTAAAGGCGCCCCAAAGCCTTTTCCAAGATTCTAGATTTCAGTCCGAGCTCGATCCAGCCGTTGGAAATTATTTCTGAAGGCAGTGTTGGAACACGGTCGTTCTCCGGATCGAAAAAAAAAGTGATACCCGGTGCAACGGAAGTTTTAAAATTTTATATGAAACGATTCCATATGGGTATCAAATTCCTACGATTAAAATTGATAATATAAAATTTAAACAATATAAATTTTACCTTAAAATCTCGAAGCGAGATTATGGACACCAACAGATTAAACTACTCTTGTTGTATATCCCAGGAACTGATGAACGAACAATTCTTCAATCAGGTCCACGAACAGAAGTTTAATCCCTCTGATAGACTGCACTAGAAAGTCTATCAGAAGTTTCTACGATGAGATAGAACAGATATGATTTGTTAAATCAGTCTGCAAATTCAAAAATTCACAGACTGGATTTTCGAACACTGTGAGAGAGGGGAGGGGTCGGCCGAATTTCAAGAGAGGAGGCTCTCTAGGTTTTCGAAATTATGACCTAGGTTGTGTGTAATTTCTGTACTGCAATAACTTATTTATAATGTGGGCTGCTAACAGCTTAGGGCCCATTAGTCATAAGTTCAAGCCTGACAAGCAAAGCCCGCATGTTTAGAAATTAATATAAAATTCATCGTGACTCAGATTGATAAACCAATTTCACCAATGTGCACAGAAACCATTTCTGCATCTTTTAAAGTCAAGATAAATTTTCTGAATCCGAATTCAGTGGTTTCCAAAAATGTCAATCTGTGAGACCTCGGTTCTAAACAACAATTAAAGGAGTAATTCAATAAGTAAGCAATTAAAAGCCAAGAGCATTTTATAATTATTTTTTTTAAAGGGGCGCGCGGGCGCGTCGCTTGAGGCGCGGGCACGCATGGCGTCCTGCCCAAGCCCTCGCGTGGGCGCGCCACCAGAGGCGCGGGCGCGCCTGAAGCTCTGCCCAAAACTTCCGAAACGAAGTGCGGGACGCGCGGGAGCACCACCCGAGGTGCTGGCGCACATGGCCTGCTGAATTGGCTCAAAACAAGCCTCCAAAAGTGCAATAACATAACCAAAAGAACTCTAACATGATCCAACTAATATATATCCAACAACATAGCATTTAAATACATAAAAGTGAAGCACACGCATCGATGCTAGCTATTACAAGCCGAATACAGAATACTAGAGTTCTAACCACAAGCAAGACCACTTCCAATCCAAGTTCAAGTTCTTAACATGCTTCAAAACATAAACTAGATTGTCATGCTAACAAGACTTCTAAACCGATTCTCACTTCTACATCATTCCCTCAAAGCTAACCATGCCTCTTCTGACTTGATCCTGCCCCACCTGTTGCCAAGTACACATGCAAAACAAAGCAACAACCGGATAATCGGTGAGAATGATAATCCCAGTAAAAGCAACATAACAAGTAATACAACAATAATCATGCTTTCAAGACAACGACAAAATCCATAACAACGTAATGAGATGCATGTCTTTAAATCGGGATATCAAATCTGATAAACGAGGGATTGCTGATGTGCTTTTGGGATCCCGAGGATGAGATCACGTAACGACTCACCGACTCTCCCAATCGAGGTGGTGCCACGTATCCCACTTCTCTAGACTTTGAGCAACTATAATGAGTATGCTAGCACCAGGCGAAACGACTACGACCTAGGCCACTCAATCATAGTTCCCAAACGTCTAAACAAAAAGGGGCAGTTCTGCCCGCTAGAAACAAGATTGGCTCAAGATGAATGCATATCAAAACATAAACATAAGCCACATAAGCAACTCAAATAACAACCAAAATACAAGTTCCACATGCTAGAACAAGTATTGATGCAATATGTGATTTGAAAGGGAAACTCGAGAACGACCAGTCCCGAGTATTCTATCCCGCTACAATGACTGCTTTTACCTTTCAAGGCAGTAGTTCCAACTTATGGGAAGCTACAACAAAAGATTGTATCAAAGTCTAACCAATCTAAACAACAACAAGGCTCAAGGTAATTATCTATACCATTCTTCGTCCAAATCTCTGAAACGAACAAATGCTGTTAACCCTGGGCTTGACAAACTCCAAACAAATCTGTTTAGATACAAATCAAAGACCAATAACCATGATCAACTTACAAGCCAAGTTCAACAACTCAAAAATGGTTCAAAATCCCATAACTCAAACTGACGGCATAACGACTAAAAACTGAACAAACCGGAAACGCAGACAGCAGTTCATTACCGATATCAACTCAATTCAATGCTAATACAACAACAACAAGGCAATCCCAACAAATCTCAAAATCATTATTTTCGAAAATGGCTTCCAAAAATCACAACAAATCCGAACGTCGCTCTAATTCAAAACCGACAGATAATAAACGATCAGAACTCTGTCAAGAACAACATACTCGAATCTCGAATGATTCTAACGACATCCAAAAACTAGAATGTATCTGATCGTAGAGAAACTTACGATATAACGGAGCTCTCGCTGTAGTGATCGATAATCGGCCTTCAGAAATAAATTCCAACGGCCGGATCGAGCTCGGAATGAAATCACAAAGCTTGGAAACTCATTGGGTCGGCTTCAATGGAGATGGCGTGCAAGAAGGAAGAAGGAGAAGACTATTCTCAATCCAATCAAGTTGTAGATAATATAAAAATCAATATTTGCGTTTTAGTCCCTGAAATTTCCAAAATTTGCAAAAAGGACCCTGATCAAAATCAAGTTGGCTCGTGAACTCTGCAATCTCCGATTAACTCAAATAAACTCATTTAAGATAAAAACGGGGCGTTACAATTCTCCCCCACTAAGAAGAGATTTCGTCCTCGAAACCAACAAGAATCACAACTCATAAGATAGAATAAAGAACTAAAGACAGTAAGAAGAACTCACGTCATCCGAATAACTCTGGAAAACAATGTCTCATGTCAGACTCTGTCTCCCAAGTCGCTTCCTCGACGTCGTGACGGCTCCATTGCACTTTCACGAAAGGAATCGACTTGGTCCTGAGTCGTTTCTCCTTCCGATCAAGGATCTGAATTGGTCGCTCAAAGTAGCTCAGAGTCTCGTCTAACTCGGCTTCGTCAGGCTGAAGAATATGAGAAGGATCTGGATGATACTTTCGCAGCATAGAGATGTGAAAAACGTCGTGAATACCAGATAAAGACGGAGGAAGTGCAAGCCTGTAGGCAAGATCACCTATCTTCTCGAGAATCTCGTACGGACCGATGAATCTCAGAGATAACTTTCCTCTCTTCCCAAATCTAACAGTGCCTCTGAAAGGTGAAATCTTCAGAAAGACTCGGTCTCCCTGATCAAAACTCAGAGGTCTACGCCTGACATTCGCATACTTCGCCTGTCTATCTTGAGCTGACTTCATTCTGGTCTGCATGATCTTAACCTGCTCTGCCATATCTCTAAGCATATCCGGTCCCAAATCTGGTGACTCGGACAAGTCATCCCAAAACAACGGAGATCGGCATTTCTTGCCGTACAATGCCTCAAAAGGCGCCATACCGATACTCGCTTGGAAGCTGTTGTTGTAAGAAAACTCGACAAGAGGCAAAGAATCATCCAACTATTGCCAAAGTCTAGCACTACCGCTCGCAGCATATCCTCTAACATCTGGATAGTCCGCTCTGACTGTCCATCGGTCTGAGGATGATAAGCTGTACTCAGATGCAATCGAGTACCAAGTGCCCCCTGAAGACTGTGCCAGAAGTGAGAAGTGAATCTAGGATCTCTGTCTGAAACGATCGATTTCGGCACACCATGCAATCTCACAACATTGCTAACATACAACTCAACCATCTGATCATGACGATACGTCATCCTGTACGGAATAAAACACGCAGACTTAGTCAATCGGTCGATCACTACCCAAATGGCATCGCATCCTCGAACGGATCGTGGTAGCTTCGTGATGAAATACATGGAAATGTGATCCCACTTCCATTCAGGAACAGATATACTGTGCAACAGACCTCCTGGTCGCTTCCGTTCTGCTTTCACCTGCTGAAAATTCAAACACCGAGATACAAACCTCGCTGCATCGCTCTTCATTCTCTTCCACCAGAACTGGTTCTTCAGATCGTTGTACATCTTACGACCTCCAGGATGAATACTAAACAGACTGCAATGAGCCTCTCGGAGAATACGCTGTCTCAACTCCAAAATATCAGGCACAACAGTACGGTTATTCACAAACAAAACATCATCTCTAACCTGGAATTCAGACTGATGACCCGATCTAACTTTCTCTACTGAAATCTGGATGCTCGGCTCAGACTTCTGTGCTTCTCTGATTGCAACAAACAACTCTGGCTCGGCTTGAATAGCAAACACTCTGATAGTCTCCCTATCTGTTTCAAACTCTAAACCAGAAGTGCAACAATCATCGATCAACTGAGAAACAGCGATAGTAGAAAGAGATAAAGAATAAAGCTTTCGGCTCAAGGCATCTGCAACTGCATTAGACTTCCCCGTATAGTACTTGATTTCACAGTCGAAATCCTTCAACAGATCTAACCATCTTATCTCATATTCAGCTCTACCTGTGAAAACAAGTACTTAAGGCTCTTATGGTCAGAAAAGATCTCGAAAGACTCACCATAAAGATAGTGACGCCAGATCTTCAGAGAAAAGACGATCGCAGCTAGTTCAAGATCATGAACCGGATAACGAGTCTCATGCGGTTTCAGCTGCCTCGATGCATACGCTATCACATGCTTATTCTGCATAAGAACACAACCCAAGCCTCGGTTAGAAGCATCACAATAGACTGTGAAACCTCCAGTACCCTTTGGAATAGAAAGAATTGGAGCATTGGTCAGTCTCCTCTTCAGATCAACAAAGCTATCCTCGCAATCTGTAGTCCAGACAAAAGGCGCATTCTTCTGAGTCAGTTGGGTAATTGGCTTGGCAATAGACGAGAAACCCTCGATGAATCTGCGATAATAACCCGCTAAACCCATGAAGCTTCGGATTTCAGGTACTGATGTCGGTCTAGGCCAATTCATAACCGCTTCAATCTTGCTGGGATCGACAGAAATCCCATCTTCAGAAATAATATGACCGAGAAAGACAACTCGATCTAACCAGAATTCGCATTTCGACAGCTTGGCAAACAACTGCTCAACTCGCAAAATCTGCAATACAGTCCTCAAGTGCTCTGCATGGTCAGTACGGTTCTTCGAGTAGATAAGAATATCATCAATAAAGATAATGACGAACTCATCTAAATAACGCTGAAAGATACGGTTCATCAAACCCATAAAAACCGCTGGGGCATTAGTCAAACCGAACGGCATGACTATAAACTCAAAATGACCATACCTTGTTCTGAATGCGGTCTTAGGAACGTCTTCCTCTCGCACTCTCAACTGGTGATAACCTGACCTCAGATCAATCTTAGAGTAGACAGAAGAACCCTGCAGTTGATCAAACAAGTCATCTATTCGGGGTAAAGGATACATGTTCTTAACTGTAGCCTGATTCAATTGACGGTAGTCGATACAGAGCCGCATAGAACCATCCTTCTTCCGAACAAAAAGAACAGGAGCACCCCAAGGCGATACACTAGGTCTGATGTATCCCTTGGCAATCAAATCCTCAAGTTGCTCCTTCAACTCTCTCAATTCAATAAGTGTCATACGATACGGAGCTTTTGAGATAGGTTGAGTACCTGGCACTAAGTCAATGCTGAATTCGATTTCTCGAATAGGTGGTAAACCTGGAACATCTTCTGGGAACACATCAGCAAATTCTCTAACCATCGGTAAATCTACCAAAGTTGGGCTAGATTTCAGTACATCAACTGCATACACCAAAAATCCTTCTGCACCTTTCTGTAGCAAACGGGTCATAGATAACACTGAAACCAAAGGAATTCTAGATCGAGAACCCTTACCAAAGAATTTCCACTCGTCTACCATTTCAGGTCTGAACCTGACAACTTTCAGAAAACAATCGACTGTTTCCCTGTACTTGGTTAAAGCATCTATACCGACAATACAATCAAAATCTGACAGTCCAAGCACAATACAGTCGAATTCTAGAAAATTTCCCTCAAAACAGAGCTCACTGTTGCTGACTAATCTGACAGAAACAATTCCTCCACCCAAAGGTGAAGTAACAACTACTACTGTAGGCAACAATTCAGTTGGCAAAGCATGCAATAATACAAATTTCTCAGAGATAAAGGAATGGGAAGCACCTGTATCTATCAAAACATGAGCAGAATGACCAAAAATCGAATAGTTACCTGCTATAACATCATCAGGTGCTGCCTGATCCTCTGTCAGAGCAAAGAAACGTGCTTGCTGTCTCGGAGGCTGGTTCGCACTAGAATTACCTCCCTGTCTGTTCTGTTGCTGAGGCTGGAAAGAGTGCACTTCAGACGACTGCCTCTTCGGCTGAACTGCAGGTCTAGACGAACTCCCACTATGAGCTCTATATTTGTTACGTTGAGGGCACACCTTAGAGAAGTGTCCCGGTTGTTGACAGGTGTTACAATTACCGAAGACTCCCACACACTAATCCGGTTAGTGTCTTCCCCCACACTTGCTGCAGTACAAGGATGATGATCCAGAGCTATGTCCTGAACCAAAATGTCGGGAACCACTGGAAATAGACGAACTGTTCCCCTGCCTTTTGAACTGATTACCCCTTGCCTTGTACTGATCTTTTCTGTTTCCCCCACTGCTACCACCTTCATACCTCTGCTGCTGGCTCTGATGCTGAGATGGTTGATTCTGATACTGAGACGGTGGGTTCTGATACTTCCTCTGTTGCTGAGGTGCCACCTAATTACCTCTTTGCCTCCACAAGCCTGCTTCTGCTCCCTTTGCGTGATTCATGGCATCCGCAAAGTTGTTAGGCCTATTGGTGTTAACCAACGTGAAGACGCCGGGGTTCAACCCATTGATGAACTGATCTGCCTTAGCTTCTTCATCCCCGGTAATTAGCGGTGTAAAACGCAACAGACTATCGAACTTAGCTACGTACTCTTCAATGTTCAGATTCCCTTGCCTCAGGTTGGCAAACTCTGCTCACTTGTCTTTGCGATACGAGATAGGGAAAAACCGCTTATAAAACTCAGATTTAAAAAGAGTCCAAGTAACTTCCGTACCTCTACTCTCCATTGCTTTCTTTATCATGATCCACCAGCTCTTAGCAACCCCACGTAGCTGATGAATGACTAACCTGATTGTGCGGTCATCTGTGTAATCAATGGAATCGAATAGTTGATCAATATCATCCAACCAACTCTCGCAGTCAACTGGATTTTCTGAACCCATCAATAACGGCGGATTGAACGACTGAAACCTCTTCAGCAAGGTTTCCATAGGCGTTGCTGAAGCATCCAACTGATCAACTTCAGTGCTATCTTGCTCATTCGCAGGGATAACTGACGGTGTGTTTCTGTTTATCACTCGACGAGAACCCATCTGATAATCAAAGGTTAGGACACGAGATATCTCAATCGCTACAATCAGTGCCCTTACAACCGCTTGGAATACCGGATACCAGTCGATAACAGAAACAGTTATATCTCAAGTAGATCATGCTTTATAAATTAAATCACATAACCATGTAATTCAATAATTCCCAATAATAAAGCATGCTCGCATGGAATTAAGTACACAGTTAAAATAATTCAAACACATGCGAGGAGACAATACACGCAGACTCGATCTACCCGCTCACTCTAGTTCGACCAAGAATCTTAACTCTCTGATACCACTTAATGTGAGACCTCGGTTCTAAACAACAATTAAAGGAGTAATTCAATAAGTAAGCAATTAAAATCCAAGAGCATTTTATTTTATTTTTTTTTAAAGGGGCGCGCGGGCGCGCATGGCGTCCTGCCCAAGCCCTCGCGCGGGCGCGCCTGAAGCTCTGCCCAAAACTTCCGAAACGAAGTGCGGGATGCGCGGGCGCACCACCCGAGGTGCGGGCACGCATGGCATGCTGAATTGGCTCAAAACAAGCCTCCAAAAGTTCAATAACATAACCAAAAGAACTCTAACATGATCCAACTAATATATATCCAACAACATAGCATTTAAATACATAAAGTGAAGCACACGCATCCATGCTAGCTATTACAAGCCGAATACAGAATACAAGAGTTCTAACCACAAGCAAGACCACTTACAATCCAAGTTCAAGTTCTTAACATGCTTCAAAACATAAACTAGATTGTCATGCTAACAAGACTTCTAAACCAAGTCTCACTTCTACATCATTCCCTCAAAGCTAACCATGCCTCTTCTGACTTGATCCTGCCCCACCTGTTGCCAAGTACACATACAAAACAAAGCAACAGCCGGATAACCGGTGAGAATGATAATCCCAGTAAAAGCAACATAACAAGTAATACAACAATAATCATGCTTTCAAGACAACGACGAAATCCATAACAACGTAATGAGATGCATGCCTTTAAATCGGGATATCAAATCTCATAAACGAGGGATTGCTGCTGTGCTTTTGGGATCCCGAGGATGAGATCACGTAACGACTCACCGACTCTCCCAATCGAGGTGGTGCCACGTATCCCACTCCTCTAGACTTTGAGCAACTATAATGAGTATGCTAGCACCAGGCGAAACGACTACGACCTAGGCCACTCAATCATAGTTCCCAAACGTCTAAACAAAAAGGAGCGGTTCTGCCCGCTAGAAACAAGATTGGCACAAGATGAATGCATATCAAAACATAAACATAAGCCACATAAGCAACTCAAATAACAACCAAAATACAAGTTCCACATGCTAGAACAAGTATTGATGCAATATGTGATTTGAAAGGGAAACTCGAGAACCACCAGTCCCGAGTATGCTATCCCGCTACAATGACTGCTTTTACCTTTCAAGGCAGTAGTTCCAAATTCTGGGAAGCTATAACAAAAAATTGTATCAAAGTCTAACCAATCTAAACAACAACAAGGCTCAAAGTAATTATCTATACCGTTCTTCGTCCAAATCTCTGAAACGAACAAATGCTGTTAACCCTGGGCTTGACAAACTCCAAACGAATCTGTTCAGATACAAATCAAAGATCAATAACCATGATCAACTTACAAGCCAAGTTCAACAACTCAAAAACGGTTCGAAATCCCACAACTCAAACCGACGGCATAACGGCTAAAAACTGAACAAACCGGAAACGCAGACAGTAGTTCATTACCGATATCAACTCAATTCAATGCTAATACAACAACAACATGGAAATCCCAACAAATCTCAAAATCATTATTTTCGAAAATGGCTTCCAAAAATCACAACAAATCCGAACGTCGCTCTAATTCAAAACCGACAGATAATAAATGATCAGAACTCTGTCAAGAACAACATACTCGAATCTCGAATGATTCTAACGACATCCAAAAACTAGAATGTATCTGATCGTAGAGAAACTTACGGTATAACGGAGCTCTCGCTGCAGTGATCGATAATTTGCCTTCAGAAATAAATTCCAACGGCCGGATCGAGCTCGGAATGAAATCACAAAGCTTGGAAACTCATTGGGTCGGTTTCAATGGAGATGGCGTGCAAGAAGGAAGAAGGAGAAGACTATTCTCAATCTAATCAAGTTGTAGATAATATATAAAAATCAATATTTGCATTTTAGTCCCTAAAACTTCCAAAATTTGCAAAAAGGACCCTGATCAAAATCAAGTCGGCTCGTGAACTTTGCAATCTCCGATTAACTCAAATAAACTCATTTAAGATAAAAACGGGGCGTTACAATTCTCCCCCACTAAGAAGAGATTTCGTCCTCGAATCCAACAAGAATCACAACTCATAAGATAGAATAAAGAACTAAAGACAGTAAGAAGAACTCACGTCATCTGAATAACTCTGGAAAACGATGTCTCATGTCAGACTCTGTCTCCCAAGTCGCTTCCTCGACGCCGTGACGGCTCCACTGCACTTTCACCAAAGGAATCGACTTGGTCCTGAGTCGTTTCTCCTTCCGATCAAGGATCTGAATCGGTCACTCAAAGTAGCTCAGAGTCTCGTCTAACTCGGCTTCGTCAGGTTGAAGAATATGAGAAGGATCTGGATGATACTTTCACAGCATAGAGATGTGAAAAACGTCGTGAATACCAGATAAAGACGGAGGAAGTGCAAGCCTATAGGCAAGATCATCTATCTTCTCGAGAATCTCGTACGGACCGATGAATCTCGGAGATAACTTTCCTCTCTTCCCAAATCTAACAGTGCCTCTGAAAGGTGAAATCTTCAGAAAGACTTGGTCTCCCTGATCAAAACTCAGAGTTCTACGCCTGACATTCGCATACTTCTCCTGTCTATCTTGAGCTGACTTCATTCTGGTCTGAATGATCTTAACCTGCTCTGCCATATCTCTAAGCATATCCGGTCCCAAATCTGGTGACTCGGACAAGTCATCCCAAAACAACGGAGATCGGAATTTCTTACCGTACAATGCCTCAAAAGGCGCCATACCGATACTCTCTTAGAAGCTGTTGTTGTAAGAAAACTCGACAAGAGGCAAAGAATCCTGCCAACTAGTGCCAAAGTCTAGCACTACCGCTCGCAGCATATCCTCTAACGTCTGGATAGTCCGCTCTGACTGTCCATTGGTCTGAGGATGATAAGCTGTACTCAGATGCAATTGAGTACCAAGTGCCCCCTGAAGACTGTGCCAGAAGTGAGAAGTGAATCTAGGATCTCTGTCTGAAACGATCGATTTCGGCACACCATGCAATCTCACAACATTGCTAACATACAACTCAGCCATCTGATCATGACGATACGTCATACTGTACGGAATAAAACACGCAGACTTCGTCAATCGGTTGATCACTACCCAAATGGCATTGCATCCTCGAACGGATCGTGGTAGCTTCATGACGAAATCCATGGAAATGTGATCCCACTTCCATTTAGGAAAAAATAGACTGTGCAACAGACCTCCTGGTCGCTTTCGTTCTGCTTTCACCTGCTGACAATTCAAACACCGAGATACAAACCTCGCTACGTCGCTCTTCATTCTCTTCCACCAGAACTGGTTCTTCAGATCGTTGTACATCTTACGACCTCCAGGTTGAATACTAAACCGACTGCAATGAGCCTCTCGGAGAATACGCTGTCTCAATTCCGAAATATCAGGCACAACAATACGGTTATTCACGAACAAAACATCATCTCTAACCTGGAATTCAGACTGATGACCCGATCTGACTTTCTCTACTGAAATCTGGATGCTCGGCTCAGACTTCTGTGCTTCTCTGATTGCCACAAACAACTCTGGCTCGGCTTGAATAGCAAACACTCTGATAGTCTCCCTATCTGTTTCAAACTCTAAACCAGAAGTGCAACAATCATCGATCAACTGAGAAACACCGATAGTAGAAAGAGATAAAGAATAAAGCTTTCGGCTCAAGGCATCTGCAACTGCATTAGACTTCCCCGGATAGTACTTGATTTCACAGTCGAAATCCTTCAACAGATCTAACCATCTTCTCTGTCTCATATTCAGCTCTGCCTGTGAAAACAAGTACTTAAGGCTCTTATGGTCAGAAAAGATCTCGAAAGACTCACCATAAAGATAGTGACGCCAGATCTTTAGAGAAAAGACGATCGCAGCTAGTTCAAGATCATGAACCGGATAACGAGTCTCGTGCGGTTTCAGTTGCCTCGATGCATACGCTATCACATGCTTATTCTGCATAAGAACACAACCCAAGCCTCGGTTAGAAGCATCACAATAGACTGTGAAACCTCCAGTACCCTTTGGAATAGAAAGAATTGGAGCACTGGTCAGTCTCCTCTTCAGATCAACAAAGCTATCCTCGCAATCTGTAGTCCAAACAAAAGGCGCATTCTTCTGAGTCAGCTGGGTAATTGGCTTGGCAATAGACGAGAAACCCTCGATGAATCTGCGATAATAACCCGCTAAACCCATGAAGCTTCGGATTTCAGGTACTGATGTCGGTCTAGGCCAATTCATAACCGCTTCAATCTTGATGGGATCGACAGAAATCCCATCTTCAGAAATAATATGACCGAGAAAGACAAATCGATCTAACCAGAATTCGCATTTCGACAGCTTGGCAAACAACTGCTCAACTCGCAAAATCTGCAATACGGTCCTCAAGTGCTCTGCATGGTCAGTACGGTTCTTCGAGAAGATAAGAATATCATCAATAAAGATAATGAAGAACTCATCTAAATAACGCTGAAAGATACGGTTCATCAAACCCATAAAAACCGCTGGGGAGTTAGTCAAACCGAACGGCATGACTATAAATTCAAAATGACCATACCTTGTTCTGAATGCGGTCTTAGGAACGTCTTCCTCTCGCACTCTCAACTGGTGATAACCTGACCTCGGATAAATCTTAGAGTAGACAGAAGAACCCTGCAGTTGATCAAACAAGTCATCTATTCGGGGTAAAGGATACCTGTTCTTAACTGTAGCCTGATTCAATTGACGGTAGTCGATACAGAGCCGCATAGAATCATCCTTCTTCCGAACAAAAAGAACAGGAGCACCCCAAGGCGATACACTAGGTCTGATGTATCCCTTGGCAATCAAATCCTCAAGCTGCTCCTTCAACTCTCTCAATTCAATAAGTGCCATACGATACGGAGATTTTGAGATAGGTTGAGTACCTGGCACTAAGTCAATGCTGAATTAGATTTCTCGAATAGGTGGTAAATCTGGAACATCTTTTGGGAACACATCAGAAAATTCTCTAACCACCGGTAAATCTACCAAAGTTGGGCTAGATTTCAGTACATCAACTACATACACCAAAAATCCTTCTGCACCTTTCTGTAGCAAACGGGTCATAGATAACATTGAAACCAAAGGAATTCTAGATCGAGAACCCTTACCAAAGAATTTCCACTCGTCTGCCATTACAGGTCTGAACCTGACAACTTTCAGAAAACAATCAACTGTTTCCCTGTACTTGGTTAAAGCATCTATACCGACAATACAATCAAAATCTGACAGTCCAAGCACAATACAGTCGAATTCTAGAAAATTTCCCTCAAAACAGAGCTCACTGTTCCTGACTAATCTGACAGAAACAATTCCTCCACCCAAATGTGAAGTAATAGCTACTACTGTAGGCAACAATTCAGTTGGCAAAGCATGCAATAATACAAATTTCTCAGAGATAAAGGAATGGGAAGCACCTGTATCTATCAAAACATGAGTAGAATGACCAAAAATCGAACAGTTACCTGCTATAACATCATCAGGTGCTGCCTGAGCCTGATCCTTTGTCAGAGCAAAGAAACGTGCTTGCTGTCTCGGAGGCTGGTTCGTACTAGAATTACCTCCCTGTCTGTTCTATTGCTGAGGCTGGAAAGAGTGCACTGCAGACGACTGCCTCTCCGGCTGAACTGCAGGTCTAGACGAACTCCCACTCTGAGCTCTATCTTTGTTACGTTGAGGGCACACCTTAGAGAAGTGTCCCGGTTGCTGACAGGTGTTACAATTACCGAAGACTCCCACACACTGATCCGGTGAGTGTCTTCCCCCACACTTGCTGCAGTACAAGGATGATGATCCAGAGCTCTGTCCTGAACCAAACTGTCGGGAACCACTGGAACTAGACGAACTGTTCCCCTGCCTTTTGAACTGTTTACCCCTTGCCTTGTACTGATCTTTTCTGTTTCCCCCACTGCTACCACCTTCATACCTCTGCTGCTGGCTCTGATGCTGAGATGGTTGATTCTGATACTGAGACGGTGGGTTCTGATACTGCCTCTGTTGCTTTTGGTGCCACCTGATTACCTCTCTGCCTCCACAAGCCTGCTTCTGCTCCCTTTGCGTGATTCATGGCATCCGCAAAGTTGTTAGGCCTATTGGTGTTAACCAACATGAAGACGTCGGGGTTCAACCCATTGATGAACTGATCTGCCTTAGCTTCTTCATCCCCGGCAATTAGCGGTGTAAAACGCAACAGACTATCGAACTTAGCTACATACTCTTCAATGTTCAGATTCCCTTGCCTCAGGTTGGAAAACTCTGCTCCCTTGTCTTTGCGATACGAGATAGGGAAAAACCGCTTATAAAACTCAGATTTAAAAAGAGTCGAAGTAACTTCCGTACCTCTACTCTCCATTGCTTTATTTGTCATGATCCACCAGCTCTTAGCAACCCCACGTAGCTGATAAATGACTAACCTGATTGTGCGGTCATCTGTGTAATCAATGGAATCGAATAGCTGATCAATATCATCCAAACAACTCTCGCAGTCAACTGGATTTTCTGAACCCATCAATAACGGCGGATTGAACGACTGAAACCTCTTCAGCAAGGTTTCCATAGGCGTTGCTGAAGCATCCAACTGATCAACTTCAGTGCTAGCTTGCTCAGTCGCAGGGATAACTGGCGGTGTGTTTCTGTTTATCACTCGACGAGGACCCATCTGATAATCAAAGGTTAGGACACGAGATATCTCAATCGCTACAATCAAAGCCCTTACAACCGCTTGGAATACCGGATACCAGTCGATAACAGAAACAGTTATATCTCAAGTAGATCATGCTTTATAAATTAAATCACATAACCATGTAATTCAATAATTCTCAATAATAAAGCATGCTCGCATGGAATTAAGTACACAGTTAAAATAATTCAAACACATGCGAGGAGCCAATACACGCAGACTCGATCTACCCGCTCACTCTAGTTCGACCAAGAATCTTAACTCTCTGATACCACTTAATGTGAGACCTCGGTTCTAAACAACAATTAAAGGAGTAATTCAATAAGTAAGCAATTAAAAGCCAAGAGCATTTTATTTTATTTTTTTTTAAAGGGGAGCGCGGGCGCGCATGGCATCCTTCCCAAGCCCTCGCGCGGGCGCGCATGAAGCTCTGCCCAAAACTTCCGAAACGAAGTGCGGGACGCGTGGGCGTGCCACCCGAGGCGCGGGCGCGCATGGCCTGATGAATTGGCTCAAAACAAGCCTCCAAAAGTGCAATAACATAACCAAAAGAACTCTAACATGATCCAACTAATATATATCCAAAAACATAGCATTTAAATACATAAAAGTGAAGCACACGCATCGATGCTAGCCATTACAAGCCGAATACAGAATACAAGAGTTCTAACCACAAGCAAGACCACTTCCAATCCAAGTTCAAGTTCTTAACATGCTTCAAAACATAAACTAGATTGTCATGCTAACAAGACTTCTAAACCGAGTCTCACTTCTACATCATTCCCTCAAAGCTAACCATGCCTCTTCTGACTTGATCATGCCCCACCTGTTGCCAAGTACACATACAAAACAAAGCAACAGTCGGATAACCGGTGAGAATGATAATCCCAGTAAAAACAACATAACAAGTAATACAACAATAATCATGCTTTCAAGACAACGACGAAATCCATAACAACGTAATGAGATGCATGTCTTTAAACTGGGATATCAAATCTCATAAACGAGGGATTGCTGCTGTGCTTTTGGGATCCCGAGGATGAGATCACGTAACGACTCACCGACTCTCCCAATCGAGGTGGTGCCACGTATCCCACTCCTCTAGACTTTGAGCAACTATAATGAGTATGCTAGCACCAGGCGAAACGACTACGACCTAGGCCACTCAATCATAGTTCCCAAACGTCTAAACAAAAAGGGGCGGTTCTGCCCGCTAGAAACAAGATTGGCTCAAGATGAATGCATATCAAAACATAAAAATAAGCCACATAAGCAACTCAAATAACAACCAAAATACAAGTTCCACATGCTAGAACAAGTATTGATGCAATATGTGATTTGAAAGGGAAACTCGAGAACCACCAGTCTCGAGTATGCTATCCCGCTACAATGACTGCTTTTACCTTTCAAGGCAGTAGTTCCAACTTCTGGGAAGCTACAACAAAAGATTGTATCAAAGTCTAACCAATCTAAACAACAACAAGGCTCAAGGTAATTATCTATACCGTTCTTCGTCCAAATCTCTGAAACGAACAAATGCTATTAACCCTGGGCTTGACAAACTCCAAACGAATCTGTTCAGATACAAATCAAAGATCAATAACCATGATCAACTTACAAGCCAAGTTCAACAACTCAAAAACGGTTCGAAATCCCACAACTCAAACCGACGGCATAACGGCTAAAAACTGAACAAACCGGAAACGCAGACAGCAGTTCATTACCGATATCAACTCAATTCAATGCTAATACAACAACAACATGGCAATCCCAACAAATCTCAAAATCATTATTTTTGAAAATGGCTTCCAAAAATCACAACAAATCCGAACGTCGCTCTAATTCAAAAACGACAGATAATAAACGATCAGAACTCTTTCAAGAACAACATACTCGAATCTCGAATGATTCTAACGACATCCAAAAACTAGAATGTATCTGATCGTAGAGAAACTTACGGTATAACGGAGCTCTCGCTGCAGTGATCGATAATCTGCCTTCAGAAATAAATTCCAACGGCCGGATCGAGCTCGGAATGAAATCACAAAGCTTGGAAACTCATTGGGTCGGCTTCAATGGAGATGGCGTGCAAGAAGGAAGAAGGAGAAGACTATTCTCAATCCAATCAAGTTGTAGATAATATATAAAAATCAATATTTGCATTTTAGTCCCTGAAATTTCAAAAATTTGCAAAAAGGACCCTGATCAAAATCAAGTCGGCTCGTGAACTCTGCAATCTCCGATTAACTCAAATAAACTCATTTAAGATAAAAAAACGGGGCGTTACACCATCACTATGTCATTTTAGGAAATCTTACTCCCTCTACTTTTAAATAAGAAGTCCCACTTCTTTATTCACTAAATTTAACTCTTTAAATTTAATTATCTCAACGGGGATTAAAAATCCATTAATTGTGTGACCCTCAATGGTTCAGGGATACAGCTAGCCGTGGGCTCACAACTGCTTGTGACTCGGAACAACAATTTCCGACTTGCCCATCGAATCATGGTAAGAGCGCCTAGCAACATCGCCCCATGATTCCCTAGGTATCACTGATAGTGCCTGCAAGAACCAATAGATTTTGGTTAGCGTACGGTACGGTCCCTTCATCCATATATCCCGATCGAATCAACAACCATTGGTAAATCGAGAGTCGTTCGAGATTCGATAACTATGCAATGCATCTTGAAGATCAAATAGTGACATCGCATGTGCTACTAAGAAACCATTTCTTAAAACACATCATGTACTCTGGCCAAAGATTCGTCACACTAATATCTCCTTAGATTGCATAGGATATCCACACTCGCAAGTATGTGGTGAATCCTTGACAACAAAGCATCGACTCCTATATGTGTTGTAACTGTACCCAATCCCGACACCTGATGACCCTAATAGAGTCGGTAAACGAGTCAAAGTACAGTACTAGCATATAGAGTCTCAATGATGTTTCAAGTAGTAAGGACTAATGGTGTACAACCAAAACCGCGGACTTTATCCACTCGATAAGTGATAACCACTTGGAAAGTCTGGATAGGGTAGTTTGATCATTCATCATATGAATATCCATTTGCATGCTTTGAACATCTCTATGTTCCATACCAATGAAACGTGGTACTCGGAATCGCAAATGCTAGTCTCAATCTCGAGCGATCCTTATCCTTATTAACGGACGGCTCAATCGACTAGGAACTGTTTAGAATATACAGTGACTATAAGATGTGTTTCATGATAGCCATCCCCTTGTGCTACCACATCTTACATACACTATAGTATATTCAAGGTCTTCATCTAAACATCTTATAGTATGTCACAACATAATAATATGATAAAAGATAAAGTAAATGCCATTATAAAAGTGTAAATTATATTAACCAAAATATTGTTTATACATAGAGTCATAAAAGCCCTTAGCCACAAGTTGGCTCACCGGGCACCCACTCTTTCAATCTCCCACTTGCCCTAAAGCCAACTAGTCATACTACGTAGTCTCATTGCTTCGCGATGTTTGTAAAATAATGGTCCTGGCAAGGGCTTAGTAAGTGGATCAGCGATATTGTTTACAGAGGCCACTCTCTCGACAGTGATGTCTCCTCTTTTCACGATCTCCCGGATGATGTGGTATTTCCTCAGTACGTGCTTGGATCTTTGATGAGACCTTGGTTCCTTTTCCTGAGCAATGGCACCCGTGTTGTCACAGTACACCGGGACTGGACCAACAGCTTCAGGAATAACTCCCAACTCTTGGACGAAATTCCTCATCTAAACGGCCTCTTTAGCAGCAGCTGATGCCGCAATGTATTCTGCCTCAGTGGTGGAATCCGCTGTGGTGTCCTGCTTGGAACTCTTCCAAGAGACAGCACCGCCATTGAGCATGAAGACAAATCCAGAGGTTGACTTCGAGTCATCCACATCACTTTGGAAGCTAGAGTCGGTATAGCCTTCCAATTTCAGTTCTCTTCCTCCATAAACCATGAATACATTCTTAGTTCTTCTCAAGTACTTAAGAATATCCTTCACGGCTTTCCAATGCATTTGACCGGGATTGGCTTGATATCTGCTCGTGACACTCAGAGCAAATTCCACATCCGGTCTGGTAGATATCATCCCATACATGATACTCCCTATGGCTGACGCATATGGTATGTGTGTCATTTTCTCTATCTCTTTGTCAGTCTTGGGACACATAGACTTGGATAGAGAGACTCCATGACACATAGGTAGATGTCCTCTCTTGGACTCATCCATTGAAAACCTTTTCAATATAGTGTCGATGTAGGTAGCTTGAGTAAGTCCTATCATTCTCTTAGATCTATCTCTATAGATCTGTATCCCTAGAATATAGGACGTCTCACCCAAATCCTTCATCGAGAATCTGCCTGATAACCATATCTTTATTGACTGCAACATCCCTACATCATTTCCAATGAGTAAGATGTCATCAACATAAAGTACTAAGAATGTCATAGCATCCTTAACTACTTTCTTGTACACGCACGGTTCCTCCGGGTTCTTGATGAAACCAAAATCCTTTATTGCTTCATAAAATTTCTGGTTCCAACTTTTTGATGCTTGTTTGAGACCATAGATCGATCTCTGAAGCTTGCATACCTTATGCTCACTTCCCATGGATGTGAATCCCTCGGGCTGCATCATATAGATTTCTTCCTTAATGTTTCCATTAAGGAATGCAGTCTTCACATCCATTTGCCATATTTCATAGTCATACCATGCAGCAATGGCAATAAGGATTCTTATGGACTTGAACATTGCGACTGGTGAAAAATTTTCATCATAGTCAACTCCTTGTCTTTGAGTATAACCTTTTGCCACCAATCGTGCCTTGTAGGTCAGTACCTTTCCATCAGGCCCAAGTTTTGTATGCATTATTTCATGTTATTTTTATGTCTATTTTATGTGCATTCATATTATTTTTATGTGTTTTTATGTGTTTTAGTGCATGTGTGTGTATTTCACTCCTTGGGTTAATTTTGTAGGAAAATATATTGTTGAAGAGTGAATTGCGGACCAGCTTTGTTCAAAAAATAAAATTTAATTTTAGAGAGCCCCAAATCCGATCTCCATCGGTCAGATTAAAGCTCACGATGTTTTGAAGCTGCTGTCCAAATTTCAGCTCAATCCGACGGCTAGATCTTGAGATATGAATTTTTGAAAATCGTCGCTCGGTGCAGAAAACTTGTACTGCGCGCGCGCGAGAATCAAGCTCGCGCGCGCGCGAGTTTCGTGATCAGATCTCTGTTTTTAACTTCTGCGCGCGCGCGAGGCCTATGCCGCACGCGCGCGCGTGTTCGGGGGTCATATGTGTTCCGAAAAATCCTTATTTTGAGAGGAAATTAACTGGTAGGCGTTCCGGACCATATATATAGAAGATATAACATATTTTTGAGGGTTTCCGAAGCTTCAGAGCGCAGACAACGCAAGAGGAGGTGACTACAAGTCTTGGGAGAGAAGATTTCTTCTTTCTTTTCTTCTTTTTATTTTTATTTTTGAATTATTGTTTTTAATTATTGAGTAGTTTATTTTCAACCAAGACGGCGTGATTGGGCCAAACAAATTCATGTAGAAAACTTGGATGTTTGTTTGGGATTTTTCAGAGTTGATTTTATTTTATTGATTGTTAGATTTATATTTGTCTTGTGAATAGTCTGATCAACTGTTTGCTTGCATTTTAATCAATTCCAAGTCGACAGAGGAGGTATTGATTTTGATCACTCTGATAATTAACATATTGTAAAACCGACTAGAAATAGAATTCGGTTTCAGTGTGCGGTTTAGGTGTAAACTGAATTTTCACAAATATTTAATGCATTCAAATTTGATTAGAATTATGAAAGATTAGTTCATCAATATTTGAATAGGTTTGATTGTTCTATAAATAGTCCTTTGAACAAATTAGGAGAATTCCCGTGAATTAAGATTAAATCTGAGTCCTGAATCGACTACATGTTACAAAATTTGTTCGGTACCTACGTGTGTCTTGGTTGTCTTTGTCTTAATTATTTTTATCTTCAGTTATTTTTATTCTTATTTCTTAATCAGTTTTTATTTTATATTCTTATTTTATTTAATTCAAAATTCTTCTATTATTTTGTCTAGATTAAGTAAAATAATTAATTCTTGAGAATTGACTGCAGTCCCTGTGGGATCGATACTTGGACTCTCTGTCCACTTTACTATTACTTGACCTGGTACGCTTGCCAGTAGATTTATATCACACCGATTTAGCCGGTCAAGTTTTTGGCGCCGTTGCCGGGGACTGTTTAGTTGATATTAGGATAGATTATTTTCTTGAGGCTAGACATTTTTTTTTTTTATTTCTATCTTTTCGTTCTTTTCGTTTTTTTTTATTTTATTTTAATTTTGATTTTTTTTCTTTTCTTTTGCTTGTGAGGTACTTGGAGATGGATCATCATCAGGTGTTCACAAGATTTGGCCAGCAATACTTGGAGCCATTCTATGCTGTTTGGGGGAGATTCAATGATTTGGCGAACAGATTTCGATGCCATAAATTTTCGAGCTACACCCTCACTCAATTTTTTTATGGTGGTTTGGATGAGATTACAAGAAGTTGGGTGGATTATGGCGCGTTGGCCACTGGCAGTCAATTGTTTAGAAAAGATGAAGACAGTGCGATGCACTTGTTAAATGATATGGCAGATTTTGACTACCATTGGCATTGTGATCCTTCACTGCAGGGTTGGAGTCACCAATATCCTCCAGATATCAACTCTAAAAATTCTGCGAACCAGCCACCGGAGCATCAAGAAGAGTGAATAGGGCGTTTCGAAGATTATGTGGCTCAGTTGGAAAATCTTGTGCGACAGCAGACAGAGTCAAATCAATTTTTAGAAAGCCGCATAAGTCTTTTGGATGAACAGATTGCGCTTATTAGAGAACCAATTTTGGATATCTGCCAATTGAGTGAAGTAACTGAGCCAGAGCATGAAGAAATCATTTTTGAGGAATATTCTTGTGAGGATGAGCCAAACATGATAGTGGAGGAGGAAGAACCATACAAGGAGAGATATTTTACCTCGTCAGTGGTCGTTTTATGTACACCGTTAGAAGATACTTTTTTTCCATTGACGCCACCTCCACAGTATTACATCCTCTTTGAGCTTCAGCCTAGAATCAGAGTCTCTTTCCAAAGGAAAAATTTCATGCCGAGTACTGTTGGACCGACAAGCTTAAACTGCAAATATCACGCCAAGCTTGAGGGCGAAGAAATTCAAAACCCATACGTAGAATCGTATGATTCTTACTATGGGCGGCAGCCGCTCTTTGATGGTGGCTTCTGCATAGTCGGGCTATAGACTATAATTTTAGCGCTGACTGGGAGGCAACCCAATGTTTTTGCTTTTGTTTTTATTTTGTTTTTTTTTATTTTGTTTTTATTTGATTTTTTTTCTTTCCCATGCCAGTTGTTCATGCCTGCCGATATATCTAGACTGATGCTACTGTCCCAGCTGATGCCGTCAAGAAGGAAGAGAATGAAACAAAAACCAGGGGAGTGTTATTTCTGTTTTCATTGTGTTTTTGTTCGTTTTGAATTCTGTTCATTGTCTAAAGCATTGAGGTCAATGCTTTGGATAAGTATGAGGGGTAGACTAGTTTATTTCATTATGTTTTGTGTTTGTGTTGCATAAAGTTCATTTCATGTCTGTTTGCATATAGTGTGTTTTTGTTGTTGTTTGTGTTGTCCTGCATGGGTAGGATGAGTCTTGATAGCCAATATTGATGAAGTTTATTTGAAAAAATTGATTTTTGAAATTTTTTATGCTCTTGACTGGACATGAGAAACTGTAGGTTGAACCGTGAATATTTTTAAGCACTAATGTTAGACCAGTGAATTGTAGCGAAAGATTTGATGAAGTTTCTATCTGTTTGACCATTGCACGACAATAGGTGGTTTGTGGATCTTGATTGTGTTCTATGAATTTTGATGAGGCTCTAGTTTACACTTATGATCTTGGGCGCACCTAGAGAAAAAAAATTTATATACAATTCCATCCGGGCCTTGAAAGGATTAAAATCCTAAAAAAAAAAATAAAAATTAAATTTAAGGCTAAGTATGCGGATTCAATGGGATTGATGCTCCATCCGGGCTATAGACGAGGGGATTAGAAATAAAAAATAGAATGATTTTTCGTATCCTAGCCAGTTATAGCTAAGTCAGCGGGTAATTATTGGGGCTAATGCAATACCGGGTGCAAAATCCAGAGGTGTGTAATTCATTATCTCAAGGGAGGTGGGTTTAGTCTAGAGGTCGTTGAAAGGAATGAGCACTTGAAGAGTGAAACTTGCACTAATTTGTCATAGGTCGCTAAGCAGTTTTGAGATGAATTCGGTCTAAGTTGTATGAAACTGGAATACATTTCACACACACACGTTCACGTTAAACCGAAGGTGTATTATGAAAAGTTGAGAGCATGTCTGTGTTTTTTGTTTTGTGATTAAACTTCTCAAAGGCTTTGCACATTTATGAATCGTCCTTACTTATGTTTTTGTTTGCATTCTGTTTTTGCATGTCTTACTCGAGGGCGAGCAAGAGTAAAGTATGGGGGTGTTGATAAGTGCATTTTGTATGCATTATTTCATGTTATTTTTATGTCTATTTTGTGTGCATTCATATTATTTTTATGTGTTTTTATGTGTTTTAGTGCATGTGTGTGTATTTCACTCCTTGGGTTAATTTTGTAGGAAAATATATTGTTGAAGAGTGAATTGCGGACCAGCTTTGTTAAAAAAATAAAATTTAATTTTAGAGAGCTACAAATCCGATCTCCACCGGTCAGATTAAAGCTCACGATGTTTTGAAGCTGCTGTCCAAATTTCAGCTCAATCCGACGGCTAGATCTTGAGATATGAATTTTTGAAAATCATCGCTCGGTGCAGAAAACTTGTACTGCGCGCGCGCGAGAATCAAGCTCGCGCGCGCGAGTTTCGTGATCAGATCTCTGTTTTTAACTTCTGCGCGCGCGCGAGGCCTATGCCGCACTCGCGCGTGTGTTCGGGGTCATATGTGTTCCGAAAAATCCTTATTTTGAGAGGAAATTAACTGGTAGGCGTTCCGGACCATATATATAGAAGATATAACATATTTTTGAGGGTTTCCGAAGCTTCAGAGCGCAGACAACGCAAGAGGAGGCGGCTACAAGTCTTGGGAGAGAAGATTTCTTCTTTCTTTTCTTCTTTTTATTTTTATTTTTGAATTATTGTTTTTAATTATTGAGTAGTTTATTTTCAACCAAGACGGCGTGATTGAGCCAAACAAATTCATGTAGAAAACTTGGATGTTTGTTTGGGATTTTTCAGAGTTGATTTTATTTTATTGATTGTTAGATTTATATTTGTCTTGTGAATAGTCTGATCAACTGTTTGCTTGCATTTTAATCAATTCCAAGTCGACAGAGGAGGTATTGATTTTGATCACTCTGATAATTAACATATTGTAAAACCGACTAGAAATAGAATTCGGTTTCAGTGTGCGGTTTAGGTGTAAACTGAATTTTCACAAATATTTAATGCATTCAAATTTGATTAGAATTATGAAAGATTAGTTCATCAATATTTGAATAGGTTTGATTGTTCTATAAATAGTCCTTTGAACAAATTAGGAGAATTCCCGTGAATTAAGATTAAATCTGAGTCCTGAATCGACTACATGTTACAAAATTTGTTCGGTACCTACGTGTGTCTTGGTTGTCTTTGTCTTAATTATTTTTATCTTCAGTTATTTTTATTCTTATTTCTTAATCAGTTTTTATTTTATATTCTTATTTTATTTAATTCAAAATTCTTCTATTATTTTGTCTAGATTAAGTAAAATAATTAATTCTTGAGAATTGACTGCAGTCCCTGTGGGATCGATACTTGGACTCTCTGTCCACTTTACTATTACTTGACCTGGTACGCTTGCCAGTAGATTTATATCACACCGATTTAGCCGGTCAGACTGCATAGCTTCAAGCCATAAATTCGAATCCGCATCAGAAATTGCTTCCTTGAAGTTTCTTGGATCACATCCAATGTCGGGTTCACTTTGATCCCCTTCAAGAAGAAGACCATATTTAATAGGAGGCCTAGAAGTCCTCTCGGATCTTCTAGTAATAGGCGTGTCAATCAATGGTTTCTGAGGTGTAGGATCATTATTTTGTATCTCGGGTTCTTCTCGAATTTCTTCGAGTTCCATCATCTTGCCTTTCTTATCCAA
Organism: Henckelia pumila; assembly: GCF_033568475.1. NCBI lineage: Eukaryota > Viridiplantae > Streptophyta > Magnoliopsida > Lamiales > Gesneriaceae > Henckelia > Henckelia pumila. The sequence continues at coordinate 215,382,547 of NC_133123.1, forward strand.
TAATAACTCCTTCTCTAAGAAGGTGGCATTCCTTGAAACAAACACTTTTGTTTCAGTAGGATGATAGAAATAATATCCGATTGAATTCTTCGGATACCCTACAAAATAACATAAGGTGGATCGACTATCCAACTTATCTCCCACTGTCTGCTTCACGTAAGATTGACATCCCCAAATCCTCAAGTATGAATACTTAGGAGCTTTGCCATTCCATAACTCGTATGGTGTTTTGTTCACTTCTTTAGTGTGGACGTTGTTCAACAACAATACCGCCGTTTCAAGAGCATAGCCCCAAAACGAAGGTGGGAGCTCAGTGAAGCTCATCATAGATCGAACCAAGTCCAACAATGTTCGATTGCAACGCTCCGAAACTCCATTCAGCTGAGGTGTCATAGGAGGAGTCCACTGAGAGAGAATCCCATTCTCTTTTAGATAGCTCAAAAACTCGGTACTCAAGTATTCTCCACCTCGATTCGATCAAAGTGCTTTAATACTCTTACCTAGTTTGTTTTCTACTTCAGCCTTGAATTCTTTGAACTTTTCAAATGATTCAGACTTATATTTCATCAAATATAAGTACCCATACCTAGAATAATCATCAGTAAAGGTAATGAAGTAAGTGTGACCAAATTTTGTACCAATACTAAATGGTCCACAAACATCTGTATGGATCAAATCCAATAGATTTTGACTACGCTCAGGTTTTCCTTTGAAAGGAGATTTAGTCGTTTTTCCTTTCAGGCAGGACTCACAAGTAGGTAGAGAGTTAATATCTGACATATCAAACATGCCCTCTCCCACTAGCTTGTTCATCCTCCTTGAGGAAATATGACCTAGCCTAGCATGCCAAAGGTTTGCCGGGTTTTGACTATCGATTTTCCTTTTGTTCGTTGTTACCGGTTTATCAACATAATTCATTGGAACGTCTTTTAATTTTAAGTTATATAGATCGTTTTCAAGTTGTCCATTTCCAATTAAACATTCATTCTTGTAAATATTGCAAATCTCATTCACAAAATTGCAAGAAAAACCATCTCTATCAAGCATAGAAACAGAAATAATGTTTTTAATCAAGTCTGGAACAAATAAAACATCTTTCAAAAGTAACTTAAAATCGTTCTGCAAAATTAAATAAACGTCTCCCACAGCTTTGGCTTCAACTCTAGAACCATTTCCGAGCCTCAGCTGGGTCTCACCCATCCTAAGCTTACGACTTCTTGTCATCACCTGCAAATCATTGCAAATGTGAGATCCACATCCGGTATCCAATACCCAAGAAGTAGTATTAAGTGAAACATTTATTTCAATGTAAAACATACCCTTTGCAGTTCGCAACTGCTCGAGATATTCCTTGCAGTTACGTTCCCAATGATCGGGTTTCTTGCAGTGATGGCAAGTATCATCATCTTTGTTCCCGTTAGAAGCCTTTGTCTTGCCCTTCTTCTTCGGTACTGTTTTCTTTGGTGGGGCAGAACGTTTCTTATCCTTTCCATTTGGCCCCTTCTTAGAGTTAGAAGAGGAGCCAACCAAGAGTACCGGTTTATCCTTCTTTAATGTGGCTTCATAAGTTACAAGCATATTGACCATCTCTTCAAGGGAGGCCTCTATCTTGTTCATATTGAAATTCACCACAAAACCGTCAAACGATAAAGGAAGAGAGAGAAGTAATATGTGCACATTGAGTTCATGCTCCAATACCAATTCAAGCATTACCAACTTCTGAATGAGCCCAATCACGTGTACCCCATGATCACGGACCGAAGTCCCTTCACGCATGCGACACGTCATTAACTCTTTTACAGTAGCGAACCTTTCAGCTCTCGATTGAGCCCCAAAAAGTTCCTTGAGTTGTGCGTGAATGTCAGCAGCATTCACAGTATCCTCAAATCGCCTCTGGAGTTCATCAGACATCGAAGCTTGCATATAGCATTTGGCCTTGATATCATGGTCCCACCATTTATCAAGTTTGGCCAACTCTTCCGGACTTATATCAGCTGGTGCTTCCTTCGGAGGATATTTTTCTAACACGTAGAACATCTTCTCCGAGGTCAAGACAATCTTCAACTTACGGAACCATTCCGTATAGTTTGCGCCAGTCAGTTTGTTTTGTTCGAGAATAGAGAATAGTGGATTGCGCAAATTTATCTTAATGAAATACTGAAAAGAAACAGACAATAATCAGTGATTGTTTAATTAATTTACTAAGACATAAAATAAGGCGAAATTTATTTTATGAATCTCACTCCCACTATTTTAACGATTTCACTACCCTCTAGTGAAAACGAGAAACATTTTCTTTAGTGGGAACATGGAGTCCAATTGACAAACTATAGTCCCGAATAATATCAGCCAACCATAATTTTCAAATGGTAGAGCCCAATTACTTCCAAAGCAACCTCCATGTTTTTACCTCATGTCCAATAAGGGCCCAATAATATGACGTCGTTTATTGTGACACGTCAAGATGACCCATCAATATTAAGTTGTGATGGACGGTCGCCATGTGGATCCCCAATAATATGAGCCAATCCCATGGGAGTTCCATCCAACTTACAACATGTGTCGATCCAATGTACAGCTTTCCGACGAACGGGCCCCCCCAATAATAGGAGCCGGACCGTATCCACGGGTAGCATCTCATACATTGATCGTTGATGGAAGGTAGGAACATTTAAATAATATTTAAATTTCCTTTATTTATCTTGATATCAATTTTAAATCATATTTAAAATGAGGGATTTTTAATTTTGAAAATTTGTCTCATCATTTAAAATTTGTATGCTTGCGGGATTCATACAATTTAGTCTAAACATGCATACACCGATAATATCATATATTATATTTTAGGATGATCGATTTCATTACTAATCGACCCGTGGTTGCCAATCACGAGTCTAAGTCCAATCCTAGGTGATATGCAAGTATGCAATGCAATCCTATTACATTGTGCTTTCAATTTACATTTCTTCAGTCTTTATCATTGCTTGCTGGTCCCACCTCCATCTTCAAAATCTCCCACTATTTTTAGTGAATTTACAATAAATTACTATGACAAATAAAGAGATACATTATAGGGGTGGGAACGGGCCATAAACCAGGCCCACTTTTATTACAAATGATAAAATCAAATTTGGGCCATAAACCAGGCCCATTAATAAAACCCAACAATAAATAATAAAGCCAAATGTAAATAACCTAACATACACCTATAATATTGGTTATGACAATCGATCATCCTTATCCAATAACTTTTAATTCAAAAATTAATTTATGTGATATCATGCAATGACAATAAATATAAATAGATAAAATCATATTTCATACATGAAATCTTATTTTATATATAAAATCATATTTTATCTAGTTCATCCATAAAATCATATTTTACATATAAAATCCAATTTTATACATAAAATCATATTTTATTATCAATTGTACCAAAATTAATAATTAAAGATTTAATTTATTGGATTAAATTTATAAATTTCCAAAATTCAAAATTTATCCAAAAATTAATTTTTCTTAAAAATTTTGGGCTCAAACAATTTTGACCCATTGCCTCGTGGACCAACTGAAACAATTTTCAATCGGGCCAAAAACTGGGCTCGATAACAATTAACGGGCTGAAATTCAAAATTTCAAAAAATTAAAATTTTAATTTTTCTGGGCTGCCCGGGACGATCTCGGGCAGTCCCCGACAATCGGGCCGGGGGCCCAGCTGCGCACAGGCACCCTGCGCGCAGGGCAGCGGGCAGCCCCCCCCGGAAAAAAAAAAAATTTCGTTTTATTTTTTTGAAAAATGGAGGCTTGTACAATTGAACAATATTTTAATCGTAAAATCCGAGAACAACCTGGCTCTGATACCACTGTTGGAACACGGTCGTTCTTCGGATCGAAAAACAAAGTGATACCCTGTGCAGCGAAAGTTTTAAATTTTATATGGAACGATTCCATATGGGTATCAAATTCCTACGATTAAAATTGATAATATAAAATTTAAACAATATAAATTTTACCTTAAAATCTCGAAGCGAGATTATGGACACCAACAGATTAAACTGCTCTTGTTGTATATCTCAGGAACTGATGAACGAACAATTCTTCAATCAGGTCCACGAACAGAAGTTTAATCCCTCTGATAGACTGCACTAGAAAGTCTATCAGAAGTTTCTACAATGAGATAGAACAGATATGATCTGTTAAATCAGTCTGCAAATTCAAAAATTCACAGACTGGATTTTCGAACACTATGAGAGAGGGGAGGGGTCGGCCGAATTTCAAGAGAGGAGGCTCTCTAGGTTTTCGAAATTATGACCTAGGTTGTGTGTAATTTCTGTACTGCAATAACTTATTTATAATGTGGGCTGCTAACAGCTTAGGGCCCATTAGTCATAAGTTCAAGCCTGACAAGCAAAGCCCGCATGTTTAGAAATTAATATAAAATTCATCGTGACTCAGATTGATAAACCAATTTCACAAATGTGCACAGAAACCATTTCTGCATCTTTTAAAGTCAAGATAAATTTTCTGAATCCGAATTCAGTGGTTTCCAAAAATGTCCATCACTATGTCATTTTAGGAAATCTTACTCCCTCTACTTTTAAATAAGAAGTCCCACTTCTTTATTCACTAAATTTAACTCTTTAAATTTAATTATAACGGGGATTAAAAATCCATTACTTGTGTGACCCTCAATGGCTCAGGGATACAACTAGCCGTGGGCTCACAACTCCTTGTGACTCGGAACAACAATTTCCGACTTTTCCATCGAATCATGGTAAGGGCGCCTAGCAACATCGCCCCATGATTCCCTAGGTATCAGTGATAGTGCCTGCAAGAACCAATAGATTTTGGTTAGCGTACAGTACGGTCCCTTCATCCATATATCCCGATCGAATCAATAACCATTGGTAAATCGAGAGTCGTTCGAGATTCGATAACTATGCAATGCATCTTGAAGATCAAATAGTGACATCACATGTGCTACTAAGAAATCATTTCTTAAAACACATCATGTACTCTGGCCAGAGATTCGTCACACTAATATCTCCTCAGATTGCATAGGATATCCACACTCGCAAGTATGTGGTGAATCCTTGACAACAAAGCATCGACTCCTATATGTGTTGTAACTGTACCCAATCCCGACACCTGATGACCCCAATAGAGTCGGTAAACGAGTCAAAGTACAGTACTAGCATATAGAGTCTCAATGATGTTTCAAGTAGTAAGGGCTAATGGTGTACAACCAAAACCGCGGACTTTATCCACTCGATAAGTGATAACCACTTGGAAAGTCTGGATAGGGTAGTTCGATCATTCATCATATGAATATCCATTTGCATGTTTTGAACATCTCTATGTTCCATACCAATGAAACGTGGTACTCGGTATCGCAAATTCTAGTCTCAATCTCGAGCGATCCTTATCCTTATTAACGGACGGCTCAATCGACTAGGAACTGTTTAGAATATACAGTGACTATAAGATGTGTTTCATGATAGCCATCCCCATGTGCTACCACATCTTACATACACTATAGTATATTCAATGTCTTCATCTAAACATCTTATAGTATGTCACAACATAATAATATGATAAAAGATAAAGTAAATGTCATTATAAAAGTGCAAATTATATTCACCAAAAGATTGTTTATACATAGAGTCATAAAAGCCCTTAGCCACAAGTTGGCTCACCGGGCACCCACTCTTTCAGGTAGATTAGTGATCACTGCAGTGAGAGCTCCGTTATACCGTAAGTATTTCTCTGATCGGATATGTTTTGTTTTTTGGAGGTTGTTAGAATCGATCTAGATTCTAGTATGTTGTTCTTGGCAGAGTTCTGATCGTTTATTATCTGTCGGTTTTGAATTAGAGCGACGTTCGAATTTGTTGTGATTTTTGGAAGCCATTTTCGAAAATATTGATTTTGAGATTTGTTGGGATTGACTTGTTAAGGTTGTATTAGCATTGTTATGAGTTGTTATCGCTATTGAACTGCTGTCTGCGTTGTCGGTTTGTTCAGTTATAGCCGTTATGCTATCGGTTTGAGTTTTGGAGATTTGAACCATTTTTGAAGTTGTTGAACTTGGCTTGTAAGTCGATCATGATAATTGATCTTTGGTTGTATCTGAACAGATTCGTTTGGAGTTGTCAAGCCCTGTGTTAGCAGCATTGGTCGTCGAGAATTGGACGAAGAACGGTAAAGAGATTACCTTGAACCGTTGCCTTTGTTGTTGGATTGTTTAGTTGTTGATTAAACCTTTTGTTGTAGCTTATCCAGAGTTGGAACTGCTGCATTGAAAGGTAAAATCAGACATCGATAATGGGATAGCATACTCGGGACAGTTGGTTCTCGAGTTTCCCTTAAAATCACATACTTGCATCTACACTCATTCTAGCATAAGGAACTTGTGTTTTGTTGTTTTGATTGAGCTTTTGTTATATGGCCATGTATTATGTTTCTGTTATGCATTCATCTTGAGCCAATCTTGTTTTCAGCGGGCAGAACCGCCCTTTTTATTTAGACGTTTGGGAACTATGATTGAGTGGCCTAGGTCGTAGTCGTTTCCTCTAGTGCTAGCATACTCATTATAGTTGTTCAAAGTCTAGAGGAGTGGGATACGTGGCACCACCTCGATTGGGTGAGTCGGTGAGTCGTTACGTAATCTCACCCTCGGGATCCCAAAAGCACAGCAGAAATCCCTCGTTATCAGATTTGATATCCCGGTTTAAAGACATGCATTTCATTACATCATTATTGATTTTGTTGTTGTCTTGAAAGCATGTTTATTGTTGTATTACTTGATATGTTGTTTTTACTGGGATTATCATTCTCACCAGTTTATCTGGCTGTTGCTTTGTTTTGTATGTTTACTTGGCAACAGGTGGGGCAGGACCAAGTCAGCGAAGGCCTGGTTAGCAACAAGAGGGAGAGCTAGTAGTAAGAATCGGTTTAGAAGTCGTGTCAGCATGTCTACCTAGTTGTTTTGGAACATGTTTAGATCTCGAACTTCGTTGTTTATGTTGTATCAATTATGCGAGTCTTATGTTGCATGTTATAGACTGGTTAGTAGTTGATCAACGTTAGCATTTCATGTAATAACTGGAGAAGTTATGTTTTAATGCATGAATTTGAGTTTGATGTATGGAATAACTTTTAGTTTGAGATGCCAAGCTTTGCTGCTCTGTTCTATTTCTGCTGCAGGGAGGGGCGCCCGAGCTGCAGTATTTAGCAGCCCGAGCGCACCCCAGTTCGAGTAATCCAGCAGCGCTGGAGTTTAGGGCGCGCTCGAGCGGCAGTTTTGCCCGCCCGAGCGCACCCCCCTTTAAAAAAAAATTTCTTTCTCACTTTGGTCTTGGATCTTGTATGCTTAATTGTTGTTTAAGTCGAGATTAGTTGTTTTGAACCGAGGTCTCACATTAAGTGGTATCAGAGAGATAAGATTCTTGGTCGAACTAGAGTGAGCGGGTAGATCGAGTCTGCGTGTATTGGCTCCTCGCATGTGTTTGAATTATTTTAACTGTGTACTTAATTCCATGCGAGCATGCTTTGTTATTGAGAATTATTGAATTACATGGTTATGTGATTTAATTTATAAAGCATGATCTACTTGAGATATAACTGTTTCTGTTATCGACTGGTATTCGGTATTCCAAGCGGTTGTAAGGGCACTGATTGTAGCGATTGAGATATCTCGTGTCCTAACCTTTGATTATCAGATGGGTCCTCGTCGAGTGATAAACAGAAACACACCACCAGTTATCCCTGCGACTGAGCAAGCTAGCACTGAAGTTGATCAGTTGGATGCTTTAGCGACTCCTATGGAAACCTTGCTGAAGAGGTTTCAGTCGTTCAATCCGCCGTTGTTGATGGGTTCAGAAAATCCAGTTGACTGTGAGAGTTGGTTGGATGATATGGATCAGTTGTTTGATTCCATTGACTACACCGATGACCGCCGAATCAGGTTAGTAATTCATCAGCTGCGTGGTGGTGCTAAGAGCTGGTGGATCATGACAAAGGAAGCAATGGAGAGTAGAGGTACGGAAGTTACTTGGACTCTTTTTAAATCTGAATTTTATAAGCGGTTTTTCCCTATCTCGTATCGTAAGGATAAGGGAGCAGAGTTTGCAAATCTAAAGCAAGGAAATCTGAACATTGAAGAGTACGTGGCTAAGTTTGATAGTCTGTTGCGTTTTGCGCCGCTAATTGCCGGGGATGAAGAAGCTAAGGCAGATCAGTTCATCAATGGTTTGAACCCCGACGTCTTCACGTTGGTTAACACCAACAGGCCTAACAACTTTGAAGATGCCATGAATCACGCAAAGGGAGCAGAAGCAGGCTTGTGGAGGCAAAGAGGTAACCAGGTAGCACATCAGCAACAGAGGCAGTATCAGAACCCACCATCTCAGTATCAGAATCAGCCACCGCAGCATCAGAACCAGCAGCAAAGGTATGAAGGTGGAAACAGTGGGGGGAAACAGAAAAGATCAATACAAAGCAAGAGGTAAGCAGTTTAAGAGGCAAGGAAATAGTTCTTCCAGTTCCAGTGGTTCGAAGCAATTTGGTTCAGGACCGAGTTCTGGGTCATCATCCTTGTACTGCAGCAAGTGTGGAGGAAGACACTCATCGGATCAGTGTGTGGGAGTCTTTGGTAATTGTAACACCTGTCAGCAACCGGGACACTTCTCTAAGGTGTGCCCTCAGCGTAACAGAGATAGAGCTCAGAGTGGGAGTTCGTCTAGACCTGCAGTTCAGCCGGAGAGGCAGTCGTCTGCAGTGCACTCTTTCTAGCCTCAGCAGCAGAACAGACAGGGAGGTAATTCTAGTGCGAACCAGCCTCTGAGACAGCAAGCACGTGTCTTTGCTTTGACAGAGGATCAGGCTCAGGTGGCACCTGATGATGTTATAGCAGGTAACTGTTCGATTTTTGGTCATTCTGCTCATGTTTTGATAGATACAGGTGCTTTCCATTCCTTTATCTCTGAGAAATTTGTGTTATTGCATGCTTTGCCTACTGAGTTATTGCCTACAGTAGTAGCTGTTACTTCACCTTTGGGTGGAGAAATTGTTTCTGTCAGATTAGTCAGGAACAATGAGCTTTGTTTTGAGGGGAATTTGTTAGAATTCGACTGTATTGTACTTGGACTGTCAGATTTTGATTGTTTTGTCGGTATAGATGCTCTAACCAAGTACAGGGCAACAGTCGATTGTTTTCTGAAAGTTGTCAGGTTCAGACCTGAAATGGCAGACGAGTGGAAATTCTTTGGTAAGGGTTCTCGATCTAGAATTCCTTTGATTTAAGTGTTATCTATGACTCGTTTACTACAGAAAGGTGCAGAAGGATTTTTGGTGTATGCAGTTGATGTACTGAAATCTAGCCCAGCTTTGGTAGATTTACCGGTGGTTAGAGAATTTGCGGATGTGTTTCCGGAAGATGTTCCTGGATTGCCACTCATTCGAGAAATCGAATTCAGTATTGACTTAGTGCCAGGTACTCAACCTATTTCAAAAGCCCTTATCGTATGACACTTATTGAATTGAGAGAGTTGAAGGAACAGCTTGAGGATTTGATTTCCAAGGGATACATCAGACCTAGTGTATCGCCTTGGGGTGCTCCTGTGCTTTTTGTTCGGAAGAAGGATGGTTCTATGCGGCTCTGTATCGACTACCGCCAATTGAATCAGGCTACAGTTAAGAACAGGTATCCTTTACCCCGAATAGATGACCTTTTTGATCAACTGCAGGGTTCTTCTGTCTATTCTAAGATTGATTTGAGGTCAGGTTATCACCAGTTGAGAGTGAGAGAGGAAGATGTTCCTAAGACCACATTCAGAACGAGGTATGGTCATTTTGAGTTTATAGTCATGCCGTTCGGTTTGACTAACGTTCCAGCAGTTTTTATGGGTTTGATGAACCATATCTTTCAGTGTTATTTGGATGAGTTCGTCATTATCTTTATCGATGATATTCTTATCTACTCAAAGAACCATACTGACCATGCAGAGCACTTGAGGACCGTACTACAGATTTTGCGAGTTGAGCAGTTGTTTGCCAAGCTGTCTAAGTGTGAATTCTGGTTAGATCGAGTTGTCTTTTTCGGTCATATTATTTCTGAAGATGGGATTTCTGTCGATCCCAGCAAGATTGAAGCGGTTATGAATTGGCCTTGACCTACTTCAGTACCGGAGATCCGAAGCTTCATGGGTTTAGCTGGTTATTACCGTCGTTTCATCGAGGGTTTCTCGTCTATTGCCAAGCCAATTACCCAGCTAACTCAGAAGAATGCGCCTTTTGTTTGGACTTCAGATTGTGAGGCGAGCTTTGTTGACCTAAAGAGGACACTGACCAGTGCTCTGATTCTTTCTATTCCGAAGGGTACTGGAGGTTTTACCGTGTATTGTGATGCTTCTAACCGAGGTTTAGGTTGTGTTCTTATGCAGCATAATCATGTGATAGCGTATGCATCGAGACAGCTGAAACCGCATGAGACTCGTTATCCGGTTCATGACCTTGAACTAGCTGCGATTGTATTTGCTTTGAAGATCTGGCGTCACTATCTTTATGGTGAGTCTTTCGAGATCTTTTCTGATCATAAGAGTCTTAAGTACTTGTTTTCACAGGCAGAGCTGAATATGAGACAGAGAAGATGGTTAGATCTATTGAAGGATTTTGACTGTGAAATCAAGTATTATCCGGGAAAGTCGAATGCAGTTGCAGATGCCTTGAGCCGAAAGCTATGTTCTTTATCTCTTTCTACTATTGGTGTTTCTTAGTTGATCGATGATTGTTGCACTTATGGTTTAGAGTTTGAAACAGATAGGGAAACTATCAGAGTGTTTGCTATTCAAGCCGAACCGGAGTTGTTTGTTGAAATCAGAGAAGCACAGAAGTCTGAGCCGAGCATTTAGGTTTCAGTAGAGAAAGTCAGATCTGGGCATCAGTCTTAATTCCAGTTTAGAGATGATGTACTGTATGTGAATAACCGTATTGTTGTGCCTGATGTTGCGGAGTTGAGACAGCATATTCTTCGAGAGGCTCATTGCAGTCGGTTCAGTATTCATCCTGGAGGTCGTAAGATGTACAACGACCTGAAGAACCAGTTCTGGTGGAAGAGAATGAAGAGCGATGTTGCGAGGTTTGTATCTCAGTGTTTGAACTGTCAACAAGTAAAAGCAGAACGGAAGCGACCAGGAGGTCTGTTGCATAGTCTATCTATTCCTGAATGGAAGTGGGATCACATTTCCATGGATTTTGTCACGAAGCTACCACGATCCGTTCGAGGATGCGATGCTATTTGGGTAGTGATCGACCGATTGACGAAGTCTTCTTGTTTTATTCCGTACAGGATGACGTATCGTCATGATCAGATGGCTGAGCTGTATGTTAGCAATGTTGTGAGATTGCATGGTGTGCCGAAGTCGATCGTTTCAGACAGAGATCCTAGATTCACTTCGCACTTCTGGCATAGTCTTCAGGAGGCACTTGGTACTCGATTGCATCTGAGTACAGCTTATCATCCTCAGACCGATGGATAGTCAGAGCGGACTATCCAGACGTTAGAGAATATGCTGCGAGCGGTAGTGCTAGACTTTGGCACTAGTTGGCAGGATTCTTTGCCTCTTGTCGAGTTTTCTTACAACAACAGCTTCCAAGCGAGTATCGGTATGACACCTTTTGAGGCTTTGTACGGCAAGAAGTGCCGATCTCCGCTGTTTTGGGATGATTTGTCCGAGTCACCAGATTTGGGGCCGGAAATGCTTCGAGACATGGCAGAGCAGGTTAAGATCATTCAGACCAGAATGAAGTCAGCTCAAGATAGGAAGGCAAAGTATGCGAATGTCAGGCGTAGATTTCTGAGTTTTGATCAGGGAGACCGAGTCTTTCTGAAGATTTCACCTTTCAGAGGCACTGTTAGATTTGGGAAGAGAGGAAAGTTATCTCCGAGATTCATCGGTCCGTACGAGATTCTCGAGAAGATAGGCGATCTTGCCTACAGACTTGCACTTCCTCCATCTTTATCTGGTATTCACGACGTTTTTCACGTCTCTATGCTGCGAAAGTATCATCCAGATCCTTCTCATATCCTTTAGCCTGATGAAGCCGAGTTAGACGAGACTCTGAGCTATTTTGAACGACCGATTCAGATCCTTGATCGGAAAGAAAAGCAACTCAGAACCAAGTTGATTTCGTTGGTGAAAGTGCAGTGGAGCCATCATGGCGTCGAGGAAGCGACTTGGGAGACAAAATCTGACATGAGAGCGATTTTCGGAGTTATTCGGATGACGTGAGTTCTTCTTACTGTCTTTAGTTCTTTATTCTATCTTATGAGTTGTGGTTCTCTTTGATTTCGAAGACGAAATCTCTTCTTAGTGGGGGAGAATTGTAATGCCCCGTTTTTATCTTAAATGAGTTTATTTGAGTTAATCGGAGATTACAGAGTTCTAGATCTGATTTGATTTTGATCAGGGTCCTTTTTGCAAATTTTGGAAATTTCAGGGACTAAAATGCAATTATTGATTTTAATATATTATCTACAACTTGATTGGATTGGGATTAGTCTTCTTCACCTCCCTTCATCTCTCCCAACCGTGTACCACCATTAAAGGCGCCCCAAAGCCTTTTCCAAGCTTCTAGATTTTAGTCCGAGCTCGATCCAGCCGTTGGAAATTATTTCTGAAGGCAGATTAGTGACCACTGCAGTGAGAGCTCCGTTATACCATAATTATTTCTCCGATCGGATATGTTTTGTTTTTCGGAGGTTGTTAGAATCAATCTAGATTCTAGTATGTTGTTCTTGGCAGAGTTCTGATCGTTTATTATCTGTCGGTTTTGAATTAGAGCGACGTTCGGATTTGTTGTGATTTTTGGAAGCCATTTTCGAAAATATTGATTTTGAGATTTGTTGGGATTTCCTTGTTAAGGTTGTATTAGCATTGTTATGAGTTGTTATCGCTATTGAACTGCTGTCTGCATTGTCGATTTGTTCAGTTATAGCCGTTATGTCGTCGGTTTGAGTTTTGGAGATTTGAACCATTTTTGAAGTTGTTGAACTTGGCTTGTAAGTCGATCATGGTAATTGATCTTTGGTTGTATCTGAACAGATTCATTTGGAGTTGTCAAACCCTGTGTTAGCAGCATTGGTCGTCGAGAATTGGACGAAGAACGGTAAAGAGATTACCTTGAACCGTTGCCTTTGTTGTTGGATTGTTTAGTTGTTGATTAAACCTTCTGTTGTAGCTTATCCAGAGTTGGAACTGCTGCATTGAAAGGTAAAAGCAGACATCGATAACGGGATAGCTTACTCGGGACAGCTGGTTCTCGAGTTTCCCTTAAAATCACATACTTGCATCTACACTCGTTCTAGCATGAGGAACTTGTGTTTTGTTGTTTTGATTGAGCTTTTGTTATATGGCCATGTATTATGTTTCTGTTATGCATTCATCTTGAGCCAATCTTGTTTTCAGCGGGCAGAACCGCCCTTTTTGTTTAGACGTTTGGGAACTATGATTGAGTGGCCTAGGTCGTAGTCGTTTCGCCTAGTGCTAGCATACTCATTATAGTTGCTCAAAGTCTAGAGGAGTGGGATACGTGGCACCATCTCGATTGGGTGAGTCGGTGAGTCGTTACGTAATCTCACCCTCTGGATCCCAAAAGAACAGCAGAAATCCCTTGTTATCATATTTGATATCCCGGTTTAAAGACATGCATTTCATTACATCGTTATTGATTTCGTTGTTGTCTTGAAAGCATGTTTATTGTTGTATTACTTGATATGTTGTTTTTACTGGGATTATCATTCTCACCGGTTTATCCGGCTGTTGCTTTGTTTTGTATGTGTACTTGGCAACAGGTGGGGCAAGACCAAGTCAGCGAAGGCCTGGTTAGCAACAAGAGGGAGAGCTAGTAGTGAGACTCGGTTTAGAAGTCGTGTCAACATGTCTACCTAGTTGTTTTGGAACATGTTTAGATCTCAAACTTCGTTGTTTATGTTGTATCGATTATGCGAGTCTTATGTTGCATGTTATAGACTGGTTTGTAGTTGATCAACGTTAGCATTTCATGTAATAACTGGAGAAGTTATGTTTTAATGCATGAATTTGAGTTTGATGTATGGAATAACTTTTAGTTTGAGATGCCAAGCTTTTCTGCTCTGTTCTGTTTCTGCTGCAGGGGGGGCGCCCGAGCTGCAGTTTTTAGCAGCCCGAGCGCACCCCAGTTCGAGTAATCCAGCAGCGCTGGAGTTTAGGGCGCGCTCGAGCGGCAGTTTTTGCCCGCCCGAGCGCAACCCCCTTTAAAAAAAAAAAATTTCTTTCTCACTTTGGTCTTGGATCTTGTATGCTTAATTGTTGTTTAAGCCGAGATTAATTGTTTAGAACCGAGGTCTCACAACATATATCAAACTTCATTTCAATATATCATCTCAAAATCAAGTCGAAAACATCATAAGATCATCGATCAAACGCATTTCAAACCTCAATCAACTTTCTTCGGTTCAAAGTCCTTGGCCTTCCAAACTCAACTGAAACTGAAGAATAAAATTCTATTACATTCACATCATCAAGATAAGTGTTTCAGCTTAGCTATCAAATATCAAAACAGTACAAAAACTTGATTAAACGGCGTAGCGATTCAAAATCGGTAACCAACGAAATCCCGAAATCATTTCTAACTTCAATTCTATTCAAACGTGCTCTCAATTCAAAAACCAGCATTCCAACATTGTTATCAGCAACCATAATTCTCAATATACATGCTAGCAATCATAATCAATCCATTCAATAATCCAACTTTGATCCGGTTTCGAGATAGAATCGCATATAAACCAAATAACATGATCAATGACTCAAAATCTGATCTCTGCCACAAATTTATTTCGAAATCCATATAAAACATCGTAAAACTTACACGAGATTGAAGCCCTCGTTGTAAGGATTCCAGAACAATTTACGGAATCAAAATCGGACAGCCGGTTCAAAAGTTACAAGGATTTGAAGATCAAATTTCCAAAGAAAAACAAAGAAGATCTCGACTCTGTTTCTCAATTTCTGAATAAGGACTGAAGGTACACGTGCATATGCTGAGTAATCCAACACAAATCTGATAACTTTAATTAAAATTTCACTTTAGTCCCTCAATTCTTCAATATTTGCAATTTGGTCCTCGGCCCTTATTTTAATTCAATTTCAATCCTAAATAATTTAAGAATATTAGAATTAAAATCGCAACTCTAAATATTCCCAAATTAAATATACTCGGATTAAAATTAAATTAAATTCGAATTAATTTCTAATTAATCTCGGGCCTTACAGTACCAGTACCTAAGGGTACTCAATATCAAACGTCCAAACAGGGCTGAGTAACCCAAACTGGCTCATCTCAAAATATGTACAGATGTACAGGCACAAGATGATATGTACATGCCATATATCAATAACAATAACATGCAAACACATAAATGCAACATATAAGCATGCATATCCGCTGGCAATCTCAGTCAGTACTTACGTACCTTATTACAGGCAATCCTAGTAGTCCCACTCTAGGTTCCAAGCCTATCATCAACTCTACAATGCAAATACCCATGCATCATTCATTAAGCTTTAAAAGCCTTAACTAAGCTATTGCATACTCCTAAATAATTTAAGGAGACCGTAGCTATACCTGCGTCCGTCGTCAGCCCGCTGATGCCGACTATCCCGCAACTAGGGGCACACCCCTGCTGCAGCTCCACAGCCTCGAGTACGGCTCTACTGCACGAGCACTGCTCCGCTACTATGTCAGACACTGTCTGACTATGCTAATATATATTACTTACTCCAACTCTAAAATAAGAGTATCCAAAGCCCTAAAATAGAGCCACGTGGGCGAAGGAGAGGAATTCAGAATTCGCACAAATGATTCTTCGCGACCCCATATTTATAGCACACGATCGGGCCGTCCGATCGTAAGTTCGAAGCGTCCGATTTGCTTTGGACCGTCCGATCACCTCATCGGATCGTCCGATCTCTGCCACGCGTCCAACCAATTGCATGAAACCATACACCTGTCCAATACACTGTTCGGATGGTCCGAACTGGCTCTTTGGATCGTTCGAACTCAATTTTACGTCATCCGTGACGTCAGCCATCCGATGATACCAACACAAGTGTCCCTGCTCAAGTTCGGATCGTCCGAACTCCCCGGGGCCTCCGATCCTTGGCTTCGTTTGCGTTCGGATCCTCCTAACTCAGTTCAGATTGTCCGATTCTCCCGAACCTTTCCCACCATTTTGAGTGTCCTGGATTCATTTTCGGACTCCATTAATCCTTTGGGAATTTCTTTAATCATGTTTTAATTAATCTAAACATGATCGTACGATTAACTACTCATTAATCATTAATTCTGGATACGGGCTACTACATTCTCCCCCCCTTGAAAGATTTCGTCCTCGAAATCTAGGGTAAACCTCGAGAATATAACATAGACCCCTTGCCTACTCCACCATTAGTTCAATTTCGAAACATCTGGTCGAATAACCTTCGACAATACCAAACCTCGCTAAACCTGCAGGGTCTGTTCAATCACTGAACCACATCAGAACGTAAACTCGGTTTAGAATCCGCACTGATTCCAAACTCTCACGCTTTTAACGATCAATCTGGAAATCACGGCCTTCTTATCAGCAATCCTGCGAGAATTGAGTAACACTACTGACTACCGTCAGTTATCCTTCGTTAACCGCAAATGACACGGCACCTTCGATCCAAATTGCTGACTGTATTAGCCACACAGACTACAAATCTTAGCGACGACACTCCTGCTAAGATCGTAACTAGTTCTTAGATATCTCTGGAAACGCACGAACTCCATTGCTGCCCATTGAGAAAAAACAAGATACAATACATTGTATCTCACTGGTCTAACACCAACATTGCGTCCCTCAATGTTATCTTAGAGCGCTAAACAATCGATCTAGATTCCACTCTAACCATCTGAAATCCTCAGACTGATTGCGATCAACCTTGATCCGAACCTCGCTATCGTAGATAGCATCTATTCGATCACATTAGTCATCTTGCCATGGATAACAACCAAATCCTGACAATTCCTGGCATCATAGCACGTACCTTCAGTTATTACCCTGCCCGATGCTGACGAATGTTCCCAAAAAACACCAACTAAGTAAACAGATGACAAAATCTCTATCTACTAACCCCAATTGTGACAAAATCATTGTACACAATTTCTTGTCTTAATGCACTCTTCGAGGTCGTCGCCTCGAAATATACTACCATCCTGCTGAAACTCTCGGATGGACTAACACCATCCTCAGCATTAGTAGTCTATATCAAACGCTTACCACTATCTCGTCACTAGAGATAGTATCGACAAAAACGATTCCAGTTATCCTGTCCTAGATAACGAAAAATCCTTGACTCACTAACTGGGATAACCAAACTGGTTCACCTTGATCCCACATAGAATCTATCAAAACTAGCGGTAATCCCGTTTTCTCAACCTCTCAATGACACAACATATCAGGACAAACTGGGATATCAGCGACAACACTCCCGCCAGACTCAGAAACACAAGTCTCAGCTTCTATCTCATCCCATAAAACAACTAATGCTAACTTTCTAATGCTCATTGAAATCCATAAGCACTTGTCGAATCGCCTCTCAAGAACAACTCTTGAGAAATCTGCTAGAAGCACCCAAGCAAAACACTCCGACTAACAGTCCCCAAAATTTGTCCGCTGACAATCCTGGGACAGTCACTGAATCCTATTTCCGAAAACTGGATCAATCATTGCTAACACCAAGCAATGCTTAGATCAAAATCCATCCATGGTAATCTCAGCAAAGCTATCACGAACTATGATCACAAGAGTCAACCTATTATCACTTTCGTGATCCGCAGAATCAAAAAGCCCCGATTCCCGCATTCCTGAGGATTCCTAATGACTGAAGAATTTCTTAAATGCACTTGAATCACTGTATCTAAGCATACCATACTTCTAGTACTATCTCAAGTACTTCCTGATTCACTATATCCCAATCTGCACCAATTGGAATAATCTGATCGATCAAGTCGATCTACCGTAGCTCTCGTTCTGCCTGACGATATCAATCATAATTCAGACAATTACTTATCAATGAAAAATTCTCAGGGCTCGACCAATATCGATGATCTCACTTCCACACGTCTGCAAATCCCAAATAATTGGAATCAAAAGAATCACACCTGATTAAATTCTCTATCTCTGATAGGGTCAGACAACAGCTACAAGCAGTCACTAGTTCCAAGCCTGCACCCGTCTAGACATACTATCCATTGTCTTTACTCATTCAAGATGATCATTAGGACTTTCCAAACCTAAGACGCAATATAAGTCCGAAAGATTCCAACTAACGCTGAACATGCTCCTGATAATTATATCTCTCGCTAAGACTGCTACAAATCAAGACTGAGGTAACCTACTAAGATGTCCCACCTGGAATCACCACCAAGTGTACACTGGCATAAGTCATGCTTCCCTCATGCCTCAGATAGTCCTGTACAATCCTTAACATTGGATATAATCCATTACTGAAGAAAACCATCATTGCTGGAAAATACTCATCCCCGAGTCAATGTGCCAGACAGTTTACAACTCATGTCTTAGATAACCCCTATCTCAATAGAACCCAATCACCGACTAGATCCACTAGTCTAGCAGTATTCCATAGACTAAAACTATCTTCTCAGAGTACATGCTCGTCAAGGAAATCCCTCCAAGTATGGTCCTAACGGCAGAACTCCAGACCAATATCTCTGACGACAGTCAGACGATATCTAAACCACTGATACCTAACCAGGCATCTAATCCAAGGTCATATCCCATCGTGACTGTTACCAAGACTCTATACTGAGAAGCCTTCCCACCGCCAATCCTGAAGCACAAAGGCTTTCAGGCAACCTCCGAAGTACAAAGACTCTCAGAGTAACACCGGCATAGGGTCGCGCCCCATCATGTCTAGTCATGGTCATAGTCCACAACTCGGCATATAGTCGAGCTGGTTCCTGATGAAATCCCATCATCGCAATTTCAAAACCTTACGAAGGTCAAACAGACTACCATTCTAAGGAAACAACCTAGAAGAAAGCCCAAAGTTCCTAACCGAACAATATTTACATTCCTCCAAATGAATCACCTCATCGCTGGCATTAACCCCGTCAAACGACTAATTAGGTCAATCCTAGGAAAACACCTGGACTAACCCCATGTCAATCAATTACAGCTGGCTTACTCAAAACCCATGAACTAGCATAGTTGATCACTAATCAACTAGGACCAAGCCAAACTTAGGAAAATCACCGCAGTCATTCAAAAATTCCTGGATAATTAATACATGTATCATTACTTCAAGTTATGTACAACTTCTTTATTACAATCCCAAGTAATACATACAGTATTCAAAATACAACGAAATGTACAACCAATAACTTGAAATGATACAACCGGATTCTGATTATTCATTACAACTGAAATACTGTTTACAACTACAACAATACAATATTTAAAATCATCGTACTCGTCTTAGTTTCTTGATCATGAAGCCTCTAATCGACACATGCATCAATGCAAGCGTACTCCCGTTCAAGTCTCTCTACATGTCCTCCTGCGAAGAACTCCGGAGAAATGACACGTGATAGCTAACCAGCTATGCTCTGCGTCAGTGCATGTCAGTCGACCTCCTCTGCTCATGATCTACCATCAGCGTTCTTCTTGTATCCATATCATGCCTTGGAACATGAAGTTTCTCGTTTGCCTACCAAAAGCATCGATACAAGCATACCGGCAAAACCATGTTCCGCATGAGTTTAATGACCTTACGCTCAAAACCCGTCATGCCTTAAGCACTCGAGGCATTTCCTGGTGAAGGTCTATCTGAAAATCTCTCCAACTATGACTGAAGAATCTTTATAGTAGTGTCAAGATGGTATGGACTGTACAGATGCAAACATAAAGTAAGTCCCCACCAATCCTTTGCCACTTTCTCTGACATCCGGTACTCGATCCAAATTTAAGATCCACATGAGTATAAGTCTCAAAAGCTCGGACACGATCCATTGCTCATGTCTGCACTTGCTGGAATCTTATAAACCAAATCTTCAAAAATCCTGCCGATGATGATAGTCTTCGGGCAACCTAATCACCACATCATCATCTCTTCCATGCTCTCATCAATCATATAAGGATAACTCAAAAAGTCTTAATACTATCTCCCAAGCCTCTTGCATGCAGCTCTGATACCATAAATGTAGCGACCCGACCCGGATCCATGACCTAATCAGAGTTAAGAGCATAATTAAGCATGCATTAAATAAATCGCTGCAGAAGACTTAAATACAAGTAGACCGATGGAATACAACTGGTTAAACAAATTCGATTATACAACCCAATCGAATAACTTAAATAAAACCTACAGCTAATCTTACTGTCTTCAAGGGTCACTGGCCTCTGCAAGCTTCTAGTGCTCAATCCTGCACCTAAACCTGCCCCGTCGAATGGGGTGTCCAGATACACAGAAAATATTGAACGTGAGCTCTAAGCTCAATACGCAAATACGGATAAACATACAAATATGATGCATGCAAATGACAGGGTATCCATATCAGGGTTAACTGTATGCAAAATGATCAGACTGGCGCCTGGGATATGAGCTCGTCACATCGGGGTAGCTAACCACTGTGTGCGACCACTCACTCCCGAATCTTGGACGCGGACCATGAAGTCCTCTAGGTACCAGTACCTAAGGGTACTCGATATCAAACGTCCAAACAGGGCTGAGTAACCCTAACTGGCTCATCTCAAAATATGTACAGATGTACAGGCACAAGATGATATGTACATGCCATATATCAATAACAATAACATGAAAACACATAAATGAAACATATAAGCATGCATATCTGCTGGCAATCTCAGTCAGTACTTACGTACCTTACTACAGGCAGTCCTAGTAGTCCCACTCTAGGTTCCAAGCCTATCATCAACTCTACAATGCAAATACCCATGCATCATTCATTAAGATTTAAAAGCCTTAATTAAGCTATTGCATACTCCTAAATAATTTAAGGAGACCATAGCTATACCTGCGTCCACCGTCAGCCCGCTGATGCCGACTATCCCGCAACTAGGGGCACACCCCTGCTGCAGCTCCACAGCCTCGAGTATGGCTCTACTACACGAGCACTGCTCCACTACTATGTCAGACACTGTCTGACTATGCTAATATATATTACTTGCTCCAACTCTAAAATAAGAGTACCCAAAGCCCTAAAATAGATCCACGTGGGCGAAGGAGAGGAATTCGGAATTTGCACAAATGATTCTCCGCGACCCCATATTTATAGCACACGATCGGGCCGTCCGATCCTAAGTTCGGAGCGTCCGATCTGCTTCGGACCGTTCGATCACCTCATCGAATCGTCCGATCTCTGCCACGCATCCAATCAATCGCATACAACCATACACATGTCCAATACATTGTTTGGATGGTCCAAACTGGCTCTTCGGATCGTCCGAACTCAATATTACGTCATCCGTGACGTCAGCCATCCGATGATACCAACACACGTGTCCCTGCTCAAGTTTGGATCGTCCGATCGGACTTAGGATTGTCCGAACTCCCCGGGGCCTCCGATCCTTGGCTCCGTTTGCGTTCGGATCCTCTGAACTCAGTTCGGATTGTCCGATCCTCCCGAACCTTTCCCACCATTTTGAGTGTCCTGGATTCATTTTCGGACTCCATTAATCCCTTGGGAATTTCCTTAATCATTTTTTAATTAATCTAAACATGATCGTACGAGTAAGTACTCATTATCATTAATTCTGGATACGGGCTACTACACGAGAACTACCCGTCCAGAATATTAACTTGTCAAGGAATCCTTTCCAAGACTATTCTGTCCACGGAAACCAAAGTCTGTATCTCTGATGAAGTCAGACGATAACTCAAATCCCTTGGAACTAAACCAGTACCAAGTATAATTCTAGAAGACTCAAATAAATCCTGAATATTTTTCTGATAGTTATACACATTGCTATGACTGTACATACAACGAAACTGAGGTAAGTCTTCCTATAATTCCAAACTGGAACAAAAGAATCCTTCCAGAATACACCGGCATAAGGTCGCACTTATTATACCATCTCAAAACCCGACAGTCAAGAGCACCCTGGCATAACTCAACCTTGAGTCTCTGATATTATGAAAGTTTCCTATCTGGACCAAAATCATTGGTCAAGGAAAATTCTCTGTAGAGGCACAACTCAAATCCCGAGTCTGCAAGCATCTGATAATTAAATCCTATTGAATATCAATTCAACTAATCTCCTGGATTAAATCCCAAAATCACAAATCAAGATTAAAACTTGTCTACTCAGAACAATTAATTGTCAAGGAAAAATCCATTCCAAGACTGTTCTTTCAACGGAACATCTTTATCTCAAACAGACGTTAACTAAACCTTGATACCACACCTGATATCTGTCCTATCCAAAGTCATACCCTGTTGTGATTGTTGCCAAATTTCCAGACTGAGTAACCTTCCCTATATAGTCCCTGGAGTACAAGGACTCCAAAACAACCTCTGAAGTATGAAAACTTCAAGAGTAATACCAACTAAGGGTCGTGCTTCCTCACGTCTAGTCCTGATTACAGTACACAACTCTTGGTATTCCTTAGTCTGTCATTCTGATGAAAATCCATCATCACTAGGTAACAACTGAAAGAGTGGGTGCCCGGTTAGCCAACTTGTGGTTAAGGGCTTTTGTGACGCTATGTATAAACAATCTTTTGTTTAATATAATTTACACTTTTATAATGGCATTGACTTTATCTTTCTTCATAATGTTATATTATGATATACTATTGTTGTTTTGATAAAGACCTTGAATATACTATAGTGTATGTAAGATGTGGTAGCACATGGGGATGGCTATCATGAAACACATCTTATAGTCACTGTATATTCTAAACAGTTCCTGGTCAATTGAGCCGTCCGCAAATAAGGATAAGGATCGCTCGAGATTGAGACTAGCATTTGCGATGCCGAGTACCACGTTTCATTGGTATGGAACATAGATATGTTCAAAGCATGCAAATGGATATTCATATGATGAATGATCGAACTACCCTATTCGGATTTTCCAAGTGGTTATCACTTATCGAGTGGATAAAGTCCGCGGTTTTGGTTGTACACCATTAGTCCTTATTACTTGAAACATCATTGAGACTCTATATGCTAGTACTGTACTTTGACTCGTTTACCGACTCTATTGGGGTCATCAGGTGTCGGAATTGGGTACAGTTATGACACATATAGGAGTCGATGCTTTGTTGTCAAGGATTCACCACATACTCGCGAGTGTGGATATCCTATGCGATCTGAGGAGATATTAGTGTGACGAATCTCTGGCCAGAGTACATGATGTGTTTTAGGTTACTTGGTGTTCCTAGTAACACATGCAATGTCACTAATAGATCTCCAAGATGTTATGCATAGTTATCGAATCTCGAACGACTCTCGATGCACCAATGGTTGTTGATTCAATCGGAATATTTGGTTGAAGGGACCGTACTGTACGCTAACCATAATCTACTAGTTCTTGCAGGCACTATCAGTAATACCTAGGGAATCATGGGGCAATGTTGCTAGGCGCTCTTACCATGATTCGATGGGTAAGTCGGAAATTGTTGTTCCAAGTCACAAGGAGTTGTGAGCCCACGGCTAGCTGTATTCCTGAACCATTGAGGGTTATACAAGTAATGGATTACTAAAACCTCGTAGAGATAGTTAAATTTAAAGAGTTAAATTTAATGAAAGAGAAGTTGGACTTCTTAATTAAAAGGGAGTGGGATTTCCTAAAATGACATAGGGATGGGCATTTTTGGAAATCACTGAATTCGGATTCAGAAAAATTATCTTGACTTTAAAAGATGCAGAAATGGTTTCTGTGCACATTGGTGAAATCAGTTTATCAATCGGAGTCACGATGAATTTTATATTAATTTCTAGAACAACGGGCTTGGCTTGTTGGACTAAGTTAAGGATTGTGGGCCCTAAGGAGTTAGAGTCCTAATATAATTATAACTTAATCTAGTCTAAAAATTATCTATAAATATGTAAGCCGTGTTCGAAATTCATAAGAGAATTCAGTCTAGAAATTTCGAACACTACATATAATTTTCAAGAGGATTTTCGAAAATTCCTCTGTCCTTTTTGGAGAAAATTCGACTTGTGATTTTTATGAAAAATTACAAATCGAATTAACAGATCATAATTCGTGGACCTAATTTCGGAGTTAGATCGTTACTGTCATCGGTTTCCGGGATTTACAAAAAGAGCAGATTAAATTCTGTTGGAGTCCACAATCAAGCCTTTGCTTGACGAGGTAAAAATTTAACTGTGTTTTTATTTTTACTTGAACAAATTTAATCGTAAAAGTTTTGATACCCATATATGGAATCTTTCCATATAATAAAATAAAAATTTTAAACTTCCGCTGCACCGGGTATCAATTCTTAATTGATCTGAACACGTTTTCCAATAGTGGTATCAGAGCCAGGTTGCTCAGATCAAACGATTAAATTAATCGATTGTACAAAATTTTTAAGCCTCGGTTTTTGAAACAAAACAAAAATTTTAAAATTGAATTTTAATGGGCAAATCGCTGCCCGGGGCAGCGATTGGATCGCCAGCGCACGGCGCTGCCCAGGGCAGTGCTGGTCGCTGCCCTGCCCGGGCCCCTCTTTGGGGCGCGGGCTGCCCAAGATTGTCCCGGGCAGCCCGGAAAAATTATTTTTAATTTTTAATTAAAATTTTAATTTTTTTGAAATTCTAGTTTTTGATCCGATCGAAAATTGTTTTTGATTGGTTCACGAGGCATCGGATCGAATTGTTCGAGTCCGAAAATTTTAAAATTTATTTTTGGATAAATTTGAATTTTTGGAAAATTTATAAATTTTATCCGTTAAATTAAATTTTATAAAATTAATTATTTTGGTACAATTGATGATAAGATATGATCTTATGGTTGGATAAGATAAAATATGATTTTATCTTTTAAATTATGATGTCTTTGCATGTTTATCTAATTATTTAATTATTGAATTAATTATTGGATAAAGGATGATCGATTTCCATGACCAATGTTTTAGGTGTATGTTAGATAATTTACATTTGTCTTATTTTTGTTGGATTTTATTAATTGGCTTGGTTTATAGCCCAATATGATTGTCATATGTAATAAAAGTGGGCCTGGTTTATGGCCCGTTCCCACCCCTAAAAATGTATCTCATATTTGTCATCAAAATTTATTGTAAATTTATTAGACTTAGTGGAAGACAAAGATTTGAAGAAATGGTGGGCCCAGCAGACAATGAAGACCGAAGAAATGTAAATTGGAAGCTCAATGTAATAGGATTGCATTGCATACTTGCATATCACCTAGGATTGGACTTCGACTCGTGATTGGCAACCACGGGTCGATTAGTTAATGGGATCGATCATCCTTAAATAATATATGATATTATTGATGTATGCATGTTTAGACAAAATTGTATGAATCCCGCAAGCATACATAAACTGCATGATGAGACAAATTTTCAAAATTAAAAATCCCTCATTTTAAATATGATTTAAAATTGATATCAAGATTAATAAAAAGGGAATTTAAATATTGTTTAAATATTTCTACCTTCCATCAACGATCAATGTATGAGATGCTACCCGCGGATACGGTCCGGCTCATATTATTGGGGGGCCCGTTCGTCGAAAAGTTGTACATTGGATCGACACATGTTGTAAGTTGGGTGGAACTCCCATGGGATTGGCTCATATTATTGGGGATCCACATGGCGATCGTCCATCACAACTTAATATTGATGTGTTATCTTGACATGTCAAAATAAACGGCGTCATATTATTGGGCCCTTATTGGACATGAGGTAAAAACATGGGGGTTACTTTGGATTTAATTGGGCTCTACCTTTTGAAAATTATGGTTGGCTGATATTATTCGGGATCATGATTTGTCAATTGGACTCCATGTTCTCACTAAGGAAAACAGTTTCCCGTTTTCACTAGAGGGTAGTGAAATCGTTAAAATAGTGGAAGTGTAATTCATAAAATTAAAATTTGCCATATTTTATGTCTTAGTAAATTAATTAAACAATCATTGATTATTGTCTGTTTCCTTTTCAGTATACTATTACAATGACTTCTCGCAATCCACTGTTTTCAATTCTCGAACAAAACAAATTGA
The DNA here is from genome assembly GCF_033568475.1 of Henckelia pumila. NCBI lineage: Eukaryota > Viridiplantae > Streptophyta > Magnoliopsida > Lamiales > Gesneriaceae > Henckelia > Henckelia pumila. The sequence goes on from NC_133123.1 coordinate 215,408,846, forward strand.
CTAGCGCAAACTATAAGGAATGGTTCCGTAAGTTGAAAATTATTCTTACTTCGGAAAAAGCTTTCTACGTGTTAGAGAAGCCGCATCCGAAGGAAGCCCCGACTAATACAAGTCCGGAAGAGTTGGCCAAACTTGATTTATGGTGGGACCATGATATCAAGGCCAAATGCTACATGCAGGCTTCGATGTCTGATGAGCTTCAAAGGAGATTCAAGGATGCCGTGAATGCTGCTGACATTCAGAAGAACCTCAAGGAACTCTTTGGAGCTCAATCAAGGTCGGAGAGGTATGCCACCGTTAGAGAGCTCATGACGAGCCGCATGCGTGATGGGACTTCGGTCCGTGAGCATGGGGTGCGCATGATTGGGCTCATTGAAAAGTTGGTAACACTCGACTTGACTTTGGAGCATGAACTTAGCGCGGACTTGTTGCTCCTATCACTTCCTTCATCGTTTGACGGTTTTATGATGAACTTCAATATGAACAAGATAGAGGCCACCCTTGAAGAGATGGTCAATATGCTTGTCACATATGAAGCCACACTAAAGAAGGATAAACCGGTACTCTTGGTTGGCTCCTCTTCTAACTCTAAGAAATGACCAAGTGTAAAGGGTAAGAAACGTTCTCCCCCGCCCAAGAAGATTGTACCAAATAAGAAGGGAAAGGCCAAGGCTTCAATTGGGATCAAAGATGAAAACGTTTGCCATTACTGCAAGAAACCCGGTCATTGGAAACGTAACTGCAAGGAATACCTCGAACAGTTGCGAACTGCAAAGGGTATGTTTTACATTGAAATAAATGTTTCGCTTAATACTTCTTCTTGGGTATTGGATACCGGATGTGGATCTCACATTTGCAATGATTTGCAGGTGATGACAAGAAGTCGTAAGCTAAGGATGGGTGAGACCCAGCTAAAGCTCGGGAATGGTTCTAGAGTCGAAGCCAAAGCTATAGGAGACATTTATTTAGTTTTGCATAACAATTTTAAGTTATTTTTTAGAGATGTTTTATATGTTCTGGATTTGGTCAAAAACATTATATCTATTTCTATGCTTGATAGAGATGGTTTTTCTTGCAATTTTGTGAATGAAATTTGTAATATTTACAAGAATGAATGTTTGATTGGAAATGGACAACTTGAAAACGATCTATATAGCTTAAAATTAAAAGACGTTCCAATTAATTATGTTGATAAACCGGTAACAACAATTAAAAGGAAAAACGATAGTCAAAACCCGGCAAACCTTTGGCATGCTAGGCTAGGTCATATTTCCTCAAGCAGGATGAACAAGCTAGTGGGAGAGGGCATGTTTGATATGTCTGATATTAATTCTCTACCTACTTGTGAGTCCTACCTAAAGGGAAAAATGACTAAATCTCTTTTCAAAGGGAAACCTGAGCGTAGTCAAAATCTGTTGGATTTGATCCATACAGATGTTTGCGATCCATTTAGGATTGATACTAAATGTGGCAACACCTACTTCATTACCTTTACTGATGATCATTCTAGGTATGGGTATTTATATTTAATGAAATATAAGTCTGAAGCATTTGAAAGGTTCAAAGAATTCAAGGCTGAAGTAGAAAACAAACTAGGTAAAAGTATTAAGACACTTCGATCAGATCGAGGTGGAGAATACTTAAGTACCGAGTTTTTGGACTATCTAAAAGAGAATGAGATTCTCTCTCAGTGGACTCCTTCTATGACACCTCAGCTGAATGGTGTTTCGGAGCGTCGCAATCCAACTTTGTTGGACATGGTTCGATCCATGATGAGCTTCACTGAGCTCCCACCTTCGTTTTGGGGCTACGCGCTTGAAACAGCGGTATTATTGTTAAACAACGTCCACATTAAAGCAGTAGATAAAACACCATACGAGTTATGGAATGGCAAAACTCCTAAGTATTCGTACTTGAGGATTTGGGGATGTCTTGCTTACGTGAAGCAGATAGTGGGAGATAAGTTGGATAGTCGATCCACCTTATGTTATTTTGTAGGGTATCCGAAGAATTCAATCGGATATTATTTCTATCATCCTGCTGAAACAAAAGTGTTTGTTTCAAGGAATGTCACCTTCTTGTAGAAGGAGTTCTTATTGGATAAGAAAGGCAAGATGATGGAACTCGAAGAAATTCGAGAAGAACCCGAGATACAAAATAGCGATCCTACACCTCAAGAATCATCACAAGACACGCCTATTACTAGGAGATCCGAGAGGACTTCTAGGCCTCCTATTAGATATGGTCTTCTTCTTGAAGGGGATCAAAGTGAACCCGACATTGGATGTGATCCAAAAAACTTCAAGGAAGCAATTTCTGATGCGGATTCAAATTTATGGCTTGAAGCTATGCAATCGGAAATAGACTCGATGCATTCAAACCAAGTTTGGTCTTTAGTAGATCCTCCCGATGGAATTGTTCCAATTGGGTGCAAATGGATCTACAAGAGAAAGCTTGGGCCTGATGGAAAGGTATTGACCTACAAGGCACGATTGGTGGCAAAAAGTTATACTCAAAGACAAGGAGTTGACTATGATGAAACCTTTTCACCAGTCGCAATGTTCAAGTCCATAAGAATCCTTATTGCCATAGCAGCATGGTATGACTATGAGATATGTCAAATGGATGTAAAGAATGCATTTCTTAATGAAAACATTAAGGAAGAGATCTATATGATGCAGCCTGAGGGATACACATCCATGGGAAGCGAGCATAACGTATGCAAGCTTCAGAGATCAATCTATGGTCTCAAACAAGCATCAAGAAGTTGGAACCAGAAATTTGATGAAACGATAAAGGATTTTGGTTTTATCAAGAACCCGGAGGAACCATGCGTGTACAAGAAAGTAGTTAAGAATGCGGTAACATTCTTAGTACTTTATGTTGATGACATCCTACTCATGGGGAATGATGTAGGGATGTTGCAGTCAACAAAGATATGGTTATCAGGTAAATTCTCGATGAATGATTTAGGTGAGGCATCCTATATTCTAGGAATTCAGATCTATAGAGATAGATCTAAAAGAATGATAGGACTCACTCTATCAACCTACATCGACACCATATTGAAAAGGTTTTCAATGGATGGGTCCAAGAGAGGACATCTACCTATGTGTTATGGAGTTTCTCTATCCAAGTCTATGTGTCCCAATACTGACGAAGAGATAGAGAAGATGACACACGTGCCATATGCGTCAGCCATAGGTAGTATCATGTATGGGATGATATCTACCAGACCGGATGTGGCCTATGCTCTGAGCTTCACGAGCACATACCAAGCCAATCCCGGTCAAATGCATTGGAAAGCCGTGAAGGATATTCTTAAGTACTTGCGAAGGACTAAGAATTTATTCATGGTTTATGGAGGGAGAGAATTGAAGTTGGAAGGCTATACCGACTCTAGTTTCCAATGTGACGTGGATGACTCGAAATCAACCTCTGGATTTGTATTCGTGCTCAATGGCGGTGCTGTCTCTTGGAAGAGTTCCAAGCAGGACACCACAGCGGATTCCACCACTGAGGCAGAATACATTGCAGCATCAGCTGCTGCTAAAGAGGCGGTTTGGATAAGGAAATTCATCCAAGATTTGGGTGTAATTCCTGAAGCTGTTGGTCCAGTCCCGGTGTACTGTGGCAACACGGGTGCCGTTGCTCAGGCAAAGGAACCAAGGTCTCACCAGAAGTCCAAACACGTACTGAGGAAATACCACATCATCCGGGAGATCGTGGAAAGAGGAGACATCAGTGTCGAGAGAGTGTCCTCTACAGACAATATCGCTGATCTGCTTACTAAGCCCTTGCCAGGACCATTGTTTGACAAATATCGCGAAGCAATGGGATTGCGTAGTGTGACAAGTAGGCTTTAGGGCAAGTGGGAGATTGAAAGAGTGGGTGCCCGGTTAGCCAACTTGTGGCTAAGGGCTTTTGTGACTCTATGTATAAACAATCTTTTGTTTAATATAATTTACACTTTTATAATGGCATTGACTTCATATTTCTTCATAATGTTATATTATGATATACTATTGTTGTTTTGATAAAGACCTTGAATATACTATAGTGTATGTAAGATGTGGTAGCACATGGGGATGGCTATCATGAAACACACCTTATAGTCACTGTATATTCTAAACAGTTCCTGGTCAATTGAGCCGTCCGCAAATAAGGATAAGGATCGCTCGAGATTGAGACTAGCATTTGCGATGCCGAGTACCACGTTTCATTGGTATGGAACATAGAGATGTTCAAAGCATGCAAATGGATATTCAAATGATGAATGATCGAACTACCCTATTCGGATTTTCCAAGTGGTTATCACTTATCGAGTGGATAAAGTCCGCGGTTTTGGTTGTACACCATTAGTCCTTATTACTTGAAACATCATTGAGACTCTATATGCTAGTACTGTACTTTGACTCGTTTACCGACTCTATTGGGGTCATCAGGTGTCGGGATTGGGTACAGTTACGACACATATAGGAGTCGATGCTTTGTTGTCAAGGATTCACCACATACTCTGAGTGTGGATATCCTATGCGATCTGAGGAGATATTAGTGTGACGAATCTCTGGCCAGAGTACATGATGTGTTTTAGGTTACTTGGTGTTCCTAATAACACATGCGATGTCACTAATAGATCTCCAAGATGTTATGCATAGTTATCGAATCTCGAACGACTCTCGATGCACCAATGGTTGTTGATTCGATCGGGATATTTTGTTGAAGGGACCGTACTGTACGCTAACCATAATCTACTGGTTCTTGCAGGCACTATCAGTAATACCTAGGGAATCATGGGGCGATGTTGCTAGGCGCTCTTACCATGATTCGATGGGTAAGTCGGAAATTGTTGTTCCGAGTCACAAGGAGTTGTGAGCCCACGGGTAGCTGTATTCCTGAACCATTGAGGGTTACACAAGTAATGGATTACTAAAATCCCGTAGAGATAGTTAAATTTAAAGAGTTAAATTTAATGAAAGAGAAGTTGGACTTCTTAATTAAAAGGGAGTGGGGTTTCCTAAAATGACATAGGGATGGGCATTTTTGGAAATCACTGAACGGATTCAGAAAAATTATCTTGACTTTAAAAGATGCAGAAATGGTTTCTGTGCACATTGGTGAAATCAGTTTATCAATCGGAGTCACGATGAATTTTATATTAATTTCTAGAACAACGGGCTTGGTTTGTTGAACTAAGTTATGGATTGTGGGCCCTAAGAAGTTAGAGTCCTAATATAATTATAACTTAATCTAGTCTAAAAATTATCTATAAATATGTAAGCAGTGTTCGAAATTCATAAGAGAATTCAGTCTAGAAATTTCGAACACTACATATAATTTTCAAGAGGATTTTCGAAAATTCCTCTGTCCCTTTTGGAGAAAATTCGACTTGTGATTTTTGTGAAAAATTACAAATCGAATTAACAGATCATATCTGTTTATTCTCTACGTAAAACTTCTGATTGATTTCTAGTGCAGTCAATCAGAGGGTTTCTGTTTTTCATTCGTGGACCTAATTCCGGAGTTAGATCGTGACTGTCATCGGTTCCCGGGATTTACAAGAAGAGCAAATTAAATTCTGTTGGAGTCCACAATCAAGCCTTTGCTTGACGAGGTAAAAATTTAACTGTGTTTTTATTTTTACTTGAACAAATTTAATCGTAAAAGTTTTGATACCCATATATGGAATCGTTCCATATAATAAAATAAAAATTTTAAATTTTCGTTGCACCGGGTATCAATTCTTAATTGATCTGAACACGTTTTCCAACAACAACCTAAAAAGATCAAAACAGCCAATTGCTCTAAAGAAACCCGCCTAGAACAAACACTCATGCCCCCTGATGAATCGCATCATCTCTGGGAAACACTTGGCTTACTAGAATATTCTAGGTAAAACATCCAGAACTATTCATTGAAAACATGCAAAATTCCCAAGTACTCATTTAAACAATGATCAATCTTTTATTCAAAATAACCAAGTTAATCTCAAAGATTACAACACTTGAATCACAAATCCAGGTTATAATACAATCTATATTGCAATCCCATGTAATACATAACTTAATCAAAAGACTACACTGAAAGATGTACAATACAATAATAACTGAGTACATCAAATACTGAAATATTTAATACATCTGATTACAACTGAAATACTGTTTACAACAAAATACAGTATTTAAATTCATGCGGAAGTCTTTCATTCCATCTACTGATCTTGAACATGAAGTTTCATGTCTGCTACTCATGTCAGCAGAACTTCTTCATCTCAAGATCTAAAATATAAAATCTTGCTAATCTATCGGATCCTTCCAATATTGTTGGGTTCCTAATCTGGTAGATGAGACAAGATTTCCCTGACAATCTCTCCAACTACAAGTGAAGAGTCTTCCAGGGTGGTTTCCTTGGTCAACTCAGAATGGATGACTACATGTCACACATTCCATTCAACCCTGAGAAGCACCTGGCGTTGAAAACTGGATCTTCTCTTCCAGCTCCATCCTGCTGGGATCCACATAATACGATCCTCTGCTGCCAACCTTGGTAATGACGATCTTAAAAAAGCCTAGACATCCTGATATTCCAATTCCTGATACTGCCATCGTCATTGAAACCAAATTGTAATCCTACAAAGGATAACCCAAAATCAATACTATGTCCCAAAGAATCTTATTGCATGCTCTGATATCATAAATGTAGTAACCCGAGCCGTGATCACCTACTAATCAGAACTTAAGAATGCAATTAATCAATAAAATAATCTTAATCAGAGAAGCTGCGGAATTAAAGTAAGTCAAATACCACGTAAGAAAAACCTAGTGGTCAACTCCACTATCCAGCCTTGGTCACCACTTAACCTCCCTGTCTCCGGGAGAACTACCTGCAACTGCCCCATGGAATAGGACTACAGCCAACAGAAAATAACCGGAAGTGAGCCTAACATGCTCAGTACGAGAGTATGAGTATACACTATTATATGCGCATGAGTGCAAATGAACTGGGTATCAAGACACGAGGTCAAGAATATCTGATAGAGAATAACTTGGGCCTTGGTATGTACCACGCTGAGCTATCGCTACAGAAGGTGACAGACATACCTAGATGCCCTGATGGTGACCTAACACAAGTCCACGTGTCCAACCAAATATCAGTGACCTGACACGAGCTCATGTGTCCAACTAATATTGGTGACCTGACACGAGCCTATGTGTCCAACCATCTACTGACAAGGTAAATATCCCAATAACGGATATGTAGTGACCCTGCATGGTGTCACCTACTAACTGGAAACTAATAGCATGCATTAAACTTATTACAGCAAAATAACTTAACAGAGTAAAACGTGCGGAAACATAACCATAAATTACATATCAGCTTAGTATAAAAGTGTCAAGCTTATTCATCAGTAGTGATACAACCATATCGAAATACTTAAAAGTAAACATTATACAGCTATATCGAATCCTGCTGTATAATTAACTCCTCAAGGCCTGCTCCCTAATCCTGCCTTGAACCACCAGCTCCGTCCATCCTGCGACCTGCCCCATGAAATAGGGTGTCCAAGATAACAACTAGGACGTGAGCGCTAACGCCCAGTACATAAACATGAGTACACGTATAAATATTATGCATGCAACATGATGACTGGTAAAGGGTCATCTGAAAAGTCATGCTCAGTACCGGCGCCACATGAGTGCTGCCACCGCACGGATCAACCTCTGGGTGCAACCACACTCGTCTAGTACACCAGAGTAGACAGGACATAAATGCCCCCGCCGTCGCGGTACTCTCAGTGACAGACTATCGAATATAGAGCTGAGCGGCTCTATAGTCAGGTATAACAAAGTATAGGCTCAACGTGTATATGCACATGACATATGAATATAGAAAGCGGTAAATCATATATCATGTCATATAATAATGCCAAATAAATGCAACATATAAACATGTATACTCGCTGGCAATCTCAGTCAATGTGACGTACCTCTAGGCTAGTTCAAATATAGTAGGATCCTAGGTTCCAAGCCTATATTCAAAAGTTCTCCGTATCACTACATAAATTCTATAAGCCGTAACTAAGCTAATAAGTACTCCCAAAACTTAAATAGATTCCCGGACCATACCTTCGTTCGTAGATAGCCCTTTGGAGTCGCTAGTCCCGGATGACTATTGTAAGGCCCGAAAATATTAAATTATTAATTATGGGATTTGAGAATTAAATTCCAGATTATGGGCTAATATTGATTTGAGAAGTTATGAAAATGATAGATTTAATTTTCGAGCCAAAAATATTTAATTTGAGAATTTACGGAGTTTGAGAATTAAATTTCGAGAATTCTTAAATTAAAAGAATAAATATTCGATTTGAATATTTATGGGATTTAAGATTAAATTTCATGTTTCGGGAATTAATATGATTATTTCGAAGATCAAACCCGATCAGAGACTGATTTGCAAATATCGAAGTTGAAGGGCTGAAATGCAAAAGGTCGGGATTATTTGATTAATCCGAATTTATTTAATTTTAATCCGAGTATATTTAATTTGGGAATATTTAGAGTTTCGATTTTAATTCTAATATTCTTAAATTATTTTGGATTGAAATTGAATTCAAATGAAGGCCGAGGACTGAATTGCAATTAATGAAGACTTGAGGGACTAAATTGCAATTATGCAATACATATCTGATTTTAACTTAATTATATCAGATTGGATACGTGTATTCACATGAAGAATCAGAAAATATGAAGCAGGGGCCGAGACATTTTCTTTTCCTTTGAATTCTTGATTTTCAAAACGCCGTAACTTTTGATCCGATCGTCCGATTTCGATTCCGAAAAGAGTTCTGGAATCCTTACGAAAAGAGCTTCGATTTTCTGTAAGTTTTTATTTATTTCGGAATACCTTGAAGATCTAAATATTTCAAAGATCAGATTATGAGTTTATGTTTGTACTCTTGAGTTCGTATGCCGTTCGATATCGAAGCCGGATTGAAAATGAATTAAGGAATGAACTTGTTATGATGTCCAGCTTGTATTTGATATACTTAGATGTTGTTATGAGGATTAGACTGATGTGTTACTGATTTGAATACACGTTTGAGTTGTATTGAAGATGAAAATGAATTCGATATTTCATCGGTTACCGATTTTTAATCGCTACGCCGTCGATTCGTGTTTTGAGACTAGTTTGATAGCTGATTATTGAGATGAGATGTTTTTTGAAATGTTATCGATGATATAGCATTTTTATTCCTCGATTTCAGTCAAGTTTTGAAGACTAACGACTCAAGACTCCGAATTCGAATTGAAGAAGAAGAAGTGAGGTTTGAAATGAATTTGATTGAAGATGTGTTGATGATTTTGACTCGATTCTGAAATGATTGAATAGAATGAAGATTGATATGAATGTTTTGATGCTATGTTTCAGATTTGAAGCGTTCAAAACAGAAGAAATATGAAGGTATAATGACGACATCGAGAGTCAGGAATTTTGAAACTCAAGAACGATTCTTCTTGAGTTCTTCCGCCAAAATCACATACGTATTTATTGTTTTGATTTGATTTTGATGTTGTCGATCCATCTCAGGTAGTGGATCTTTGATTTTGAGTCGATGTGATTATGATACGAGAATGATACAAATTGATTCTATGCCGAGGTCGGAGGATGACCTTATTTTCGAATCCGGAATGATTTCGATAGATGAATATTCATGTCAAGATCGGATACGAATCTTGATGGCAACGAAGAAGTTTGAATCAATTGTCCGAAGTGCTCTAAGTCCGACACTTGTCAAAATTCATTGCTGAGTAATCCTACCTACTTGGCTCAAACAAGTTCGGGCCGTCCGAACTTGAGTTCAAACGTCCGAACCAGCCTTAATTCCGAAGTCAACAAGCTCATCTTCGGAGCCCCCGGTGGTCAAGTTCGGGCCGTCCGATGTCCTCTTCGGATCGTTCGAACTGGCTCAGACAATGAAATTTTATTTCTTGCTTCTGAAGTTCGATTAAATCCCGAAATTGGTTAATTACCAACCTTTAATCATGTTTAACATATTATTATCTTAAAATGAGTTTTGGGTTACTACATTCTCCCCACCTTTAGATATTTTGTCCGCGAAATAACATCTAAAGACAAATCAAGATAACAATATGAAATATCAAACCACGTTTTATTACAACAACTGTAATTACAACTACATGGTAATCAAAAATACAAAGCAAACAACTCAGGATATTCTGCTTGCATACGACTCTCAGTTTCCCAAGTTGCTTCTTCAACGCCTCGGCGCTGCCACTGTACCATCACAAGTGGTATAGTCTTGTTCCGAAGAACTTTCTCCTTTCTGTCTAAGATACGGATTGGCCGTTCAACAAAAGACAGATCTGGCTCTAGCTGAATATCAGTAGACTGAATCACATGAGATTCATGAGCTATATACTGTCGAAGTAACGACACATGAAAAACATTATGTATACTGGTAATATTTGGCGGTAAAGCCAAACGATATGCAACATCTCCGATATTCTCCAGTATCTGGAAAGGTCCAATAAAACGAGGAGACAACTTGCCTTTCACGCCGAATCTCATCACCTTCCTAAAAGGTGATACTCGTAGAAATACATATTCACCAAGCTCAAACTGAAGTGGCCTGCGACGAATATTAGCATAACTGGCTTTTCTATCTTGAGCAACTTTGATCCTATGCTTGATCAAATCTACCTTGTCTACAATCTGCTGCACCAATTCAGGACCCTCGACTTGTCGTTCCCAGACTTCATCCCAGAATAACGGAGTACGACACCATCGACCGTATAATGCCTCGAAAGGTGCCATATCAATACTACGATGATAACTGTTATTGTAGGCAAATTCGATCAAAGGTAACTGATCCTGCCAAGATAAGTCAAAGTCCATGACAGAAGAACGTAACATATCCTCCAATGTACGAATCGTCCGCTCTGACTATCCGTCAGTCTCCGGATGATATGCAGTGCTCAAAATCAGAGTGGTACCCAACGCCTCCTGAAAACTACCCCAAAAACGTGAGGTAAATCGCGGGTCTCTATCACTGACTATGCTCACTGGAATCCCATGCAATCGCACTATCTCCTGGATGTATAAACGTGCCATGCGATCATAAGAATACTCCCGGTTATAAGGAATAAAGTGTGCTAATTTCGTCAAACGGTCAACAACGACCCATATAGCATCACACTGACGTGAAGTCATAGGTAAGTGGGTAACAAAATCCATAGTTACGTGCTCCCACTTCCATTCGGAAATCTCAAGATTCTGCAATAATCCACCTGGTCGTCGATGTTCAGCCTTGACCTGTTGACAAACCAAACATCTCGAAACAAATTGATACACACTCCTCTTCATCCCTTTCCACCAGAATCTAGTTCGCAAGTCCTTATACATTTTCATGCTTCCAAGATGAACTGATAATCGACTCCTGTGAGCTTGAGATAGAATATCGTTCCTGAGCTCCGCAACATTAGGTACAACCACTCGATTAGATAAGCACAATAAACCATCTGCCTGAAAATGAAATCCAGATGTATTAACTCCATTGGCTAAACGTGCCAAACGCTGAGTCTTAACATCAGATATCTGAGCATCTATGATCCGAGAATACAATGCTGGCTCAGACAACATAGTATACAATCGAATCCCATTTCTCCCTTTCTTGTGCTTGAGCGTAAAACTCAATGAACAGCACTCTTGAATCATATGAGATACTTCACTAGTCTGAAGTGCAGAAAGTCTCACCTGCCGACTCAAGGCATCAGCAGTAAGATTAACAGAACCTGGATGATATTTGATTTCACAATCATAATCCTTCAGAAGATCCATCCAGCGTCTCTGTCGCATATTCAACTCCACCTGAGTGAATAAATACTTCAAACTCTTGTGATCCGTGAATATCTCAAATTTCTCACCATAAAGATAATGCCTCCAGATCTTGAGTGCAAATACAATGGCGGCTAACTCGAGATCATGTACTGGATAATTATCTCATGCGTCTTCAGCTGTCAAAAAGCATAGGAAATAACATGTCCATGCTGTGTCAGAACACATCCTAACCCCTGACCAGAGGCATCAGTATAGACAACATAACCTCCTGATCCAGAAGGTAGAGCTAGCACAGGTGCAGTAGTAAGACATCCACGCAGCTCGTGAAATGACTCCTCACAATCCGAGGACCATATGAAGGCAACATCTTTCCGTGTAAGCTGTGTCAAATGCCTGGCCAACTGTGCAAAATTCTCGATGAACCGACGGTAATATCCAGTTAGACCCAAGAAACTACGAATCTCAGCAACCGTCGTTGGACGAGACCAGTTCAGCACTGCCTCTATCTTACTAGGATCAACAGATATCCCTTCATTAGAAATCACATGACCGAGAAACACTACCCGATCAAGCCAGAATTCACACTTGCTTAATTTCGCATGCAGCTGCTTATCTCGTAACGTCTGTAAAACAATCCTCAAATGCTGTGCATGCTCATCCTTGTCATGAGAATAGACAAGAATATCATCAATGAAGATGATGACAAATCTATCCAGATATTCTCGAAATACCTGATTCATCAGATTCATAAAGACTGCCGGTGCATTCGTCAAACCAAATGGCATAACCAGAAATTCATAATTCCCGTATCTGGTCCTAAAAGCAGTCGTAGAAATATCTGAGTCTCGTACCCGCATCTGGTGGTATCCAGATCTCAGATCTATCTTGGAGTAAATAGAAGTACCCTGTAGTTGATCGAATAGATCATCAATCCGCGGCAAAGGATACTTATTCTTGATGGTGACACGATTCAACTGCCTGTAATCAATACACAATCGCATCGATCCATCTTTCTTCTTTACGAACAAAACAGGTTCTCCCCACGGAGAAACACTCGGACGAATATATCCCTTATCAAGCAGATCCTGTAACTGCTGTTTCAATTCCCTCATCTCTGATGGTGCTAGACGATAAGGCGCTCGGGATATAGGCGTAGTTCCTGGTACTAAATCAATACCAAATTCAACCTCTCGCACCGGAGGAAAACCAGGAATCTCATCAGGGAATACATCAGGAAATTCACTGACTACCGGTAACTGATCAATACCCGTACTAGAAATAAAGGAATGCGATGCTCCAGTATCAATTAAAACAAGTGCAGGAATACCACATAACAGAAAGGTACCTGCCAACATGCGATCACTTCCCTCAATAGCCTGTTCTTGAGACAAAGCAAATACCTGCCCTTGAGTCTGGGGACGGTAACCAGAAGAACTCTGTGGTGCTGGCTGCTATCGTGGAAAATTAGAAGCCTGAGATCCAACCTGTGATCCCGATCCACTAGCAGAACCCATGCGCTGAGGACAATCTCTCCACAGATGTCCCTGCTGACCGCAAATATAACAAGAACCAGTAGCTCTCCGACATGAAGCTGCAGAATGATTCCCACCACAGTGACTACAAAACTCCTCCTTCTTCTTCTTCTTCCCAAAACGGAACATACCTCGTGAACCACGAGATCCAGATGAAGTAGTAGGAGTAGAAGAAGACGTAGGTCCAGATTGCACAACAGATTGAGCTCTAGGCTCAAATGATCCACTCAGCTATGCTGGCATCAATAACTGTGCACGCCTGTTGCTGGTCTCCACAAGACGGCAACGGTTCACCAAAGTCTCATAAGATACTGGGTCATCACAGACAACAACCTGTGAGTATATATCTTGGTTCAGTCCTTGTAGAAAGAGATCATGCTTCGATGCATCACTCTCATTAATACGAGGACTGAAAGGTAGCAGATCAAGAAATCGTTGGTGATATTGATCAATAGTCATTGATCCTTGCCTCAGAGTAAGCAACTCCATCAATCGTTCTTGGCGAACAGCTGGAGGAAAATACAGTTTCTGGAACTGCTGATAGAAATCTCCCCAAGTCACCTGTCCTCTCTTAGTACGTGCCTGAGCAGCTTTGGCATCCCACCAAAAACGTGCTCGATCCTCTAGAACAAATTCTAGAACTTCCAATTTCTGATCCTCAGTACAATCGAAAGCACGAAAAGTACTCTCGAGTTTAGACATCCAACTTCTTTCTTGTTCAGGATTCTCGCCTCCCACCAAAGGTTTCGGTCCTACTTGCATGAATTTATTGATAGAGCAGCGACGTCTACCCTCATGATGACGATGTTGATCATCATGATGGCGGTGATGACGATGATGATGACCACCTCCCTGGCCAACACTACCGTGACTCTCGTCAGCCATATCCTGAAAAGAATTGCACATTAAAATCCCAAATGCGCAAGAATTACTCAAAACTAATTCTAAATCCCAAGTACTAATCCCAAAATCTAAGCATGCTCTGATACCAAAAATGTAGTGACTCTGCATGGTGTCATCTACTAACTGGCAACTAATAGCATGTATTAAACTTATTACAACAAAATAACTTAACAGAGTAAAACGTGCGGAAACATAACCATAAATTACATATCAGCTTAGTATAAAAGTGTCAAGCTTATTCATCAGTAGTGATACAACCATATCTAAATACTTAAAAGTAAACATTATACAGCTATATCGAATCCTGCTGTATAATTAACTCCTCAAGGCCTGCTCCCTAATCCTGCCTTGAACCATCAGCTCCGTCCATCCTGCGATCTGCCCCATGAAATAGGGTGTCCAAGATAACAAATAGGATGTGAGCGCTAACGCCCAGTACATAAACATGAGTACACGTATAAATATGATGCATGCAACATGATGACTGGTAAAGGGTCATCTGAAAAGTCATGCTCAGCACCGGCGCCACATGAGTGCTGCCACCACACGGATCAACCTCTGGGTGCAACCACACTCGTCTAGTACACCATAGTAGACAGACATAAATGCCCCCGCCGTCGCGGTACTCTCAGTGACAGACTATCGAATATAGAGCTGAGCGGCTCTATAGTCAGGTATAACAAGGTATAGGCTCAATGTGTATATGCACATGACATATGAATATAGAAAGCGGTAAATCATATATCATGCCATATAATAATGCCAAATAAATGCAACATATAAACATGTATACTCGCTGGCAATCTCAGTCAATATGTACGTACCTCTAGGCTAGTTCAAGTATAGTAGGATCCTAGGTTCCAAGCCTATATTCAAAAGTTCACCGTATCACTACATAAATTCTATAAGCCTTAACTAAGCTAATAAGTACTCCCAAAACTTAAATAGATTCCCGGACCATACCTTCGTCCGTAGATAGCCCTTTGGAGTCGCTAGTCCCGGATGACTATAACCACTCCTTGGTTATTTCAGAACCTCTATTATAACCAATAGGGCCCTCAAGTGTACATCTCACACTATATAACTGAAGAAGGAACCTCGGAAATTCGTATTTCAAAATGAAATCGAATGAGCCCTACACTGTCTGCATGCAAGACACGTCGAGTTTGGATCATCCGATCTCTACTTCGGGTCATTCGAAGTGCTCTAAGTCCAACACTTGTCAAAATTCATTGCTGAGTAATCCTGCCTACTTGGCACAAACAAGTTCGGGCCATCCGAACTTGAGTTCGGATCGTCCGAACCAGCCTTAACTCCGAAGTCAACAAGCTCATCTTTGGAGCCCCCGGTGGTCAAGTTCGGGCCGTCCGAAGTCCTCTTCGGATCGTCCGAACTGGCTCAGACAATGAAATTTCATTTCTTTCTTCTGAAGTCCGATTAAATCCCGGAATTGGTTAATTACCAACTCTTAATCATGTTTAACATATTATTATCTTAAAATGAGTTTTGGGTTACTACAGGATATCCGAAGGATACATGCTCAATATGCTCATGTATGCAACATACAGTCGTGACATGCTGTATATAAATGCATATAAAACATGCAATCACATAATCCATGCAAACACATAATACATGCATACTCAATCTGGATATCTCGAATACTACTTCTGTACCTTTCTAAGGCAGATCCTAGAAGCTCTCATCTAGGTCCAAGCCTACCATGCAACACTACAACATAAATAACTATGCATTACCTAACATGCCAAACATCACCTACTAGGCTCTAAAAGCCTTAATTAAACTATAGCCTACTCCCTATTTACTATAGGGAACCAAAGTCATACCTTTGTCCGTCGTCAGCCCGCTGATGTCGCATGCCCCAGAGCCTGGGCATAGCCTAGCTACGACCCCTAGACGCCTCGCCAGAGCTCCGCCGCCTGGCTGCTACTACGGACACTGTCCGCTATAAAAATATACTATTTCCTACTCCAACTCTTAAAGAAAGAGTCCCGAAGCCCTTAAATAGAGCGATTACCGGGAGAGGAGAGAAATTTTTGCACTTAAAAATGTGGGATTCGGACCCCTATTTATAGGCGAAGTTCGGATGGCCCGAACTGCCACTTGTCCGAGCCATTTTGACACCTGGGCTCTGCTGAGTTTGGACGGTCCAAACTCGGGTTCGGAGGGCCCGAACTGGTCCGTGTGCTCCGAACTGTTTTGGTCCTTCCGAAGTCATTTTTGGACCCCCGGGACCTACCCCACCATTTTCGGACGTTTAGGATCTGATTTTTTACTTATTTTCACCAAATAAGGACTCCTTAAACATATTTTGACACTTTTAAAATTATGTGTCATTTTTTAACATGTTTAAAATAACTTAATCTTGTAAAATGGAACCGGGCTACTACAGAGTATCACTTGGAGTCGTTAGTAGAAACATTGAGTTAAAACGTAGAGATGGTTGGAAGGACAAGAAGAAGAAGAGATCACACTACCTTGTCTCGCCTAGGGCTGAGGAGGGAGGATCCTACCCTAGGAATACGGTGGGGAACATGACTTTGGAAGGGTTGGGTCAATTTATCACTAAGGTTGTGGAAGAGGTCGTGAAGAAAAATCAAGATGCCTCGCAAGGCCGAGGTTGTGAGAAAGATCAAGAGCAAGAGCAAGAGCAAGATCAAGAGCAAGGTAAGGATGCAGTAGGCCAGCAGAGTCAAGTAGGAGAAACCCAGCCCCCTCTGGGTATGGATGATCAAGAGAGGGAGGAAATGTGGAAGGATATAAGCATGTTGAGACAACTTGGAAGCAAGGGTTCGACTCTTAAGTGTGAAAGTCCATTTTCCCTCTCTATTTTGGAGGAAGAACTTCCAGCAAGTTTCAATAAGCCAAGTGTGGGAGAATATGATGGAAGTACGGACCCGGAGGAGCATATGGGAAGATTTCAGAATGCAGCCTTGTTGCATCAATACTCCGACAGTATAAAATTCCAAGTATTCTTGAAAACGTTAGTAAAGTTCGCTCAGAAATGGTTTAACATGTTGAAGCCCAATTCCATAAGGTCTTTTGAGGATTTTAGTTTGGTTTTTATGCATCAGTTTGCTAGTAGCAAGAATTACCAAAAGAACTAATTGAGTTTTTTTTTGTGATGAAGCAACAAGACTAGGAAACTTTGAGGGATTTTATCCAACACTTTAATGCGGCCTTTACCCGAGGGTTGAAGGGAGGTGAACTCTTCAAGTATGTCATTAAGAAGCCTCCATCAAGCTATGATGATCTTTTGGTATGATCATAGAAGTATGTGAATCTAGAGGAAGCTCAAAGACACAGGAGGACTGAGTGAAGATAATGGGGTAGTAACATGGATGGGTGGATAAGGGAGGTAGGAAGCGAGGGATTAGAGAAAGAGAAGATACCGAGCTCGAGGTAAGGGGCAATTCTTACCTTATGTCCTCTTGGCTCAAAACCGAGACAATTTGATGGAGGTGGATGAGAAAGGAAGGAGTCAAGGAAATTTTTGAAGGATTGATGAAGGCCCTAAGTTTCCTCCACCTATGAGGAGTGCAAGAAATCCTTCAAGAGGCAATCAAGAGCTTCATTCACCCCCGAGGCGAGGGCGAGGGCAAGGTCCTCCTTGGATAAATCAAGCAATGGAGGAGCCGAGAATGGAGATAGAGGGTCAGGGTCCTCCTCGAGGATTTGTCCAACAAAGGATGAGGACGGACAATGCTAACAATCCTACGAGAGGTATGATTCATATGATTTTAGGAGGTGCAACCGACAGTGATTCTGGGCCAGCACGTAGAGCACATGGGATGAGGATGTAGAAATTTGAGATATCTAAGGAACTGAATTTAGCACAAGATCCCGTTATTAGTTTTGGACCCGAGAAGCTCCGAGGTGTTGTGGCTCCGCATAATGATGCCTTGGTGGTGACAGTTACAATGGCGAATTATGATGTAGTAAGGATATTTGTCGACAGTGGGAGTTCAGTGAACATATTGTTCAAATGGACGTTGGACCAAATGAAGATAGAAAGATTCGAATTAGAGTCTATCTCTACACCATTGTACGTATTCAAAGGCCATGCTATTCAATCTATGGGCCAAATTGATCTCCCGGTGTCCATGGGAAGCGATCCTAAGAGGGTAACAAAGATGGTGAGCTTCACGGTGGTAGATGCTCCCTCATCGTACAATGTAATTTTGGGTCAGCCAGCTATGGAGGACTTTAAAGCCATCGCTTCTACATATCATCAGAATCTCAAGTTTCAAGTAGGGAGAGAAGTTGGGGTCTTGCGTGGGGGTCAAATTGTGGCACACCGATGTTATGATGGGGTTGAGAAAGAGGGAGGAAAAAGGCCGCGAGTCAAGGTTAATATTATAATAATTTGAAGGAGTATGTTGTTGGGGTTGAGAAAGAATTCAGGTACTTGAGGAGGAGAAAAAGCATGAAAAATTAGAATTGGGGTCCTGAGAGGAGAAACTTAGTTCTTGAGCTTAGTATTGGGGAGATGCACATGATGGGGCTTTGAAGAGGTCTTGGAACACTTATCAACTTAGAAAATATTATCCTTAAGCTAATCGTTGAGGTATTTCATTTTTAACTATTACTCCTGTAATCGTTTGAATTTCTATGAATTCAATTTCTTTTTTTAAAGTAATAAGTGTTATTTTTATCGAAAGAGAATGATGGTTTTGTTGGGTCCCTAGGCCTTGGAACCTTAGGTGTATTTCGCCTATTTATATTATTCCTACTGTAGCTAAAGCCAATTAGAGGAGTTAGAAGGTTAAAAGTGAAATCTTACATTTTCCTACTATGGCTAAGGTCAAGTAGAGGAACTAGAGGGCGGAAGAAAAAATCTTACATTTCTCCTACTATGGTTAAGGCCAAGTAGAGGAGTTAGAGTGTTGAAGGTGAAATCTTAAAAACTTTTCTACTATGACTAAGGCCAAGTAGAGGAGCTAGAGGATTGAAGGGCAAATCTTACATTTTTCCTACTATGGCTAAGGCCAAGTATAGGAGTTAGAGTGTGGCTAAGGACAAGTAGAGGAGCTAGAGTGCTTAAGGGAAAATCTTACATTTTTTCCTACTATGGTTGAGGCCAAGTAGAGGAGTTAGAGGGTTGAAGGTGAAATCTTACATTTTTTTACTACTATGTTTAAGACCAAGTAGAGGAGCTAGAGGGCTGAAGGTGAAATCTTACATTTTTTCCTACTATGGCTAAGGCCAAGTAGAGGAGCTAGAAGGTAGAAGGAGAAATCTTACATTTATGCTACTATGGCTTAGGCTAGGTAGAGGTGTTAGAGGGTTGAAGGTGAAATTTTACATTTTTTCCTACTTTGGTTAAGGCCAAGTAGAGGAGTTAGAAGGTTGAAGGTGAAATCTTACATTTTTTCTACTGTATGGCTAAGACCAGTGGAGGAGTTAGAGGGTGAAAGGTGAAATCATATATTTTTCTACTATGGCTAAGGCCAAGTAGAGGTATTAGATGGTGGAAGATGAAAAATTACATATTTTTCCTACTAGGGTTAAAACATAGATAGAAGAGTTGGAGGGTGGAGATGAAAATTTATATTTTTCCTACTAAGGCTATGTCTAGTAGAGGAGTTAAAGGTAATGAGTAAAAAATTTATATTTTTCTACTAAGGTCATGCCTAGTAGATGAGTTAGTAGTGATTGATGAATGACATAGCAGACAAACAAATATTTGAGTATTCTTGAATGAAGCAAATGGTCGAGGCTGACGTGATCCTCTACTTGCACCACTATAAATATCGGGTTTGTTCATTTCATTTGTAATTTATGACATTTACTTTGAGGGGGTGCCCAAGCTCTCCTCTTCACTTAGGTTGGATTCGGACATTGGATTGGACCCTCTAATTTTAGTGAGTATCATGTTATATAAAAATTATAGCTAACATTTCATTTTATATTTAATGTATAAAGAAAAATTATGCTATTCAAATCACGAAAAAATTTCAAATTTAGCTGATGAATAATTTTCAGATTACTTATCATATTGTTATTACTAATTAAATATGCAAAGGAAATTTTGGGAAAAAAATATTATATTTCTTGCACTTAGACAATTTTTATTTCATGGAAAAAAAAAACAAACAAACAGAGATATTGACTTATAGAACTTTGATTCTTTCTGCATAGTTTCTAGCAAGAATTGCTAAAAATGTAAAGATAAAACACAGCTGAAATGAACAAAAGAAAGCACGATTATAAGGTGAAATTAATCATTAACTTTTTCTTCATTGCCTCACTGCAAGTTTTAACACAAAATCAAGTAAAACCCAAAATTTCCCTAAGCCATCCCTACTTCAGACAAAATCGGGGGAAAAAACTCCTGATTTCAATTTTGGACAGCTTTCTTGACGTCGAAGCCATAGTCGATAACAAGGTTAGGCTTCCCACCCACGGAGCAGAGTAGCACGTGCAACACGATTCACACCGAGCGTGAAGGCACCCATACGGAGGTTGCAGTCGTGAGACATGCATAATCCTTTGATGTTATGGAAAGCTTTTGTCATGTATCTCCTGAGTTCATCATTCACCTTTTCCTCCTCCCACATAAACCCTTGAATGTTCTACAAAACAATTAGTATTCGTGATGCAGGTCATTAAATTTGGGCATGAGATTCTTAGGATCTAAAACTGGTCAACGTAGATAACTAAAGCCATCTAAAAATGAATACATTGTTGGCCGTATCCCAACTACTTCTGTTAAATAAAGAAAAAATAACGTGAAAATTCCATACTAATGACATTACTGGGGCATCTATAAAAAGAGGAAGTGGCGTAATCTTGATCTATAATGGTTCCACCATTCAGACGAGTCACTGAGTTTCTATATGTGAAGATTAAGCCAAGAATGTTACCTGAACCCACTCGAAATAACTGACGGTCACTCCTCCAGCGTTTGCATATATGTCTGGAAGTATTATAACTCCTTTTTTGGATAAAATCTGCAGAGGCATACTATGACATTAAGTAAAAGAGTGGCACATTAGTTGAAAGCGCTTAGGGATAGATATTTTTTAGGACCTCATCAGCCTCTGGGTCAGTTGGATGATTCGCCGCTTCAATGATGAACTTGGCTTGAACATCTCCAGCATTTTCTCTTCAATCGAGTAAAAAATCAAGCATCAATGAATCAGAATATACCAAGAAAAGTTGATGAAGAAAACATTTAACTAATCAAACTATGTAATAAAGATTGAGTAAAAAGCTGCATGTGCTCTTTATTTTTCATCTTTCCTGATGTTTAAATGGATTTAATGTCATACGTCATTGAATTCCAAATAAATACCAATGAAATGCGTAAAATTCAATACAAATATCAAAAAGAACTAATGTAGAGTTTGAAACTGTGAGAGACGATAAAATTCTGCTGGAGCAATGTTTAACCTGTTCAGAACTCCACCTAGAGCACACGGTATGAGAACGTCACATTCATGAGTTAACAATTCATCTGCATCCATTGCATCTGCTCCATTGAAATCAGTTAGTTGTCCTGTTGCTTCTTTGTGCCCAAGCAAAGCCAGTATATCGATTCCGTCACGATTCTTCACTGCTCCAGTTATATCACTCACGGCGACAACCTTTCCACCCTTTTCATGTATGAGCCTCGCCGCCCATGATCCAACATTTCCAAATCCCTGATAAAATTGGACAATATACATTTTGTATGCATAATGAGAAGAAATAAAATAGACACGGATGAAATTAAATAGAAAGAACACCTGAACGGCGAATGTTAAATCTCTTATCGACTTTCCATGTTCAGCAAGTAATGCTTCCATGGCGTAAACAACACCACGCCCTGTTGCTGCCTCTCTACCCAGTGAACCACCTAGATCCTAAAATACAAAACATTAATTAACGGGCCTTAAATGGGTACTGAATTCGTTTTTGCAATAATTGTCATATGTATAGAAAAAAAATAGCGCAGGTTAATGTTTCGCTGTTTTGAATTTTCACTTACGACTGGTTTTCCTGTAACAACAGCAGGAGAGTAACCATGGAATTTCGAGTATTCATCCAAAATCCAAGCCATTGTCTGCAAATCGCGAAAAATTTATTTTATTTAATTTTTTTAAAAAAAAGCAACTTTAGTTAAATGTGAACTGAATTTCAACAAACAAAATAATGTGAACTGAATTTCAACTAACCAAAAAAGGGATTCAATAGATGACTAAAGGAAACAAGCATCATGGACCTCAGAGCAAGAATTTATAGGGGCAAGATGGGTAAATTCAATGAACATCGCGCAAAACTTGCATCTATTAAAAAATTATATGATCATCTCAGTTTTCCGGTTAAGCCGGCGCTGAGCCCATGTCTTACGAGTACCAATTACAAGAGAGCATTCACCTGAGCATTAGTGCCCATATCTGGTGCCGGGACATCAGTGTTAACTCCAATAAGATCATGAATTTTTTGGGTGAAGACACGGGTAAGGCGCTCCAACTCGCTCTTACTTAAATCTTTTGGTGTACACCCAATCCCACCCTTAGCTCCGCCATAAGGAATATCTGCTACAGCAGTCTTCCAAGTCATCAATTGAGCAAGAGCATTCACCTCATCTGGATCAACCTTAAGTAAAAAAAACGAGTAACTTCTCAGGAAAACAGATCTATAATCATGAAAGACCGGAACAATATTTCATCCCTTCGAAATCTATTGAAAGAAAAAGAAATAATCAGTAGAAACGTAAAACTTCATATCAGAACATTTAGTACAGAATCGAGATCTTGACTTAACTGACAACCTAAAAGAGGTATAACATTTATAAACAGTTATTCCTCTGATCAACCGTTGCTTGCGTAGGAGATGGCAGTTTAACTCAAAAGGTCCCTAGATTTCCACAAAAACAGTTCAACATTGTTCATGCATAACAATCAAATGCAAATGGGAAAACCCAAAGTATTCGGTTCGACAAGCAAGATCTAATATTGAGCAAACACTTCTGGTCACGCAACAGATTCCAACCTCTCATCCAAATAAAATTCAAAAGAAGAACATAATCAACGATTCTGACAGCAAATAAACAAGTCAGTACCCTTTGCAGGGAGAAAAACAAAAGGATATTTCTTATTTGAATCACACATCCAAAGACCATTTAACTAAATTGCCCATATAATGACCCCAACAATAAAAAACTCAATGAGCATAAACTACAGAAATTCAACTATAAAAAATTAAAATAAGAAAAGTTCAAACGAATACATCAAGATCAAGTCAAGATATATAGTAAATTAACAAGGAAAATTTCACCTCCGGATGATATCTGATCCCCCCTTTCATGGGCCCCCGAGCATTGTCATGCTGCACTCTAAATCCAACGTAAGACGCCAGTGTTCCATCATCTCTCGGAATCGTACACTCCACCTGATCACAACCCAAAAATCATAATACGCTTAAATCTCCACCACCCAACAACGAATTTGTGAAAAGTTCAGATACCCACACAAAAGAAAAACCTTAATTTCTCTGAATGGAATCAAAAGACTCCTCTCAATCTTGGAGTCCAAACCAAGAATACGAGCCGCCTGCCTGAAGTTACGATTGGTAGCAGCAAGAGCATTCATTTTCTCAATTCGGTTCTCCAAATCAAAGTGAAGCTGAAACAAACTACACGGAAAATGTCCAAAATAATAATAATATTATTATTATTATAAATAAAAATAATTGAGAAATAGGTGTAAGGCTGCTCAAAGTCAAATGGAAGTACTGAATTCGCACATATATACGAGGCGATTCGGGTAAGATTGGAGCCCTTACCAGAAGATGATTAATTATTAAAAGGATTAATTATCTCGACCCTATTTTTTTCAAGGCACGTGGATTTAACCATGAGCCATATTCTTTTCTTCTTCTTTTTTTTTTTTAGGAACCATGCGCCATATTCATATTTTATGATAAATTAGGTTTCCTATCCTTCCAAATCTGTCCATCAACTTCACGCAACTCAATCATTTTAAAAAGTTATTAAAAGTAAATAAAATTATGAATTGTATACGCCCCTTTTAGTTTAATTGATATTCAGTTTGTAAAAATTAAATAAAAAACTTCGACATGCCCATCACGGGCCGTGAGTTTGATGGGTTATCCCGCCAAAAAAATCAATAAAAATATGAAAATAAACGGTGGTAAGATTTAATATTTCAAATAAAACTAGTACATATTATATAATGACAAGTAATCATTGTTGTAATCAAACAAATCATATATTATTTCAATGTCATCAATTATATTTTGAACAGAAAAACACATACACAAACAATATTAATGTCATAAATAGAAATTTAATTATGAAAAAATAAATAAAATATAAGACATTAAATGTTAAATCTTAGCCATTGGATGCACCTTGAGGCACTACCCTACCCCATTGTAGTTGCATCGACAAAATCAAAAAATGCATCAAATACTAGTTTAATTTCCAAAATACATACTCTAAAATTGAGTTATCTTGATGCAATAAGCTCACGAAAAATTAATTTTTTGAAAAAGTGGACGGCTGACTGCCCTCATTGGCCTGAACCCGCAACCCAAATGTGCTGGTCTATTTTGTCCAGCCTCCAAACGGGCATTAAAAGCTAAATCTAATCCGCCTATTTTTCATGGCGAGATGGACCTAATATAACCCATTTTGATGGCTTTACATATATCATGTAATATGTACAGTGACCCATTTCGGATCCACTACGAATCATTTGATAAACATGCATAATTAACTTAAACAAAAATAACACGGGGGAACATATAAAATAATCCATCAAATTACAACTAATCGGAAAATAACAGACTAAAGAAAAATACAGTGAAATAACCCAAAGGTAACCTTGGCTCTAAGTTCTAGTCACCTACTGATAACTGTCATGTTCGTCTATTCAAACTTGCATTCCCTCGAATGTGATGTCCATGATGAAAACAAGACATGGGCAATAAGAGTTATCTCTTTTGAGATGTCTGTTAGTAGGGTTTACCCTATCCTGTTAGTGGATGGACTTCCATCGATTTGGGTCCCGCATATCCACTGATATTTCGGTATGTGAGCCACCTCCTGAAGCGACGGCACAGCGTGCTACATACCAGGGCCCGGTCTATCTTTGTTATCTGATTCTTGACCTCCAGTCAGTAGACGGTACACTTGCATGCATGTATACTCATACTCTCGTGCTGAGCGTTTTATGCTCACGTCTCGTACTCTGTGTTTTTGGACACCCTATTCCATGGGGCAGGTTTGCGATTGGACGAGGCGGGTGGATCCAAGAGGGGCTAGGCAGTGGTTGGCCAGCTGGAGCTTCGTTTAGGTTTATTTTTTTGTATTGGGTTGATACAGCGTTCGATTTGATTGTATAAATATTTGGGTATTTACAGATTTCTTTCCTTGGGATTGTATATTGTTTATTGTTTCCGCAGCTTTTTCTGGTTTACTGTTTGATTAAGTTAATTGCATGCCTAAGTTCTGTTTAATAGGTGATCTCGGTAAGGGTCACTACATTTATGGTATCAGAGCATGCATAGTATTCTTGGGATTTAGATTCTGCATAAGATAACCGTGAGGTAATTTTTGTAGATGGCAGACCGCGATGATCAGAGTAGCCATGGCAGTATTGGTGGACGTTGGGGCGATGCCGATCGGGAGCGTCGTCGAGAACGCCATCATCTTCGCCATGATGATTAGCGTTTCAGTGTGCGCCGATTCTTACAGATGAGTCCTAAGCCCTTGGTTGGAGGTGAGTCTCCGAAGGATGCGGAGAACTTGTTAGACCGCATGGAGGTGAATTTTTAGACATTTCACTGTACTGAGGAGCAGAAGATGGAGACACTTGGTTATCTTCTAGATGGGCGAGCCCGAAAGTGGTGGAGATTCACTTCTGCACCTTTTGTTGCGGCGAGAGGAGTGGCCACCTAAGCCAAGTTCCGCACAGCTTTTCAGAAGCTGTATTTTCCTCCTACACTCCGTCAGATGCAGGCGGGTGAGCTACTGAGTTTGCGACAGGGAGGCATGTCTATTGACGAATATCAGCAGAAGTTCTTCGATCTGTTATCCTATTGCCCCGAGATTGCTGACAGCTCTGAGATGAAGTACAATTTGTTCCTTCAGAGCCTTAACCTTGAGATTCATGGCCATGTGGCGGTTGGTGATGACATGACCTACGAGGGTTTGGAGAGCCGTTGTCACCAGGTGGAGGATAGCATTCGGCGGAATAGGTCTTTCTCTCAGTCTAGGCCTGCGAGTTTTTTGGGTCCCCGTGCTCAGACTTTTAAGAAGTCTGGATCTACTTCTTCTTCCTCTGGTTCCACTGGTGGTGTTGTTCATTTTGGGAAGAAGGACAAGTGCGACCATTGCGGGAAGAACCATCCGACCGACCGATACCGCAAAGCTT
The DNA here is from genome assembly GCF_033568475.1 of Henckelia pumila. NCBI lineage: Eukaryota > Viridiplantae > Streptophyta > Magnoliopsida > Lamiales > Gesneriaceae > Henckelia > Henckelia pumila. Next base: position 215,435,550 of record NC_133123.1, read on the forward strand.
GTGGGGCATGTTTTCGATGTGGAGAGGTTGGTCATCTCCGGTGGGATTGTCTATTATCTGGGGGAGGCGGTTCTGGTTCAGGTTCAGGATCGGGTTCTCAGGCCACCCTTCAGCAGAGCTCGCAGGGACAGCCTGCTGGGAGTTCTCACATGAAGCCGCGGGCTTCTGGTCAGGTGTTTGCCTTGAGGCATGATCAGGCAGTGGAGGAGGACGAGAAGGTCATCGCTGGTACATTTATGTTATATGGTATACCTGGTCTTGTACTTATTGACACTGGTGCATCTCATTCCTTCATTTCTGCACGTTTTGTTAAGAGGCATAAGTTACCATGCATTCCACTAGACGTAGTAGTTTCTGTTTCTACTCCAATGGGTCAATCTGCTTTGGCTAAGCGTCTAGTGATGGGTTGCCCTTTAGAGTTCGAAGGGAACATTCTGATAGCGAATCTCATGGTTCTTGCGATGGATGACTTCGATTGTATTCTGGGGATAGACATGCTGACTACCTATCGAGTTTCAGTGGACTGTTATCAGAGATTAGTACGCTTTCATCCGGATGGAAGTGATAGCTGGTTTTTCTATGGTGAGGGAGCGCGACCCCCGATGCCTTTGGTATCAGCTTTGAGAGCCTGTCGAGCTCTAGAGTCTAGCGGGGAAGGCTACCTTATCTATACAGTTGATTTGTCCACTGAGAGCGTTGGGATAGAGATTCCTGTTGTGGATGAATTCCCATATTTATTTCCAGATGAAATTTCGGGTTTTCCTCCTGCTAGGGAAGTCGAGTTTGGCATAGAGTTGATACTAGGTACTTCGCCTATCTCTCGAGCACCGTATCATCTGGCTCCGTCAGAGATGCGAGAGTTGAAGAATCAGTTACAGGATCTTTTGGACAAGGGGTACATTCATCCTAGTGTATCTCCTTGGGGAGCTCCTATTCTCTTTATGAAGAAGAAGGATGGGTCTATGCGGTTGTGCATTGACTACCGACAGCTGAATCGAGTTACTGTGAAGAACAAGTATCATTTGCCTCGTATTGATGACTTGTTTGATTAGCTGCAGGGTACTTCGGTTTACTCAAAGATTGACTTGAGATCTGGGTATCATCAGATGACAGTCCGAGATCAGGACATAGCCAAGACTGCATTTCGTACTCGCTATGGGCATTACGAGTTTCTAGTGATGCCATTTGGATTGACTAATGCGCCGGCTATATTTATGGATCTGATGAACCGTGTCTTCAGGGAGTTTTTGGACAAGTTTGTCGTGGTCTTCATTGACGACATCCTGGTGTATTCGCGTAATGCAGACGATCATGTTTCTCACTTGCGATTGGTACTGCAGACTCTTTGGGATGAGCAGTTGTACGCCAAGTTGAGTAAGTGTGAGTTCAGGATGGATCGAGTGGTCTTTCTTGGCCATATCATATCCAGGGAGGGGATTTCTGTTGATCCGAGCAAGATTGAAGCTGTGCTTAATTGGTCGCGTCCGACGACGGTTGCTGAGATCCGTAGTTTTCTGGGTCTTGCAGGTTATTATCGTCGCTTCATTCTGAACTTATCTCAGCTAGCTCGACCATTGATGTAGCTTACCCGCAAGGGTGTTGATTTTGAGTGGTCCTCAGAATATGAGGAGAATTTTTGTGAGCTTCGGCGACGGTTGACTTCTGCGCCGGTGTTGGCATTACCGTCAGGATCTGGAGGGTGCGTGGTTTACACAGATGCTTCTCTTCAGGGGTTGGGTTGTGTCCTGACTCGGAATGGGCATGTGATCGTATCTGTATGGCGAGAAATTTGAGATCTTCACCGAACACAAGAGTCTCAAGTATTTGTTCACTCAGGCGGAGTTGAACATAAGGCAGAGGCGTTGGATGGACTTGCTTAAGGACTATGATTTCGAGATTAAGTACCACTTCATACTTGTTCTATGTCTAGTGCGATCGGAGAGTGTTGTTCTTCAGGGTATACCTTCAAGCACAAGAAAGGTATGCAGAGTATCTAGATGTTTACGATATTATCTGAGCCACCTTTGTATTCGCGGATTCGGGATGCTCAGATGTCTGATTCAAAAACCCAGCATTTGGCTCGTCTAGCCAACGAGGGTAGTACGTTTGGATTTCACTATCAGTCAGATGGTTTTCTGTGTTTGTCTGGTAGGCTTATGATTCTGCAGGATGAAGAGTTGCGAGAGGAGATTTTATCTCAGGCACATCGCACTAAGTTGAGTATTCATCCGGGGAGTAACAAGATGTACAAGGATTTACGTACTCGGTTTTGGTGGAATGGAATGAAACGCAGTGTTTATTAGTTTGTTTCGAGATGTTCGGTGTGTCAGCAGGTCAAGGCAGAGCACTGACGACCTGGAGGTTTGCTTCACAGTCTGCCTATTCCTGAGTGGAAATGGGAGTTTATCACGATGGATTTTGTGACCCATTTGCCGGTATCCTCGAGGAATTGTGATGCTATCTAGGTTATGGTGGACTGACTCAACAAGTCACCGCATTTCATTGCCTATAGTTGAGAGTACTCTGTAGATTGTATGGCGCGGTTGTACATTCAGGAGATCATTCGACTTCATGGAGTGCCTGTGAGCATTGTCAGCGATCGAGACCCCAGGTTTACTTCTAGGTTCTGGGGGAGTGTTCAGCGTGCAATGGGCACTACTCTCAGTTTGAGTATGGCCTATCATCCGGAGACAGATGGTCAGTCCGAGCGCACTATCCGTACTTTGGAGGATATGCTTTGAGCTTGCACTATGGACTTTGGTTCAGCCTGGCAGGATCATTTGCCATTGATTGCGTTCGCATACAACAACAGCTATAATACTAGCATTGGGATGGCACCGTTTGAGGCGTTGTATGGGCGACGTTGTTGTACTCCACTCTTCTGGGAAGAAGTGAGGGAGAGACAGGCTGAAGGACCGGAGTTAGTTTAGCATACAACATATGTTGTTGATCAGATCAAGAAACGGATTAAGACTGCACAGGATCGTCAGGCCAGCTATGCTAATACTAAGCGTAGGCCTCTGCAGTTTGATGTTGGGGAGAAAGTGTTTCTGAGAGTGTCACCTTTCCGCAGGATTCTCAGATTTGGCCTCAAGGGCAAATTGTCACCCAGGTTTATCAATCCATTTGAGATCTTGGAGAGCATTGGAGATTTGGATTATCGTCTGGCTTTGCCACCGTATCTGTCCAGTATTCACGACGTGTTCCACGTATCTCTGTTGCGACGGTATGTGGCGGACCATTCTCATATTCTGCAGCCATCTGAGGTTCAGGTGGATAAGGATTTGACTTATGTTGAGAGACATATTCGTATCGTGGATCATAAGGATAAGGTCTTGCATAATAAAGTCATTCCTCTGGTTTTAGTTCAGTGGCAGCGCCGAGGCACTGAAGAAGTCACTTGGGAGCTGAAAAGCAGGATGCGTACAAAACATCCTGAGTTGTTTTGATTTCCTTTTCAAGTTGTATTCAGTTGTAAACTCTGTAAGAGTTTCATATGAATAAAGAATATTTCTGCATCTTGTTTTACATTCAGTACTTAAGATCTGATTTCGAGGACAAAATATCTTAAGTGGGGGAGAATGTAGTAGCCCGAACACAGTTTTAGTGAGTTATTGCTAATTAATCCAATTAACATGATTAAGGGAACTCTTAATGGATTAACGGAGTCCGGGATTAGACCCGAATGATCAGAAATGGTTTGGAGGGTCAGAAGTAACGAACGCAACGTCCAGGGATCGGACACAACATTCGTGCCATCTGAAATGCATCATTGCTTACGCACTTGATGGGGCATCAGAAGCAATGAAGGAGAACAGAAGCAACATTCGTCAGGCAGAACGGACGCACCGATGAGGAACGAACGTTCCGTTTGTGGTCTATAAATAGAGGTGCCAAGATTCACATTTGAGCACACCAATCACCTCTTCTCTCTCGATTCTTCAGGCTTCCAGCTTAGATCTAGGACATTCTAGGCGTCCCGTTGGGAATCCGGAAGTGGCATAGCGATCCAGGCGTTGTAGCGGAGCTATGGCCTAGTTTTGAGGCAATCAACATCAAAAGGCTAACGACGGACGAAGGTATAGCTTTTGCTTCCTAAAAATATTTAGGAGTCTGCAATAGCCTAGTTAAGGCTTTTAGAGCACTATAATGATATTAGTATCATTTTGCAGTGTAGTGCGGATTATAGGCGTAGACTTAGAGCTGGTAGAGCGCGCCTAGTATTTGAGGTACGAAAATACTGTTCGAGATATCCTGACTGAGTATGCATGTATTATGTGACTGTATGATTTATATGTCATGATTTTATGCTACTTACATTTGCATCTTGAGCTATCTCTTTTGAGATGTCTATTATTAGGGTTTACCCTATCCTGTTAGTGGATGGACTTTCATCGATTTGGGTCCTGCGTATCCACTGGTATTTCGGTATGTGAGCCACCTCCTGAAGTGACGGCACATCGTGCTACATACCAGGGCCCGGTCTGTCTTTGTTATCTGATTCTTGACCTCCAGTCAGTAGACGGTACACTTGCATGCATGTATACTCATACTCTCGTGCTGAACATTTTATGCTCACGTCTCGTACTCTGTGTTTCTGGATACCCTATTCCATGGGGCAGGTTTGCGATTGGACGAGGCGGGTGGATCCAAGAGGGGCTAGGCAGGGGTTGGCCAGCTGGAACTTCGTCTAGGTTTATTCTTTTGTATTGGGTTGATACAGTGTTCGATTTGGTTGTATAAATATTTGGGTATTTACAGATTTCTTTCCTTGGAATTGTATATTGTTTATTGTTTCCGCAACTTTTTCTGGTTTACTGTTTGATTAAGTTAATTGCATGCCTAAGTTCTGTTTAGTAGGTGATCTCGGTAAGGGTTACTACATATGATATTTAGGGTCTTTTGTGTAAGCAATTGCTGATTGATTATCGCAATAAACTGTTATAGCTCCCACTGGATTGCTTACAACACCTAAATGATCTAGAAATCTTCTCAATCAAACACCTTCTTGAACTGCAGAAGCACATACCACAAATGTTGCTTCCATTGTGGATAGAGATACACATGTTTGTTTCTTGCTTCTCCAAGATATGAATCCGCCATTTAACAAGAAAGCATATCCAGAGGTGGATTTACGCTCATCTAAATCACCACCCCAGTCAGAATCTGTGTATCCCATCAGTGTTAGATCCTTTTCTTGATAACAGAAGAAATAATCTGTAGTGCCTTTTAGGTATCTCAGAATCCCTTTTAACTGCACTCCAGTGTCTTTTTCCTGGATTAGATTGATAATTCCTGACCAGACCCACATCATAACAAATATCGGGACGAGTACACATCATTGCGTACATCAGACTCCCAACTGCACTAGAATATGGAACTTTAGACATCTCATGGATTTCTTCAGAAGTGTTTGGGCACATTTCACGACTTAAGTTATTGTCTTTGGCCACAGGAGTATCAATGGGTTTGCAATTCTACATTCTAAATCGCTCTAAAACCTTTTTAATGTAAGATTCTTGAGACAATGCAAGCAGTCTCTTAGAACGATCTCTGTGAATTTTACCACCTAGAATGTAATTCACCTCACCCATGTCCTTCATCTCAAAATTCGAGGACAACCACTTCTTAATGGTTTCTATATACTCCTTGACATTTCTAGCTAACAATATTTCATCGAAATAAAGAGATAGAATTACAAACTTTCTATTGAATCTCTTCACATAAACACAATGGTCTTCAGCAATCATAATGAAGTCATATTAGATTATCGCTCTGTAAAATCTCAAATACCATTGTCAAGAAGACTGCTTAAGGCCATAAATTGATCTCTTCAATTTACAAACTCCGTTTTCTTGAACTTTAATAACAAAAGCTACTGGTTGTTTCATGTAGATTTCTTCCTCAATTTCTCCATTGAGAAAAGCAGTTTTAACATCCATTTGATATAATTCTAAATCCAAATTAGCAACTATGGCCAACAACAGACGAATAGAAGTAAATCTCACTACTGGAAAAAAAGTTTCTTTATAATCAATGCCCTCTTATTGAGTATAACCCTTTGCCACAAGTCGAGCCTTATACCTCTCTATTATTCCATCAGCCTTTCGCTTAATTTTGAGAACCCATTTGTTCCCAAAGCTTTACGACTATGTGAAATTTCAACCAGTTCCCAAACTTTGTTTGATTTCATTGAATCTATTTCTTCTTCCATTGCATTCATCCATTTGTCCCTCAAAAGACAAGATATAGCCTCATCTATGTTTTTAGGCTCTTCTTGATCAACTGAAGATATGATACATGTGTGCCCCTCGATGTCATAATGAAGTTTAGGCACATCTTTCCTATTGCTCTATCGAAGTTTGAGGTCAGATGATCAGATCGAATGAATCATCATGAGAAGGACCATTAGGATTTCTCCCACTCTAATCAGATGAATCATTATGATCAGGATTTCTCCCACTGGGATCAAACAACAACTCTTCCACTTGAGATTTTGATGACACATTTGACAACAACCCTTTATCTGAATCAAATAACTCAAATAAAGGTTCATTACCCTTTATTTCACCTATCTTAGGAAAGTCATTCTCCAGAAATTTTACATTTCGTGATTCAATCTCGGTAATGCTTCCATCATCTTGTTCACCAATGAACACTTAACCCTTAGAATGCTCAAAGTATCTAATAAAAATACATTTATTTCCTCGAGGACCCAACTCTCCATATTTACTTGTAGAATCATAAATATAAGCAGCTGATCCCCAAGGTCTAAGGTTACTGAGATCCGGTTGTCTACCAGTCCAAAGTTCATATGGCGTGGAAGTAACTTACTTTGAAGGTACCTTGTTCAGGATATAGGTCGTAGCTAATAAAACATCTCCCCAAAAAGAAATAGGCAAATTAGCTTGCGACATCATAGACCTCGTCATATCCAACAATGTTCTATTCCTTCTCTCAGCAACACCATTTTGTTGAGGTGTGTAAGGAGTAGTCAATTGTCTAATTATTCCCTTTTCATTACATATATCCTTAAATTGATCTGATAGATATTCACGACCTATGTCAATTCTCAATGCCTTTATGACTTTATCCATTTGGTTTTTCACTTCATTTGCATAACTTCTAAAACATTCCAATGCTTAAGATTTATGTGAAATCAAATAGACATGACCATAACGAGTGAAATCATCTATAAACGTAATGAAGTAAGAGGCTCCATGTCTATCCTTCACACTCATTGAACCACATATATCTGAATGAATCAATTGCAATGGAAATTCTGCCCTAATTGCTTTTCCAAATGGTTTCCATGTCATTTTACCAGCAAGACAGTGTTCACAATTCGAAAAATCAATTTTAGAAATAGAACCCAATAGTCCTACTTTCATTAGTTGATTCATCCTATCTTGCCCTATGTGACCTAATCTAGCATGTCATGTATAAACATCCACATTTGCATGACTAGATGAACAAACATTTAACGAAACACAACGATCTACATAATAGTTAAATATTTTCTGTCACAATCCAACACAATAAAACCATTCCTAAGATGTCCACAACCATAATACATATTGCCATAGTAGATACGAACAATAGTACTACTAAAGTTCAAACATAATCCTAATCCTAGAAGAACAACAACAGATATTAGATTTCGTCGAATTTTCGGTGCATAGAGAACATCATGTAGGATAAGATTTCGACTACCATGCAATTCATGTTTGAAAGTACCGATGCCTTTGACTTCAACTCTTGCATTATTTCCTACATATATCCATCTTGTACCACAAGGAACTCGACGAAAATCCACAAACGCTTCTCGATCTCTAGTTACATGGTTTGTTGCTCCTGAGTCTACAATCCACATAGGATAAAATTCAGCTAATAAAACAGTACTAGAGACACATATAGCACTCACAAAAGCGTTAGTGAGTGCTACCTTTTTAGGCTCAGGGCACTCACGAGCGAAATGACCAAATGCTTGAAAATTGCAGCATTTCATTTTGCTCTTAGCTTTCTTCTTCCCAAACCTCTTACGCTTATTCTTTTAGTTTGGAACTTCTTGAATCCTTTGACCGACTAAATCGGTTTGATAAAAATCTAATGGCAAGCGCATCAGGTCAAGTAATAGTAAAGTGGACAGAGAGTCCAAATATCGATCCCACAGGGACTGCAGTCAATTCTCAAGAATTAATTATTTAGCTTAATCTAGACAAAATCATAAAAAACAATTTGATTTAAATAAAATAAGAATTTATAATAAAAACTTCTGAAGAAATAAGAATTAAAATAACTGAAGATAAAAATAATTAAAACAAAGACAACCAAGACACACGTAGGTACCAAACAAATCATGTAACATGTAGTTGATTCAGGATTCAGATTTAATCTTAATTCACGGGAATTCTCCTAATTTTTTCAAAGGTCTATTTCTAGAACAATCAAACCTACTCAAATATTGACGGATTAATCTTTCATAATTCTAATCAAATTTGAATGTATTAAATATTTATAAAAATTTAGTTTACACCCAAACCGCACACTGAAACCGAATTCTATTTCTAGTCGATTTTACCATGTGTTAATTATCAGAGTGATCGAAATCAATACCTCATCTTTCGACTTGGAATCGATTAACATGCAAGCAACCAGTTGATCAGACTATTCACAAGACAAATATAAATCTGAAAATCAATAAAATAAAATCAACTCTGAAAAATCCCAAACAAACATCCAAGTTTTCTACATGAATTTGTTCGGTCCAATCACACCGTCTTGGTTGAAAAAAAACTACTCAATAATTAAAGACAATAATTCAAAAATAAAAAAAAATAAGAAGAAAGGAAAATTAGAAATCTTCTCTCCCAAGCCTTGATGCCGCCCTCTGCGTTCTCTGCCTGTTGGAACCCTTTAATCTGATGCAAAAATCGTAATTAAGTGTCCAAGGATCTCTAAAAGATAGCCTCCTTTTCGACCAGGAGTTTCCAAATACATGGAATCTGCATGACACGCTCGCTCGAGCGAGCACAGGTCTCGCTCGAGCGAGCAACTCTCTGTCCAAATATATTTTTTTTCAGTCCAGGTCTTGCTCGCTCGAGAGAGCATAGACTCTCGCTCGAGCGAGTGAATTTTTCTGCTCCGCGCGACGATTTTGAAAAATTCATATCTTGAGATCTTGCCGTCGGATCGAGCTGAAATTTGGACAGCAGCTTCAAAACATCTTGAAATTTATTCTGAACGGTGAGATCGAATTTGGATCTCTCTAAAATTAAATTTGATTTTTCGAACAAAGCTGCTTCGTAATTCACTCTTCAACAATTCATTTTCCTACAAAATTAACGCGAGGAGTGAAATCCACACATATGCACTAAAACACATAAAAACACATAAATACAAAATGAATGCACACAAAATAGACATAAAAATAACATGAAACAATGCACACAAAATGCACTTATCAACACCCCCATACTTAAACCTTGCTCGCCCTCGAGCAAGACATGCAAAAACAATATGCACACAATGAGATAAGTAAAAATGAATCATGAACAACATAGCCTCCGACAAGTTTCAACTTCAACAACTAAAAAACCTCAAACTTTTGAATTGTTCACAATACACTGTTAGTTTAACGTAAACGTGTGTGTATTCCATGTCATTCCAATTTCGTGCAACTTCAAAAAAATCTGTCCTAAGAATGCTTAGCGACCTATGACAATTCAATGCAAGTATCACAATCCAGCACTCCGTCATCTCAACAATCCCAAACAAAAACATGCACTTTCTTGAGATTAATTACGTACCTCCGGATTTTGCACCCGGTATTTTTTATAAGCCCCAATAATTACCCGCAAACTTAGATATAACTAAGATAGGATTCGGATTTCAATCCCCTCGTCTATAGCCCGGATGGATAATCAATCACATTTAACCCGCAAACTTAGCTATGGAAGAATGATTAGGATTTCAATCATTGTCCAAGCCCGGATGGAGTTGTTACTTTAAAATTTTAAATTTATTAACCCCATGGAATCCACATACTTAGTGAAGAACAAGAGATTAGGATTTCAATCTCTGCTCGTAATCCGGATGGAGTTAACTTAATTTTCAACAAAAGTTTTTCAAAAAAAAATTTATAGGTACACCCAAGATCATACATGCAATGTCTAACATCTATCAAGAATCCAAAGCACTATCATGATCAACAAACACCTATTGTCGTGCAATGATCAAGCAAACACAAACTTCATCAATTACATCGTTACACTACACTAGTCTAACATGCGTGCTTAAGATGATTTACGATTCAACCAACAGCTTCTCATGTTCAATCAAAAGCAACATTTATTTTAATTTTTTTTTTCGACAACTCTATCATCATCGGCTATTATGACTCATCCTACTCATGCAACACAAAACAAAAAAAACAACAAAAATGAACGAGATGCAAACAAAAACAAAACATTACTAATGCAACACAAACACAACAAACAATAAAATAAACTAGTCTACCCCCCCCCCCCCCCAATACTTATCTAAAGCATTGCCCTCAATGCTTCAGAACAATGAACATAATGCATAACAAACACACAAATGCAAAGACGAACAAAAAACACAATGAGAACAAAAATAACACTCCCCTGGTTTTTGATTCATCCTCTTCCTTCTTGACAGTATCAGCTGGGACAGCGGCAGCAAATTGTGTATATCGGCAGGCTCGGCAAACTAGAATGGGAAAGAAGTAAAAATTAAATTAAAAAAAAAAAACCAAAACCAAAAATAAAATAAAAAAAACAAGGGAAAGAATACTGGGTTTCCTCCCAGTAAGCGCTAAGTTTATAGTCTAATGCCCGACTATGCAGAAGCAACCATCAAAGAGCGGCTGCCGCCCATAGTATGAATCATACGACTCTACGTATGGGTCTTGATTTCCTTCGCCCTCAAGCTTGGCGTGATATATGCATGGGAAGCTCTTCGGTCCAACAACACTCTTCAAGAACTGATTATTTTGGAAGGAGACTCCAAATATAGGCTGAAGCTCATCGAGAATGTAATATTGTGGTGTTGACGTCAATGGAAAGAATGGATCTTCAAGTGGTGTGCATGTAAAGTCCATTGACAAGTTTAAGTCCTCCGCTGTGAATGTTTCTTCCTCCTCCAGTGTCAATTTTAGCTCATCTTCACATGAATATTCCTCAAAAAATATTTTCTCTTGCTCTGGCTCAATTACTTTATTCTCTTGGCAGATCTCAAAAATTGATTCTCTAAGAAGCGCAATCTGTTCATCCAAAAAACTCAAAGACTTGATGTGGCTTTCTAAGAACTGATTTGTCGTTGTCTGTCGTCGCACCATATTCTCCAATTGAGCCACATGATCCTCAAAATTCCCTATACACTCTTCTTGATTTGTGGAGTTGAATTGTGGAGAATATTGGTGACTCCAACCCTGCAGTGAAGGATCACAATGTCAATGGTAGTCAAAATCTGCCATATCATCTAACAAGTGCATAGCACTGTTATAATCTCTGTTGAACAAGTGACTGCCAGTTGCCCAAGCTCCATAATCTATCCAACTTCTTGTTGACTCATCCAACCCACCATAGAAAATTTGAACTAGAGTGTAGTTTGAAAAACATGGCATCGAAATCTGTTCGCCAAATCATTGAATCTCCCCCAAGCATCATAGAAAGGCTCCGAGTATTGTTGGCCAAACCTTGTGAACACCTGTCGATGATCCATCTCCAAGTACCTCACAAGCAAAAGAAAAAATCAAAATTAAAATTAAAAATAACGAAAAGAACGAAAAGATAGAAGGGAGAAAAATGTCTAGTCTCAAGCAAATAATCTATCCTAATATTAACTAAACAGTCCCCGGCAACGGCGCCAAAAACTTGACCGGCTAAATCGGTTTGATAAAAATCTATTGGCAAGCGCACCAGGTCAAGTAATAGTAAAGTGGACAGAGAGTCCAAATATCGATCCCACAGGGACTGCAGTCAATTCTCAAGAATTAATTATTTAGCTTAATCTAGACAAAATCATAAAAAATAATTTGATTTAAATAAAATAAGAATTTATAATAAAAACTTCTGAAGAAATAAGAATTAAAATAACTGAAGATAAAAATAATTAAAACAAAGACAATCAAGACACACGTAGGTACCAAACAAATCATGTAACATGTAGTTGATTCAGGATTCAGATTTACTCTTAATTCACAGGAATTCTCCTAATTTGTTCAAAGGTCTATTTCTAGAACAATCAAACCTACTCAAATATTGACGGATTAATCTTTCATAATTCTAATCAAATTTGAATGCATTAAATATTTATGAAAATTCAGTTTACACCCAAACCGCACACTGAAATCGAATTCTATTTCTAGTCGGTTTTACCATGTGTTAATTATCAGAGTGATCGAAATCAATACCTCCTCTGTCGACTTGGAATCGATTAACATGCAAGCAAACAGTTGATCAGACTATTCACAAGACAAATATAAATCTGACAATCAATAAAATAAAATCAACTCTGAAAAATCCCAAACAAACATCCAAGTTTTCTACATGAATTTGTTCGGCCCAATCACGCCATCTTGGTTAAAAATAAACTACTCAATAATTAAAGACAATAATTCAAAAATAAAAATAAGAAGAAGAAAGGAAAAGAAGAAATCTTCTCTCCCAAGCCTTGAAGCCGCCCTCTGCGTTCTCTGCCTGTTGGAACCCTTTAATCTGATGCAAAAATCGGTATTTAAGTGTCCAAGGATCTCTAAAAGATAGCCTCCTTTTCGACCAAGAGTTTCCAAATATATGGAATATGCACGCCACGCTCGCTCGAGCGAGCACAGGTCTCGCTCGAGCGAGCAACTCTCTGTCCAAATATTTTTTTTTCAGTCCAGGTCTCGCTCACTCGAGCGAGCATAGACTCTCGCTCGAGCGAGTGAATTTTTCTGCTCCACGCAATGATTCTGAAAAATTCATATTTTGAGATCTAGCCGTCAGATCAAGCTGATATTTGGACAGTAGCTTCAGAACATCTGGAACTTTATTCTGAATGGTGGAGATTGGATTTGGATCTCTTTAAAATTAAATTTGATTTTTTGAACAAAGCTGCTCCGTAATTCACTCTTCAACAATTCATTTTCCTACAAAATTAACCCGAGGAGTGAAATCCACACACATGCACTAAAACACATAAAAACAAAATGAATGCACACAAAATAGACATAAAAATAATATGAAATAATGCACACAAAATGCACTTATCATCCTTCCACGATATTCTTTTCCTTCCTATTATTCTTCCAGTTCTTAAAATGTCAAAAGCCCGAAGCTTTCTTGGAACCAGATTCAGCCTTAAAAGCACTTGCTATGGACTTAGCAGCACCAAGCCTCTCATCTTCAAGTTCAACATGGCTAGCATCATCAGAGAAATTCTTAATGCTATCATTGTGAGTCAGATTGACTTTCAGATGCTCCCACTTGTCAGGAAGAGATCGAATCAAAGCTTGGACTTGCTGCTCATCAGAGAGAATATGACTAGCCGATGTCAATGCGCGTATCATGTTTGACATAGTTCTCAAATGTTGTTTGATGCTGTGATTAGCTTGTTTCTTGTAAGTGTCAAACTTGATAGTCAATTGACTCAGGCGGGTGACAGTAGTACCTCCATATTTCTCCCTCATGTACACCCAAATGTCATGAGCAGTAGGATGTTGTTCTCATTCATGGATGAGATCATCAATCACAGAGCTAACCAGAATAGCACGAGCAATGGAATATTTCTTTTTCCATGCTTGGTAAGCTTCTTGATCTCTCCTCTGCTGAACAGTGTTTCCTACACCGGATCCTGCATGATTTGGTTGATACCATCTAAGGCATCTTGCTCATCAAGCACATACAAAATCTTGTGGCGCCATGTATCATAGTTGTCACCATTTAGTTTGTCACCTTTGTTAAGATCAGCAATGATATATTTGGATGTCATGGTCAGTATATTTTAGAGGTGATAACACATGTTAATACTAATTAAATGTACACATTAGTTTTGTACTTGTAATTAACATTTATGATGATTTAACATAAGGTATAGACTCGAAAGTTCACTAAGTTCCCAATCATCATCTACAATCCTAATGTTGCATCATCATAAATTTAATTTCAAAGTTACAAAAAATATTTATCTATTGATTTTAGGTGAGAATCACTCAAATTCTTCCAGCCTAAAACTCCCACTTAACTTTGAATGTCTCAATAAATTCCAAATAGATATATATAGATAAGAATGTATTTATATAAACTAACATTAAAGTTTATAACATGCTAATATTCAAACACAAATAAAACATAAACTACATTACTTGTGCCACATAACATGTTCATATAAAACATCTACAACTAAACATAGAAACATAGATTATAACAAGTCATTTCCCTAAATAAAATCTAATTTCTTCTTATTGCACATGCGAGTTATTATTTTGATCATTTCTTTTGAGAGCCTGTCAGATGGAGTGAACTTCAAGATACGAGCACCAGTATTTATCCTTAATGATAATGATTTCTTCATCTCGAGCTCTACCTCTTTCCTCCATCTTTTAATTAGTGATGACTGTAAATCTTTAAGGAAGATCGACGAATATTCTCTTTCATTAAATATTTCATCGAACATGCTCTTACAACATCCAGGCAGAGAATCTCTCAGTATTCGAAATATATCATAATCTCAAAAAAATAATGACCCAAATGCAAAAAATTCATACGCATGTTGTCCCAAACTTTAATATGTTGAGGCATGTTATGCATGTGATCCATTTTATATTTCTTAAACATGTGCAACTTTGCTATTCGTTTCGGGGCTCTTTGAAATTTAGCTGCTCCCCGGAGGATGCTAAGAGTGTGTTTAATTCTTGCCATATCTATATAAGATGAGAATAAATATTATATTGGACACAAAGCCAACCATAATATTTAATATTCATGATATATAAAATCAATCTTACATTCTTAATATTATGGACAATATTCTTTTATATTAAATACATTAACTCTTATTGCAGCCATATAAAAAAAAATGATTTTCATAATCATGCTAAACAGTTACAAACTCATTTAAGAGTTTAATTTTCGGAAAAAAAATATCCAATTATAAGGAAAAAAATCATGGCTACTTTCTCGTACACAGTGTTTTTTTTAAAAAAAAAAATATGCACCATATTTATACTAACTTGCATCATCCATCATCATGCCATGTTTATTTTAATTATTTAAAATAAACTTTCATGGACTTATTCAATCTTGCACCACTTGACCAAAAGTCCAAAACAACAAAATGAAACATATTAAATTCTCATTTTTTGTTTCGGATACACATGGCAGATTCCACCACTCTATATCCAGGGGCCTACATAGGACTCGCTCCACACACACCCCAAAAAAAAAATTTAAAAATAATTAGTATTATATATCAATTTTTATTAAATGTATATATATCAAATTTATCTATCCAACCTTACGTTATGCATTTAGCCTAGATGGTATGTGTTTTTCTCCAAAGCTTAGGAGACCATGGTTCGAATTCTTTTATGCAAATTTCAATTTTTTTTTATTTTTATTTGTTTTGGGCTCAAAGATTTATTTACACATCTTCAATTTCTTTAATTGGGTCAGTTTTAATGATTGAACACTAATGTCTATTATTAAGCCTTATTTAAATTGAATTGAAGTATTTTTTTATTTTCATGTATTGACGTTAGCCGTTGATATTTCTTATAAAACTAAAAAAAAATTTTGTTAAATTTTTATTTTAACTCACTTTTTTTGGTACTGAAAAAGGTCTAAAAAATTGGTTTTAAAAATATACTTCTCAACTTTAAATTACATTTTAAAAATAAAATATAAAATGACTCAAAAAATTAGGATTTTTATTAAGTTCAAATTTGATTTCGCTAATAATGACATATCTGTATGAACCTCGAACAAAAATTTCTCAATCATTTTTTTTTATATATATCTCACATTCATACAGAAAATTTTAGAAAAATAACGCATATACCACAAGTCAAAAGAACAAAAATAATAGTCATCGCTGAAAATTGGTAGCTCCGACGACGCCACACATTGTCGTCACTTAATATATGGCCTCCCCAAACCTTATATCCTGGTCCTGGATCCGCCCCTGTCTATATCCTTATCATTTCTTACGATTTGCTTCTCCTCTTTCATAAATTTGTTTAAACACTCACATGCTGATTCTACCTTGTAGCATATATATGTATATATTGAACAAAAAATGTTAAATTCATAAGGAAATAAGAGAAAGTGAAATCTACTTTCGGACGAAAACATGGCCGAACAGAATCAAAACATATGCATTTAAAAATATCGAAACCAAGTTACAAATTCAACTAACGCTGGCTCTGATACCAATGACGGAAAACTTAAACTCGAATATTTTGAGTCAAACTCAAATTTCTCGAATCGAATAACATTTAATTCGAGACAGAATCATTAATGTAGTTGAATTTACCAACCTTTCTTCCGACGAAATTAGCAATGCAATTGTCCGATACCGATCACGAACTGAAAGGAATCGAGTTCACAATCCAAATGCTTAAATAAATGTGATATGATTTTGGATGCAATATGGAATCAAATGTCTCAGCTCTCTCAATCTTCTGCCGATAATTACAAAATGGGAGTTGGAAGTTGTTTTTTTTTTTTTCCAATAGAAATAACTACTCCCTCTTATAATTCAAAATTAAACCTTTGAATTATTTGGGTCAGGTCAGCCCTCATGGGCGACCCGTTGACCCATCTCTTTAATTTCTTACAAGAATGAAGCAAAAAATCGACCTATATACACTTGGAAGAATGGAAGACTAAATCGATTGATATATCTGCACTTGAGAGAATGCATGGTGGAGAGATCGGGTTTAAGTCAGATCAAATATCCCTAACAAACAAAATATTTTTATTTGGTTCAACCTATTGCTTCTCAAGTTAGAAACCTTTTTTTGCAATCTATTACTTCATCGAAAAACATATGACCAAGTAAAATGTCACTAAAAAAAAAAGTGAATTGAAGGCCTTTTTTTAATTGATATATAAAGTCTAAAGTGCATTTTACTTCATTAATTTTATAACTACAGTAGATAACTATATACTACTTCGACAATAGTTATCATCAAAGTAAGAAATGACAAAATATTTTATCAAATTTCTACTAATCTCCTTCATAACATATATATAGCTAGAAAGAAGGAAAAGGTTTAACAATAAATATCAAAATAGCTTGGTTCAATCGCAAATTTGAATATATAGTTTAAATCAATGCCCTTGCTCATTTTTTAATTGCATTTCAATGTATGGTACGAAAACGGTGTTTCATGAGATCTAGGAAAAAAAATATCTGAAACGGAAATATGATAATATTAATATCAAATGACTTGATATTGTTTACTGGTTCTGTAGTGAGATTAATTTTATATAGATAAATAATACTTATAAGACTATTAAACTAATTTTATAGGATGTTGAATAATGATGCATAAACAATCACATGTTTACTTTAATGGATCAATTTTGTGATTAATACTATGATTAAATGACAAGTTACAATTTTGCCCTTTATGTATAATATATAATCTTATTTTTAGATTTTATTTGTAAAATTGGGATTGTGATTTTTAGTGAAAATGTAAATTATTATTAATCCACATGTAAATTATTTTAATTGACCAAAATTATTGAGTATAAATATTATTTATTTTTTAAAAAAAATTAATAAATTGAGCTAAAATTTTTGGATAAATTCTAATGAAATGTATTAATCATATATTAAATTATTAAATTTTTTCATGTTTTATAATTTTTAAATGGACCTTTCGTATATTTAAATTAAATGAAATCTACTAATATATCTTAAAGTATTTGAAATTTATATCCATGTTATATAATTTTTTAAAATGAGATTTTCATATATTATTTTTTTGGGAAGTAAATTAAGGATATTAGTGTAAAATTTTTCAATTAGAAACATAATGATTATTTATCACACCATTTATTTGTGATAAATCATCAATGTTTAAAGTTTAAATTAGGTAACTATGGAAGAGCTTTATGAGTTAATACGGGCCCTCAAAATGAAAGTAAACATTTGATTGCTTAGGATTATTAATACAATCATATACTTATCCTAGCAAGTAAACGCAACCTAATGATATATACAGAGAGAGTTTAAAATGAAATTACATAAATTATGGAAACAATTAAAAATATAGGAAGTCTTAATCTATTTTATTAACACAAGTATAAAAACTAAATTAAAATTATAAAGCATTTCTTGATAAAATTTTCAATCAAGAAGAAGATTAAAAAATAAAACACTAACAAACCATGTATACCAACAATCCTCGTGTATTTGGGGGTTGGATAGGCAATCCTAGCTAAAAATTTTAAAATAAAATAAAATCGACTATATATATATATATATATATATATATATATATTTGCTAATCGATCCAACGGCATTTAAAGTTTGTTAGGAGGGAGGAGCCACCTAGAGCCTTCAATAAAACCAAGACTGATGAATTGTTTAGCCTCCGCATCACTCAGTTTCTTGGTGAATCCTGCCCGTTTATCTTGAGCTGATCCTGGCCCTTTGTTGTTATATTCTCCAAAATAAACAGTCCTGCAAGCATGTATTTAATTATTTATTATATTTTAAATAGAAATGAAAATAAAAAAAGAGACGACAGAAATTAATTTCTTGGGATTGTAATTACAAGTATCATGATCATCTTTCAAATAACATTTTATATTACATGATACAAATAAATTGTACGTGGACGTACTCCGATAGAAAAAGTGACAACACGAGGCAAATTAATTTCCCCTTTTTAACACGAAAGTTTAAGACCTACGTACGTACGTGGCCGATTCTAGTTACTTTGGGTCCAAGTTTTTGACATGCATGCAAATATGTATGTATGCATGCAATAAATATACAAAAACAAAACTACAACGTATACTCACTTGTTATTTTGTGAATCAAGATTGTTGAACCATCCTTCGGGGTTGACAGCATCACTAAATTCGGAGTATGCATACACAACCCTAGCATAAGGCATCCATGCCCTGCCGAGGTACGCGTGGTTGCCCGTGCCCGTCACCGTGCAATGCGCGAACACGTACCCGTTGCTCTCGTCTGCTTTGGTCCTAGCCTGCGCCGTGATCATCGCCATCCCACCCCCTGGAATCACATATGTCTCCGTATTCTATAAATGTAAGGAAATATTAACATTTAAATTAACCCTACATCGTACGTATTGAATATGTATATTTCTATACGTACATTAGGGTTTGTCGGTGTATATTTTACTTGACATGCATAAAATTAGTTGTATATCATGATGAAACGTTATATATGTTTGTTATTAGATTCGGTTGAATAATAATAGTAAATTAGAATCCACCGGTTCGGCAGACGGATTACTGTGGATTGTTATAAATACCATGGTTTTGCTAAACTTGCAAATCCTCCACTATTTAAATTTTTAGGCAAAAAGTAAAAAAAAAAAAAAGCTTAAAAATAACATCATTGTTTTTTTTTTTTTTTTTTGTAACTTGATATAATTGAAGAAGACGTATACCAAATATAGGGATCTTCCACTGCCAAAAATGAAATCAACAGTGCCTTCAATATAGCAGTCCTTGTAGAAATGTTTGCCTTTGTCATCACAAAGAGTATCTTGAAACCCATATATCTTGCAATTATAGAACGAAGCTTTGTCTCCGCCGATCCTCAGAGCCACCGCCTGCGCCCCCTGCCGGACTCCGTCTGGCCTAGGCGCAGAATTCTAACGAGAAAACAAGAAATTACCAAAGAAGGTACGTACCATTAATTATCAAATTACAAATAAAATATCGATCATGTGTAATTTAATTCATTCAAATAAAGTAATATATATAATTCTTGATGGAAAAATGTATTGATCAGGAACAGATACAAACCACAATTTTGACATTAACTGCGGTGAAATAATCGGATTCGACGATCAAAGTTGCACTATCCACGGTTCCATACTCAGCAGCGGTCCCGCCGTAGATCAAAGTGGGCATATTATTGGAGTAGTACTCCCCGTAGAGCGTAATAAAAGGCTTATACCTGTCAATCTTGATCTTTTCTGTGTAATTTCCAGGCCCAATCAACACAATAACACGATCTTTGTTGCCTGTGGGTACGCTTTTTATTGCATCATTTACAGTCTTGAAATCTCCACTGCCGTCGGTTCTGACTTTGATCACCTTGGCTCCGGCTTCCGCAGCTTCGAGGGCCGGGTCTAGAGACCCTTTTCGGGCTGAGATGGGCCCCACGTTTTTCTCGAACCAGCTGTTTAACTGTGAACTATCGGCGGGGATAAGTGTTGTGTCATCGGAACGAACAAAGGGTATTAGAAAGAGGACAAGGATTACAAGTTGCATGCATGCCATTATAATTCCACCCATTTTACTTTATCAGAATTTCTTTTTTGCTTAAATGAAAATATTCATATATAATATTGGTAATTTATATACAAATTTCATCTGTACACAAAAATCCTGAGATGAAGCGAGATTCAAGTGGGAATTCTCGTTTCTGGGTTGTTTTTGGCTAAACTTAGCTTAACTATTGATAGAGTTTATATATCTTTCTATTTCTCCGGGTAAATTAGGAGTCGAGCTCCATTCAAGAGGATGGATATATAGAATTATAAACTGATACATACGTGTATGTGTTATGTACACGGCCGGTGGATCCACGAAATTTGTTGGCCAAGCAAATAACCAAATATCACAAATATATTCATCATGTAACACAAATATATATATATATATATATAATATTGAATTTTAAATAATATATTGTTAAATTTCAAACTTAACTTACAATTTGGCTCTACGATTTGACATTTTCTGAAAATAATTCATAATAATTTCATTCGACAAAGCTACGAAATATATCTTATTCAATATAAGTAATTAAACTATCATTCAAATATATTTTGTTGGGTAGTCAACCAAAGTCCAACTTTGGAAGATCAAGAGAAAGACCAAGAGTTAATATATGGAATGATATTTTCATTTGCATGAGGCCTTTTGAGTGGTTCCAAAATCAAAACCATGAGGGTTTGTGCTCAAAATGGACAATATCATACCAATGTGAGATATCCGGATTCCACTAATTAACAAATGACCCCATCTGTGGGAACGAGTCATGGTCTGATCGATCCAATGTGGGTGGAATCCTCGGAGACTTGAACGAAGGAGGGTGAGGGCTCCCGATAAAAATCCATGATAAGCTCGCAAGGGTGGTGCTCCCGGTATTTCATGTAAGGATTGTTGTAGTAAACTGTATCCAGAATTAATGGTTAATGGTTAATTAATTGAGTGATCATGTTTAGATCATGTAAAACATGATTAAGGGATTTCTAAAAGAGTCTAAGAAATTCAAAAATAGATCCAAAACACTTGAAAATGGTCGGGAAGGTTTCGAGGGTTCGGAGAGATCGGATGCACCGAACCAGGTTCGGAGGGTCCGAACCTAGAACAGAGCCAATACCTAAAGAACGGACACTCTGATGAGTTCGGAGGCTCCAATCCTGAATGGACAAATGTCAATAATTCGTCATTGATGACGTCACTGAGGGGACTTTGGACGCTCCGAAGGTAGATCGGAGGCTCCGAACTTGTGTCGACAGGCGTCCTCTGGAAGCCAAACACTTGGTTGGCTGGGAGAGTTCGGACGCAGGGATCGGACTCTCCGATCCGAACTCGAGATCGGACGCTCCGATCTCCGTCTATATAAGGGGGTGCCGAGCTCATTTTCAATGCGCACCTTTTCTCCTTTTCTCTCTTCTTCTTGTAGTCTTTTAGCTTTTAGGGGCTTTCTAGGCGTCCTATTGGCGAGCCAGAAGTGGCTAGGATCTACGAGGCTAGTAGCGGAGTGGTGCCTAAGTTTTGATGGAAATCGCCATCAGCGGGCTGATGACGGACGAAGGTATAACTTTTGCTTCCTAAAAATATTTAGGAGTATGCAATAGCTTAGTTAAGGCTTTTAGAGCTTAAACATTGATGCATGGATATTTGCATTGTAAAGCTGATGATAGGCTTGGAACCTAAAATGGGACTGCTAGGACTTCCTTTAGTAAGGTACCTAAGTACTGACCGAGATAGCCGACATGATATATGATATATGTGTTGCATGTGTATGTGCTATGTGTTTACCATGTTTTTACTGCTTTAGCACATGCATGTTTTTATACTAGACTACATCTCGTGAGAGGTGTGTCATTGACAGTTTCCATAGGGAGAATGTATCTCATTTTGGACTAGAGTCGGGTATTGGAAGTTTCCATATGGGACTTGTATCCTGTTTTGGATTCGGGTCATAATTTGGGAAGACTCGGTCCCTGGTTTTGCTATCACTAGGAGCGACCACGACGGTGGAGTAGACACTATAATTGATGGGTGAATATACGAGTACCCCCGCGGACTAGCTATCTGGCAAGGTGCTGTATATTCATGGAGCCCCTGAGCATAATGTTTTACCTTTGTTTTAAATTCACTTATGTGCTACATATATTTTATATATCATTGCTTTCATATTGAGCGTAGTCACTCACGTCCAGGGTTTTGTATGTCTGGACACCCCATTCGATAGGGCAGGTGCAGGCAGTGCGCCCAGTAGCTTGGAGAGGCCAGCGACCAGAGAAGACAACATGATTAGCTGTAGGTTTTATTTGCCTTTAGGATTAATTATTCGATTGGGTTGTAAAATCGAATTTGTTTAACCGGTTGTATTCTGCCGGCCACCGTTTATTTAAGCTTTCCGTAGCGTATTTCTGATTAATGTTAATTTCATGCTTAATTAAGCGTTAATCTCTAATTAGTAGTGGATCTGGGTTGGGTCGCTACACGTGCGCTCCAACACATTGAAGAGGAGTGACCTCGATTGGAGGACGGATTGAGGATAGGCCCGGACCATATGAATAACGGTGGGACTTTGTTTGAGGGGAGAATTGTTGGGTAGTCAACCAAAGTTCCACATCGAAAGATCAAGGGGAAGACCATGAGTTAATATATGGAATGATATCTCCATTGGTATGAGGCCTTTTAGGTGGTTTCAAAAGCAAAACCATGAGAGCTCGTGCTAAAAGTGGACAATATCATACCAATGTGAGATATCCGAATTCCATTGATTAACATATTTCATCTCCATTTTGATTACGAAGACGATTTTTAATAATCTTCATTGCATAAAATGCTCTCTCGACTGTAGCGGTTGCGACCGGTATAATCAAAGTCAAAGTCACAAGCTTGTAAACTAATGGGTATGCCACAATATGATCTTGTTGTTTGAACCATATTTCTAGAAATATCACCAAGCCCGTGTAATTCAGAAGTTCAAACTTCACACGCATATCCATCCCAAA
Source organism: Henckelia pumila (assembly GCF_033568475.1). NCBI lineage: Eukaryota > Viridiplantae > Streptophyta > Magnoliopsida > Lamiales > Gesneriaceae > Henckelia > Henckelia pumila. The sequence goes on from NC_133123.1 coordinate 215,459,032, forward strand.
ATTCTCAAGTTGATCTGGAAGTGACAAAAGCTGAATATGAAAAATCTTTTGGGCAGAATTGAGACAATTTAACCAATCGTTGTTTGTCAAAAGCAGCAAATGATTCGATGGATTTAGGCATGCCACACAAAGAAACAATTCTGTATTTACCTCATTGAATCTGAAAGTCAGCTCTTGCAATTTCATATCAATAATTGTCAATAATATGATAAAAATTCTATCATATCTTTATTTATATTTTAGAGATATATCAAAATATTGCATAGATATCCATAATTCTAGTTGAATTATTCATTAAAATTCTACATGGACTGAGACTCTCTTTCTATAAATAAGCTCGAGGTAATCGAGCGCGGGCCGAGGAATTTCAAGGCAGTGAATTGCATATTATTGCGCGCTCGATCGAACGTACTTAATGCGATCGAGAGCGCTAGCCTGTTCGGGAATAATTTTATAATTTTGGAAATTTTGTTATTTTGGACTCTAGGCTTTATTAGACTCTTAATTTCGTTTTTGAGGATTATTATCAGATTTTGGAGAATCTCTCTTGGAGGCTAGGTTTTGTTCTTCAGTTTTCTCTCTAGTTTTTTTCTTTTCCTTGAATTTTTATCGATTTGGTGATGAATCGTTGTAGCTAAACCTTTTATACTTGGTTGAGGCAGACGAAACCTTGATATATTTTAGTCATGAGATTCGATTCGTAGTGTTTAATTCTTGTTAAGTATCAATAACTGATTTGGTTTATTTCATGTTTGTATGCGAGATTTTAGGATTGACCATCTTAGGATTTTGTTTTGCAAGCTATAGCTAAATTAGAATTCAAATCCATAATTGTTTGAATGAACTAATTTGCGAAGCAACTACGTTTGATATTTTCTGCTGTTGAATTTATTAAATTGTAGGATCAATTATTGACTAGGCTAAATACAACCGCTGGTGTTTTTGTTGTCTAGGTTCGTCAGTTTTACTAGTTTGAATACTACCGTGGATTTAAATCTAGATTGATGTTATCTGGATTAATTTACTGGTAAGGGTTAATTTAGAATGCTGTTTTCTAATTAACTAAAATTAAGGTGAAACAGGAATTTGATTTTCAATGACGAATATTTAATAGGATTAATTATTTTTAGGGAATCGATGATTGAATGAATGAATATCAAGGGTGCAGTCGACTGATACCAAGTCTTGTCTCTTATTGATTTCTCTAGTTTAATTTTCAATCTTGCATGATAGTGATAATTTGAATATTTAATTGTTTTTAGTAGTTAATCTTAAATCTCAAAATCCCTTTTGTTTACTTAGGACACATTAAATTTTCCTTTCCTCGTGGGAACGATCCCTACTCACACTACTACATTTTTAGTGATTATCTGATTGAGTTGGGTAATTTGGGCGTGACACGATTAAGCGCTACCATGTCACTATCTCTTACTTCATAGCTATACTGCTATGGATTCTTTAGTGGAGGTGATGATCATAGTGTTCTCAATTACAGAGGCGTGAATAAAATTCCACTCTGTCTCATACAACCAGTTCGTGGTTTCTTTATTCTGTCACTGGCTTCAATCAAATCATTCAAGTTGTTATGCTTTTATTCTGCAAATTCTATTTTTCTATCTTCTCTATCAAATACAAAAAGAAACAAATATGTTTACTTACGTGCCAAACCATTTCAATAGCTTTGCTTTTCAGTTATCTTTTATTCACAATACACCAACTTGTACCAAGGCATGCATGAAATTGATATATAATCAGGCTGGTTCTACGTTCATCTGAATATTCTTCATTCGAACAACTGATCCAGCTCTTCAACTCAACCTCTTTCTAGTCATAGCACATTCTGTATCTTTCTGAGTTGGAGAATAATATCTCTGGAGTTGTTCAACTAACATACTCCTTTGTGCACTCATCTTATCTATCGATGCAAAACTTACCTCAACATTGCTCTGTTCTGTCTGAGATTCTCATTCTGGCTGGAAAATCTGTTTTACTCTATAACAGAAGCAGTATATATAATGCAGGGATTAAGAAATACAATTCAGTATAACATACATATAATCTCATGCTTCTGAATATAACACATGCTTGCTAATTCTTATTCTTTTCAAATATTACATGCTTACAACGAATTCATTTATTCGGATGAATTCAATAAATTATGCATGCATATCAACATATAAGCATGTAATTGTCATATCAGTTAAGCAAACAATGCTAAATCAATACCTCATAAATGCATGCGACTCAATCTACCCAGCTCAACTTTTATCTTAGTCCAAGACTTTATGCTCTGATACCACCTGTTGTGGGGACCTCAGGTTGCTAATCTTTTTTTAGGGAAAATTATACGTTACACATAATTAATGTAGCGATTAATAACTAAAAATATTCAATCTGAAATCAGAACAATTGGCGACGCAAAACCTTACATTTGGCGATGAAAAAACACGTCGCTAAAAGAATATTTTTTTTTAATATATAGAACAGCCTCCCACACGGACCTTGGTCCGGACCATGCACGGACCATGGCACCGGATCCGTGTATCTTTTGGACATGGTTCCGTGCCCAAGGCTGAAATCAACAATAAAAAGGTTTCCAAAACAGTAGGCTACACGGACCTTGGCACGGGGCATGCACGGGGTCCGTGTCTTCATTATTCTAAAAACATTCTGAAACAGTAGGTTACACAGACCCTTACCCAAAATATGCACGGGGTCCGTGCCCTACACTCAAATTCAGCAATGAAGCTTTTCAAATCGGAAAAATTATACAATATACATATAAGCTTCTCAACATGATTTTATATACTTGACATGCATTTAAACATCAATCTACATATCTGTAATACATGAATTCTCAAGTATAAATCAATACTCGACAACAACATATACAAAGGTGCTTGTTGTTCTACCATGTTTACCAAATTTATAAACTACATGTTATCTTCTTAAAACCCTAGTCACCTCTTCTAATCTTTCAATCTCGTGCTATCCAAGCCACATCTGACTTTCTTATGCCCCAACCTGATGCAATGCACACATACAAACAAAGCAAGAGCCGGATAACTCCGGTGAGAATAAATCTCAGTATGAACGACATGCATATACCTCATATAAGCATAATAAATCTATATGCTATAATAATCTTAAATCTAAAACATGTAAGAACATGTCAATCATAGAAGCATAATCGAATCTTCATTCATATAACATAACTATTCAGTTACAGGCTTACAACAATATAATATCAATCATATAAATACATTCATATCTTGAATGGCATATAATCACATGCTAGCGTTTATAAACGCATATTCTAAACCATATAAATCTCTAAGTTAATGCATAAATGCAATGCATGTTTCAAGGAATAGACTATCAAATCTGATACCAATAAATCTTAGTTCTCGGGATCCTGGGAAAATAAAATCTTTAACCGACCACCAACTTACCTAATTGAGATGGCTTTAAATATCTCGATTCCCCTGACTTTGGTGCAACTATAGTGAGTCTTCTAGCTCTGGAAGTAAATCTGCATTCCGTGTCACTCAACTATAACCCTCCAAACGTCATTTCGCAATCTAGGCCAATCAGCCCTCTATGCTTTTCGAGGTAGGGTTCAAGATGAATGCAACATAATCTTGATGCATGAAATCATACAAATACTGTAAAACATCTTGAACACATAAATCAATAATCAATCAAGGCAACAATGACAAGTAAATCACATAAGAGCACTTAAACAGATAAGTATGTGATTTTAGGAAACTCGATAATCAAAACGATCTCGAGTTGTTCTTCCCATCTTATTTAATGTCTATTCATACATGTGATCTTGATTCAAACATCTTGAATCTTTGAAAACTCTTGCAAATGCTGATCAACACAAGGCTAGTCAAATCTGTCCTCCAATTCTGCTTAATCCATGGTTGCTTGTTGAAGGTTTTCTGGATTCAATATTCAAACGGCTCGAACTCGACGACTCGACTTCGATAATCTTTCACTTCAATTCTTAAATGAATTTATAACATAGCTTAACATCAGCTTTCATTCCCATTTCAATCTCATCATATCTGAAACAACTACAAGACTTGTTTGTTCAATCGAAATCAAAATCGACGGCGTAACGGTTTGAAATGGAAAATTCCAAAAGCATAAACATCAATAATACCATCATCTCAACACTATAACATCAACAATTCAGCAGCATATTCACGTAAATATCAACCCCAAATTTCAGAATTCTGAAAATCTTTTCAAAAGTAGAAAACGTGTTCAAACGACGATCTTTTCTCGATCCGTCTTAGATATACTATCTTCGTATAAACAGAACACGTTTAAACAATGAAATCTTAACTCTAACAACATGTTAAAATTCAAATATGGTAAAACTTCTTAAAACTTACGTCAAAACGTAGCACTCGAATTTGTGATCGCAAATATACGATCGATCGAAAATTCTACCGGGCGGATCAATTTTTATCAGAGCTTTAAAGGGGCTGAAAATGGCGTAAGTTTTCAATCTGATTTCATCCCTTATTTTCTGTTGTTTTGTCGTGAGAATGAAGTTAGTGCAAGTGGAGATTAGATATATATTAGTCTATTTGCAATTTAGTCCCTAAACTCTTCAGTAATTGCAAATAGGTCCTCGACCAATCTTTTAATTTAATTTCAATCCTAAATAATTTAAGAATATTAGAATTTAATTCTAAACTCTAAAAATTCTCAAATTAAATATTCTCGGATTAAAATTAAATAATCTCGGGCCTTACCCCTGAAACTTCGATAATTGCAATTCAATTCCTGCGCGAGTTCCAACTTCTAATTAAATCCTCTTTAATTCTCGAAACTCGGAATTTAAATCTTAAATCCCATAAATAATCAATTCAAATATTCTCTTCTTTTAATTTAAGAATTCCGGATATTAAAATTTTCAAATACGTAAATCCTCAAATTAAATATTTTGGACCCGAAATTTAAATCTCTACTTCCGTAAATTCTCAAATTAATATTTTCTCATTTTCGGAATTGAAATCTCAAATTTCGTAATTAATAACTTAATATTTTCGGGTCTTACATTGGATGTACTACATGTACCTACAATTTGTCCCGTCGAATGGGGTGTCCAGATAACAACAAAATACTGGACGTGAGCGCTAAAGCTCAATACGCTAGTACGGGTAAACATACAAACATGATGCATGCAAATGAATATCTGGGTATCAAACTGGGAATCAAATCCTGCTCAGTCTAGGCACCATGGTATATAGCACGCTGGGCCGTTGCATCACAAGGTGGCTCCCATACCATATAACCGTGGACATATCCGGAACCAAAACCATGGTATCCGTCCACACATGCAATGGGGCTGAGCAATCCCCTATACTGGGTAAGCCTATAATACCGGCTAAATCAAGATGTATACACGTGTAGCATAACATAAACATGTAGTCATGGCAGATAAATACAACATATAAGCATGCATACTCGCTGGTAATCTCAGTCGGTACTTACGTACCTTACTAAAGGCAGTCCTAGAAGTTCCACTCTAGGTTCCAAGCCTATCATCAGCTCTACAAAGCAAAGTACCCATTCATCATTAATCAAGCTCTAAAAGCCTTAACTAAGCTATTGCATACTCCTAAATATTTTTAAAAAACCGAAGTTATACCTTCGTCCGTCGTCAGCCCGGTGATGGCGATAGTCCCAAAACTTGGGCACAGCTCCGCTACTATTCCCGTAGTGTTCCACCACTTGTGGAGTTTTAGTAGGACGCCTATAAACCCCTATTATAGGTTATAATCGGAGAGATGAAAGAAAATGGTGCACTCAAATTTGAGCCTCAGCACCCCTATTTATACAACGAGTTCGGATGGTCCGATCCTACCTTCGGATCGTTCGATCTCTGCATGCTTGACAAGTGTCACTGCCAGCACTTCGGACCGTTCAAAGAGGAACTTCGGATCGTCTGATCCCGATATTAAATCATCCGTGACGTCACCAACTCGGACACCTGGCTGGACTACTGTTCGGACCATCCGATCCAATACTTTGGAGCGTCCGAAGTTCGATTGTCAGTCAATCAAAACCCTTCCTTATCTTATCCTATCTGATGGCAATTTGACCGCCCGATCCTAGTTTGGAGCGTCCAAACTCTGTCCATCCGAACTGGTTAAGGGCCTCCGAACTCACACACTTTGGACCGTTCGATCCAGTGGTTTGGAGCCTCCAATCCTGCCACAGACTTGAAGCCCTTTCGGCTATTTTCGAGTGTTCCTGGATCCATTTTTGAACTCCTTAGACTCGACTGAAAATCCTTTAATCATGTTTTACTTAAAACATGATCACTTGATTAATTACCCATTAATAATTAATTCTATATACGGGTTACTACAAAAGTCATGTTCCCAAATGATAGCTTCATTATTCCATTCCTGCAATTTATCAAAGCATTAGAAGTTGCTAAAAATGGACGACCCAAAATTACAAGAATCACATTACAAGCTTCAACAAGCTGTGTTTCCAAGACTATAAAATCTACAGGATATACAAATTTATCAACTTGAACTAAAACATCTTCCACTATACCTCTTGGAATTTTAACAGATATATCTGCAAGAAAAATTGTTATAGACATAGGCTTTAACTCGCCCAAATTTAGTTTTTGATAAACTGAATATGGAAGTAAATTCACACTAGCTCCAAGATCAAGCAAGGCTTTTTTTAATTTTTTGTTCTCCAATAATACATGAAATTGTAGGATTACCAGGGTCTTTATATTTCAAAGTATTATTACTTTGAATGATTGCACTTACTTGTTCAGCAAAAAATGTTTTCTTTTTCACATTCAATTTTTTTTACACATTGCACAAGTCTTTCAAAATTTTGCATATGATGGCACCTGTTTTATTGCATCTAACAAAGGAATATTGACTTTTACCTGTTTGAAAATCTCATAGATATCAGAATTCATATTTGATTTTTTTTGAATTTTTCAATGCATGAGGAAATGGGGGCGACATTTTTTATTGAACTTCTTCTTCTCAAGGCATAGGTTCCAATTCTTCCTTACCCTTTGAGTTTGATTTGTCATCATCTTCACAAAGTTCAGGAATGGATTTTCAATGACCTTACCATTGCAAAGAGTAATAACAGATTTTACCTGATACATCGATTGAGTTCCGGAAGTTCCATTCTGTGAATGATATTGATCCTTGGGGTTAGGCTGTGGTTGTGAAGGAAATTTACATTTATTATGTTTGTTAAGTGCAAATGCAAATTTAGCAAGTGTGTATTTCAAATCTGTCATAGTTTGGGCAGTTTTAGTGTTGATAGACTCTTGCTTTGCAATGAAAGAATGCAACATGTCTTCAAGGTTCTTTTTATGTGGAGGAACATAAGGTATATAATTTTGAAAATTTTGTTGATGTTGGAATGGTGGTTGTGAAGGTTGTGCATCATTATCATTCCTCCAACTAAATTTTGGATGGTTTCTCCAACCAAGATTGTAACTTTGAGAGAATGGTTCAAAATTCGGTTCCTTGAAAGTGTTCAAAACATTTGCTTGTTCATAGAGACATTCTTTGAAAGAAGCCAAATTAGGATAATATTTTGTAGAATGATCACTAGTTTCACAAATGTGACATGAAATTTCTTGAACAGATTTTAGTTGAATACTCTTTTTCATTTCAAGTGCCTCAATCTTTCTTGCTAAATATGCAAATCTAGCTTGGAGGTCATGTTCATCCTTGAGAGTGTACATACCTCTACTAGCTGTGGGAGATGGAATTTTGTTTGATGATTCGATTGTGCCTACAGTGTCCCAATTTTGGGCATTTTCATCCAGTGATTCAAGATACTCAATTTCTTCATTTGGATCTTTATCCTTGAATGTTCCATTACACATTAACTCAACAGTTTGCATATATTTAGGTGTCAACCCTTCATAAAATTGAGAAACAACTCTCCAAGTTTTAAAATCATGATGTGGATAAAGATTAAGCAATTCTTTATACCTATCCCAACATTGATAAAAAATTTCCCCTTGTTTTTGAGTGAAAGTGATGATTTACCTTTTGAAAGATTTTGTTCTATGAGATGGAAAAAATTTCTTCAAAAATTGTTGTTGCATTTCATCCCAAGTTCGAATAGACCCTGATCTAATATTTTGTAGCCAAGTTTTAGCTTTATCTTTTAAAGAAAAATGAAAAAGCTTTAATCTAATGGTGTTCATGCTATACAATTTATACTGTTATACGAACTACACACTTCTTCGAATTCTCGTAAGTGCATATACGGATTTTCAGAATGTAAGCCATGAAAATTGGGTTAAAGTTGGATAATATCAGGCTTGAAGTTAAAATGAGAAGCATCGGGGAGAAAAACTAGACATGAAGGTGCACTAGTTCGTGTAGGATTCATGTGATCTCTAATTGTTCTATGTCTATCATGATCATGCTGAGAATGAGTTTGAAACGTCCTAAACTTCTACGTAAATGCGGAAAATATTTTTTTTTTTTAAAAAAAATACTAAGTAAAATAAATGTACATACATGCCCATACATATATGCACAACAATAAATAGATTTAAAAATAACATAAATAAAATGCAACATTTCTTACTTGAATATCTGAGTCAAACTTAAATAAAATATTGTCAAAACAAATAACTTAAAAGTTTGCATGCAATAAAATTATTTAATGAAAATAATACCAAAATTCACCATTTAAAAGACCTAAAAGAGATAAATAAATAACAGAGTTTAAAATTCTTAAAAATGTTCATTATGACTCAGCCGACGGTCACGGGGGATCAGTGCCTGTCTGCTCATACGTCCTCACCACCGGTAGGTACCACATCATCCTCTACATACTCACCTGCACCATATAAGTGTAGTGAGCCTAGAGGCCCAACATGCTAACATAACAAGGGTTTAAAATAATTTAAATCACTGAAATACTAATACATAACATATACATGAATGGATATGCTTAAAAATCATGAATCATAACTTAAAATCTTGCTTAAACTTGATCTTAATTATAATCATATAATACATACATAAACAATGTTGAGCATAACTTTTTCTAACATCGCATGGTCATATCCATAGTGTAACCTTAAACTTAAATGGTTCGACTGATCAGTCTCTTAAAACCAACGTACGCGGCGGTGACGAATCACCTCTTACTGGTAGAAAACTACCCTTAACATGTGGGGACTTGTCCCCCTTAAATTGTCACACTACTTCAACTTCCAACATAAAATTATTTTCTGGCTCAACTTTAAACATTAAATCGTACTATAAAAATTATTTCATGAATGCATGTACTTAAATAAAATGTGTGTCCTTCATATATATTTAATTAAATTTTTATACTAATATATAAATACTAAAATAACTTTCATGCAATATAATAATTAAATATATAATTATGACACATGCAATTTCTCATGGTTTGTACTGAACTGCTGGCCCTAACACTCAAGCCCATTTTCTAAAATTCTGGTCCATTAACACTGAGACTGACCCATTAACAAACACTTGGCCCAATAACAACTTAATCTGGCCCAATGGGCCCAAAAGCCCAAAGACTGGCCCAATAACTTCCATGGGCCCCCAGGCCCATAAAAATTATTGGACTAACTTAATTAAATTTATTTAAGCCCAATAATAATTAAATTCAACCCAATTAATTAAATGGAACCCAATTAAATTTTTGGGATTTAATTAGGCCCATTAAACACTTAAACTTAAATAATATCTTAAAAATAAAATACCCGAGCCCGACTAACTTAACCCGGACCCGAACCCAACTAACATAACCCATGACTTTCCTGACCCGACCCGGACCCAACAACCCGACCTGGATCACCCCAAACCCTAAACCCGAACCCCCTTCCTCTATGCCTCTCGGCCGCGAGCAGCAGCCCTTCTAGGCCTGCTGCCGCCCTGCTCCGGCCGTCCCTGGCCGGAGCTCTGCCGCCCAGACGTGGCCCACGTCTGGGCGGTCCTAACCTGCACCAGCCCCCAGCCCCATGCAGCCTGAACCACCATAACCGAAGCCCCTTCCACTAGCCCTAAACCTGCGCCGATCTGCACCAAAGTTGGTGCAGTCAAGTCCAGCCCTTTCCTAGCCCTCTCCAGCCTTAACCACCAAGCCATACCTAGCCTAGGGACCCTGAAGAACCCTGAACAGCAGTCATACAAGCCATGGCTAGGAGAAAACGTGAATATGATCAACAAAATACAAGAACCATGCGCATACATCCAGAAACCGATTTGATCTTCTGAAAATTTCAATGAAAAGTCTGATGCCTACACACACACGCATAATAACTGATATGGCATGAAAAATAGAGAAAGAATCATGCCTTGCACCTTAGAATTAATAGAGCAAAGTGCGTAGAACGTTTCCGGGACGACGGGACGACGAACAACCTTTCTTATAGCTTCAAAATATCGAGGCTATGGAGGTTATGCTTTTTTTTTTCTCAGATGAAGGCGTGAAGAGGGTTTGGAAGAAGATGGGAGTCGGCTGATTGGGGTTGAGAGATAGGGTAGGTTTGTTTTAAATTTGATAAATAGAATTAAAATAGGATATTAACTAATTTAGAAATAAAATCATACCTAATTAAATATTTAAAACTCAAAAATAACTTAATAAATCTGATAACACTACCAAAATCCCGAAATAATATTTTAGGAAAATTTTAAAAATTAATAAAAGTCAATAAAGAGACTAATTTTGGCTAAAAAGCAACCCTTAAATAAATATATAATTAAATACTAAAATTTTCATGAAAATACCTTAAAATATTATTTTAAGGCTCATAAAACTCATAAAATATTTTTGGCTAAATATTTTGGTATCTCGTCCGTCCACGGTCCCGTCTACGCGATCAAAACAATTAATTCCTTAAAAAATCTAAAAATCCTAATATTGCGGGTTAAATGCTAAAATAAATTTAAATCATGCAAATAATTCACATAATAACACATAAATGTCATTTAACCCAAATATAAATTTTAAATAATTATTTTTCTTAATTATGCATGCGAATTTACGTATTAAAATTTTTCGGGTGTTACAGAGTTTCATCTTGATTGTTTCCATCATTTTCAAATTGGTTGGTTTGTTCCTCTATGTTTTGTAAAGATAAAGGTTTGTTTCGAATGAGTCGACCACTAAGTGAATGTGACCAAACTCTCATGCAAATGCAAAAGAAACAAAATGAAGATAAAAATAAGAATTCAAAGAAAAGCAATAAATAAAAATATATTTTAATAGACTTGAATTTAAATTATACATCCCGGCAACGTCGCCAAAAAATTGTCACAATTTTGATTGTTGCACTCCTAAGTATAGGTTGCCCACAAGAAGTATAATTCGTGAGTCCGAACGTCGTATCCACAGGGAAGATAAGAAAATCACAAATCTATTAAAATTTTATTATTATTATTTAAAAAAAAATTTAAGATGATTATGAATTTAAGATGTGGTCAAATTTTAAACTAAGTAGCCGAGATTATAGGATCCACTCCTGGTATTCTAATAAAGTTAGCATTACTGAACAAAATTGAAATCCATTTGATAAAATGGTTCCAATATATTAAATAATCATTATTTATATTATATTATATATTATTCTTTTATAAATATATTATATACACCAAACATTATAGATGTTGTAAAGTATTTATTGTGATATAAATATATTGTTAACACCAAATCAAGATCTCCACTTTAAACGGCTGGTAACACCGAGCAAATATTTAAATGGTGCCAAGAATTTAATATTATGATATAATTCATATATAATAAATCAAGGTATCCACTTTGAATGGTTGGTAAAACCAAACTTACATTTAAATGGTATCAAAAATTTTGTGTAACATATAACAACAATAAATCAAGACTCCCACTTATAGGTAGGGTATAAAAATGCATAAATAAAAGAAATTAAATATAACATAAATAATAAATAAAGATTAAATAATATTAATCATATGTTATCATCTTTTAATAACTTTAATATCATACCAAGAGCTTCACATTTTCATCTCGACTTTGGAAGATTGGCTACTCATGTTGAAGGTTTAGCATTTTGAACATGTAATTAACATGACAATTATTTAATTAATGAACTAAAGAGAGAATAAAGAGAAAAAAAGTATGAACTCAAGGTTTAGTTCATAGAACGAGGGATATCTTCATACATCAAAATACACTCTTATTTATAGCCATTTGGGGAGACAATAACAAATAAAATATTATTTTATACATATAAGTCTTCAAAAATGGCCCAAACATTATTGTGTTCTTGCAATCCACATTTGACCATCTTCCCATCTGATTTTAGACTTCTACATAAAACCAAACTTGTAGATAATTGAGTTTTCTGAATTGTGGTAATTTGTTTGTACCATTTGACTAAGTAAATTGAAAGATATTGTCAAAATATTTGTGCTTGGTAAAACTTTATTTCCATTGGTACAACTTTCACTTGTTGCTTAATTTGATCTCAATTGTGAGAATATTTTTATCTCATGATTTTCACCAATATTTTAGATATTGAAATCAAATTTCTACAGGTCCAAGAACCATCTCATTCTTATTTTCAAAGCCAAAGTTATTCTTATTTTACCAAACCTGTAAAAATAGCAAAATAGTACAATTACACAACAAATTATATTTTATACAATTTATTATGAAACACATAAAATTTAGTCATTAAGAATACTTAAATTCTAAAATATTATTATAAAGCATATCATAAATATATAATTTTTATGTTTATCAGCCACGTCATCATTCTCTGCCGCAATAGTACAAACTGAGTGCGAGGCGGTTGCTATAGAATGTCAGTGTATGGAAGACTTTATCCGCTGAGATAAACTGAGTGTCAACTGAATATTCTCTAACTGTTGATAAACTGATTGTGTGAACTTTTGATGACTGACAATGACAACTTAGTGGAAAATAGTTAGACTGAGAGTAGTATGAATGTACTAGCAGTTTAGCGACTTGAGTACACAGTCCGGGTAAGTAAACTATTGTACGAATTAGTAGTTGAGCGAGCAAGCAGTTTACTTAGCCACTTTAGTTCAACGATGCTAGCAGTTTAGTAACTTTGAGTAGTTTACTGGCTAAATACAGCGTGCGAGTAGTTTAGCGATGCGATTTACAAATATACGCCAAAACACCGAAACTTAAGATTTTCAACACAGACGAAACATGAGTTTCAAAAATACTTTATAAAACATTCGTGAAACCAAGCATAAAACTATCATAATAAATAAACACATAAAGGTTAAAAGCTTAAAATCATTAAAACCCGTCTTCACGAGACCGTCATTGAAAATACTTAAATCTAAATTTTTTTTTAACACTGGCTCTTAATGGTTGAGCATCAAAATAATGTACTAACAAAAGGACAATAAACATATGCAAAACTTCTCATTATAAAACAATAGAGATTCGAAACAGTCGTGCCAAACAATGACTTCGCCTCTTGGCTCTTCAGCCTTTCTACCAAATCTTTTAATTTATTTACTTCTCAATCCAACTGCACCAGTCAAGTATAGTGAGTGTAAAGACTCAACAAGCATTATTCATATATAAAATAATTACATAATAAAAATCATCATGCTTTGGACGTGAAAACTTAAACATAAAAATCATGCATAAAAATATATCTCATAAAATTCTTCATTTGGGGTAATGAAATATATGCATTTGTTATAGCCACCATTTATGAGCACATTGGGTTCCTGTGATCACGGTCGTTGTACAACAAGCATATGAAACATACTGGCAATATGCCTCTCATCTTGGTCTTGACCGCTTAAACTTTAATTCTTTGGAAGGACCCCTCCGGGGCTCAATCCGGAGTACCAATCCCATACTGCTACCACAAGAACACATACAATAACAAAATATTTTTCATGCCTCATGATAACATCATCATCACCATAAAATTTGTCATACTTTCTCATAATAAACATTCTTCATCGTAAAACTTTATCATAACTTCATCATAAAACATTCTCATTATAAAACTTTTTATCGTTCATGAAACATACTTTAAAACATTTTAAAATCATCATGTCATCATGAACCTCGAAAATAACTCGAAACTTGATATATCATGCTCTTTGAATTCTTTCATGCGTGAAAATCGTGCTTGCTAAATAAAATAAAGATAAACACGTCCATTAAAATTTCATAAAATCTCATTCTTTTAAAAAGAAACAAAGCTTTCGTGAGAACATACTAGCATATAATGCATTACATAACTAAACCGATCCACGTGAATTGTTCTCTTATTCTAACTTCAAAGCATGAACATCTTCCATGAATCATTTAAAAATAGTTTAAACACCTTAAAAGACCATAAAAGTTGCTTTAAGACATTAAAAATACATTTAAAATAAGTTTCGAAGCGACCCCTAGAGCTAAGGCGCCTTCAAGAAATGCCCTGGCGCCAGGGCCACGACCAAGGCTAGCACTGGGGCGCTAGGGCTTCGACCTTGGGCAGTGCTGGGGCTTCGACCCTGGCGCTGCCCTGATGCACAAGGGGAATATACAACGCAATTTTGGTCATTTTTCAATCTTTTTCGATTTCAATTCAATCAAACTCACTCACACATTGAAACTTTGATCATACTCATGAAAGACTTCAAAACATGAAAAGGATTCAATCAAGACAATCATCTACAAAAGATTTGCATCCAAGAATTTTACGTTCAAAACACACACACCAAAATTCTGAGTTTCACGCATCTTTCTCATAAAATCTCGAAAATCTTTAAACAAAACGTTAAGAACGATTCACGTATCACAATCATACATCATGTTCTTCAAAAACTCATAGAATCAATGCATTATACCATACATACACATCAACACATATAATTTTCATATCAAAATACATATATATTGAATTGTGGTTTCAAAAGCGTTTAAAAACTTGTTTTTTTCTTGCTTGGTATGAAAATCCGGACTCCGAGAACACGATGCTAGTCTTCTCACGATCAAACGTTGCAAGAATCCTTGAAAACTTAAGAGAGAGAATTTCTAAAACATAGGGTGGGTTGAGGCGGCTGCTAAAGAAGGTAGGGGGAGAGGGAGAGGCGACATGAAACTTAGAGAATTGGGGTAGAAAACTTGACGCACAATCTGTAGTAAGTTCTTGGGCCTAAAGTTGACCCGACAAATTAAAAATACATCTTTTAAAATATATCTCCCTAAACTTAAAACTTGAATATCATGCACCACTTTTAAAATAAAAAGATTCATAAAAGATACTTGATTTAAGTTTTCTTAAACCTTGCACATGGGCTAGTCTCGCTTCCTTTCGTCACCGGAATTAAACTCATACCTGAAAAATATCAAAAGCTAACTTGTAACCGTTAAACATCAGATAAATTACATAATATTAAATCATTTAGCACAATATTTAAACATATATTTTAACAACTAAAAACTCAACTTTGAAACATAAAATCTCATGCAATATACATAGCACGGGATCTTTTAAACACAACTTTTAATCATTAATACATCACATAAAAGCATTTAATTAAACCTAACTTTTAATTCATAAGTAAGTAAAATAAAATCATTTAAAATTCATTTAAAAACTCTGTAATACTCGTGAGTGGATTTATGGATTTTTCGGGAGTTACATTGGTGGTTTCTTTGGCCGAACAAATTCTTAACCCAGTTCGGCATTCAGGGGAGAGCTTACTGACCTTCTTCATGGTTTCATCTTTAGCAAACATTGTGCCATTACAAATTTATGGATCTTCTCTGACTCACGAGATGTTTTCCAAGTTGTGACTGATTCTTGGTTTGAGCCTGAGGGTGGTTGATTAATCAGATTAAATAATTTCTGGCAGATGATGGTTGTTATGGGATCCAACATATGCGCAGACAAGCTAACAAGTCTGCTTATCGTCTTGCAAACTTTGCTTTATCTTCTTCGAATTGTGTTGCTTAGATAAATTCTAGTTTTTCTTCTTGGCTACAAAAATTTGTCTTCTCTAGTGTTGAAAATTAATGAAATCCTTTTCATCTCAAAAAAAAAAAAAAAAGACTCTTAGATATGGTACTTGTACTCTAAAAAAAATTTAAAAAACAAATAAACTTTTAAGTATGAAATAAAATTTGATTTTTAAAAAGGGAAATTCTAAATTCTAATTACTCAGGGCCAATTTCTTACTTTATTATTATATTTATAATCATGTTTTCATAATCGGATCAGTGATCGAACCGATCTACCTTAGGAAAACGGTTCAATCGGTCGGACCTTTTTAACCAGACGGTGGAACAAGAAAACTGTTTATATAATATAATATAATGAAGAATATATTTTAATTTTTTTTAGGGAATATATTTTAAATTTTAAAAACTTAAAAAATTTATATAAATAGACAAAATTTTATATATATTTATCATGGAAATAATTATGTAAATATATAAAATATCAATTATAGTTATATATTTTTTTAAATAACAAATTATTTAATTAAAAAATTTAGTATTATTAAAATATTATTATTAACAAAGTACAAATTTATATATATAATAAATATTAAATTAAAGGTTTTAATAATAAAAAAGTTATTTTTAAAAATAAAAATAAAAAAATTTGAAACATCGGTAACAACACTTTTTGACCGATCCAACCGATTTGATCCTTCAAACTATTTTTGAGTGTATTTCGGACTGAATTCGTGACCAATCGATCTGGTCGATCCGATTTGAAAACACTGGCTTATAATACGAGTACTGCATTACACTAATGTACTACACTAGTACACACAATACAATTTTGTCTTTATTTTAAATTGGATGCAGATTTTATACTTAGTATCGTGTCCCACCAAAATATTAACGTCATTCCATGAATCAACTACTATATTTAATTTATTAATTTATTTATTGGTGTTGTTTCTGCAACAATTACATGTTTTTTTCTTGTTTTTTTGTTTTATCACATTGAGATGAGACTCAATCATGTGTTTTTTGATAAAATGAATTTTGTTAATCGAATATAACATAATGAGGTAGACCTGAAATCATCATCAAAAGAAAATTTTAATTTTCATTTATTTGTTTTAGAAAAAATTAATCCAACTACTAAAACCAATAATTAATTATGGGAGATAAAATGAAACCTTCGGCTATGCTAATCCAGGAGTAGAGCTCTCGCCTATTACTTGCATGACACATGTCCAATTAACGGGGAATTCTTAGCCGCCCCATGGGTAGTGCCCGATCTGGCAGATCCAATGGCCTGGACCATTTTGCACATCACATCATTGTGATGTGTCATGGCCCGGGGCCGTTGGATTGCCCTCCGGGCACTACCCGGAGGGTGGCATAGAATTTCCCCCAATTAATACTATTTTTTACATTTTAATTTTATATCCCATTTTTTAACTGGAGTTAAGTTTACCTGAGTAAAAATTTCCCACCCATTTAACGTATGTTCTTCCCAACTTCCCGCCACAGGGCCACTGAAATTTCCATCACCACGAGCCCACCCATTTAAAATTTAATGTCCTATAATTGCTAAATGAGAATGTATCTTATAATTAAAATCATTTTTTGTAGAAGAATATGTATTTATTTGGGTATGTGTAAGTATTATATGGGTTAAATTGAATTAAATGATCAAACCGAATAAATTTAAAAATTCGATTGGTTAATTCAAAAATTTAGCTTAGTGTTATAAAATTTGCGGTTAAATAAAGTAGTAGTACTCCCGTACGATATATATAATATATATATCGATATCATCGTACATGGTACTCCTCCAACACCCACCTCTTGCGTGCGCATACTCGCCCTGCTTCCTTTCCTTTGGAACTATCATGACTGTGGCAACAGCCACTAATGTCCCACTGAATTGCGGCTTGTTTTCCTCTCAAGGTTGCTATTTTTTTTTATTTTTTAACAATATGGTGCTCGACCCTTTATCGATGTTGTTGATTTGTAAATGCCTGCATGTTTTGTTGGTTGTTGAATTTGTGTGGCAGGATTTTTTGGGTCGACTAGCGGCTTCCCCACGAGAAAGAGTGAGGTACGTACAGTAAGTTTTGGTTTCTCGTTCGATCGTATTAAGAAATTGTGTGTGAGTTGTGTTTGACGAAATGTCCAAGTGGAAAATGTCAGTGTCGTGCTTTTCAGTTTCCCTTCTCATTGATTTGGATGTTGGATAATGCTCCTGAACATACATAATCTCATCTTACTAACTTTTTGGTCAGGATTGAAATTCTCTAGCTATAGGGGATCACTGTGAGTAATGGCTTAATGCAAGTCATTTTCTGTTAAGAACGAATGAGAGATTTAAATATTGACGTTTTATTTCTATCTCTCTCACGCTTCTGACTAACACATGTCGATGTTATTTATGGATATTGCACCTTTTAGAAGGGAATTCTTTGTTAATCTTGAAATAGAATGCTTAGTTTTGAAGAAGTGGGTTTGAAATATACTTCTTAGCTTGAAAAAGTAGATGATTTTTGCTTTATATAAAATAATTATTTATTTAGTTAGAATTTTTTCTTGGTTGGAAGTAGGTGAAGAATAGTTATTATAAGCTACAGTTTTTGTATTAGTGATTTCAGCTTATTTAAGTGTTTTTAAAGCTTGCAGATGGCCTAAACAATTGCACATTACATCGCAAAAGGGATGGCTATGATGGGTAGAGTGAAATCACAAGTTTTTGGGGTGGAGGCTTCATGATTTCGGAAAACCTGTTTTAAAAAAATTTCATTTGTGGGCAATCACCTTAATGCCCCCTAATTTGTTCCTGAGGTGTGAGACTCGAAAGGTCCTGCTCCAATAGTGTATCAGGATTGGAATGTATTTGCATTTTTGGTATTATCTACCAATAGCCAATACAATGTTCTTTGAACGTTTACGTTTTTTATGCAGAAAACGAATGTAAGAAGAGCTGCTGGCGGTGTAGTAAAGGCCATAATTGAATTTAAGCCACCACCTTACCCATTGGTAAGACATGAAAACTCTGTTGCACCTTTCGTTGTGTTATTACTTTGCCTTATTTTGATGCAATTGTTCGTTTTGGGGTTGTTGATTTTGGCCTACTATGCATGGCCGTTGTAATTATAAACTTTTTTACTTTCTATAGAAATAATTAGATTCCTTTGGACAAAAAAATGTTCATCTGTTCTTGTATAGGAACAAACGTGAAAGGAATTTACGCTATGCAAATGCTAAATATACTTTTCTTCGTTTTTTATTTAATACATTCAAAACCACATCAACACATATCTATGATTTTGTGATGGATTTTCATTTTCGGTTTTAGGATGCTTTGGAACCTCATATGAGCCGTGAAACATTTGAATATCATTGGGGAAAACATCACAGGGCTTATGTGGATAACCTCAATAAGCAAATAGTTGGTACTGAACTTGACGGCAAGCCGTTAGAAGAAATAATAATTGATACATACAACAAGGGTGACTTCCTCCCACCCTTCAATAATGCTGCACAGGTATAAAATTGAACATCACCTTCTCAATCTGTGTCTTTCCATTTGCACTTTTAGCACATTTAGTCTATATCTCCAAATGTCTATATGTTCAATGAATTCTTGGATAAAAACTAGATTTTGCTCAAGGTAAATGAGGTTTATTTTATTTTATCAATTTCGCTATCTATCACGCATTACTTATATTCTTTAGGGTCCGGTGTTTAGTAACTTTATATCAATTGGCAGGCATGGAATCATGAATTCTTCTGGGGGTCGATGAAACCGGGTGGTGGAGGTGAGCCATCTGGAGAACTTCTGGATTTAATTAATAGAGACTTTGGTTCTTATGAAGCATTTGTCAAAGAATTCAAGGCAGCTGCAGCCACTCAATTCGGTTCTGGTTGGGCCTGGCTCGTGTGTAAGCACCTTCCTGTTGCTTCATTTTCTAGTTTAGATGTCAAGAAAATTTTCTCCTCTAAGAAAATGAAGATAACGTAGTTGATAATTGCTCCCTTTTGTTTTTACATGTAGATAAAGCTAATAGACTTGATGTGGGAAATGCGGTGAATCCCCGACCGTCAGATGACGACAAAAAGCTTGTGGTGGTGAAGAGTCCAAATGCTGTTAATCCTCTAGTCTGGGACTATTCTGTGAGTGTTTCTCTATTTTTGACACTTGAGTTATGTTCCAATTTCTTTTTCTTGTTAATCTCATGCAATTTCTCTGGTCTACTGTTGCAGCCGCTGCTTACCCTGGATGTTTGGGAGGTAACAGATATTTTTTTTTCAACACTTTCTCACTATATAATTAATTTGTAAATTGTTTTTAATCTTTAACTTTCTTTATGTTCCTTCTATTTTTTGAACACAGCATGCTTACTACCTCGACTTTCAGGTAAGCAACATCGAAGCACCTTGGTGATCAATGATTTATTTATATTCTTTGTGTTTGCTTCCAAGAAATGTAATCTGTATGAATAAGATTCTACAGAACCGACGTCCCGATTACATATCCATCTTTATGGAGAAGCTCGTATCTTGGGACGTGGTTAGTTTGAGGCTTGAAGCTGCAAAAGCTCAAGCTGCCGAGTGGGAAAGAGAAGAGTTGAAGAAAAGGGAAAATGAAGAGACTGACGGATCAATTTCGGAGGCAGCTGAAGTTTACTTGGAAAGTGACGCAGATGATGCTGAGGCTGAGTGATTATTCTCTTTTACATGAAATTTTGCGTTTGAGTTTTTGCCTTTATTTTTTTGGGAAGTAAAATCATTAGCATAGGAGGAGAAGATAGAATCAATTTTGTGAATTGGTGTAGTATCCCATAAGATATATTGTCCCACTCCCCCTTTTTCCAATGGTCAATTTGAATTGATGTGATTTTTTTTTAAAACGAAATGAAATTGAAAGTTGTATATCTTGTGTTATGCAAACTTGATTTGGTTCAAAGCCAACCTCCTAGCTATGCATACAAAGCTAATCTATTAGCAAACAGCTTGGTTGAAACTCAACTTGAGATACTTCGATAATTGAGTTCTATTCATGCGCACGATGAGTGGTGCTTTTGAAATTAAGAAATAAGAGGTAATATGAGTTCCGCTTAGACATGTACTTATAAAACATTTTTATAAAAATATTTTATAAAAACTTTTTATAAAATGTTTTAAAAGTTGTTTTAAAGAAAAATATTTGTTTAAACAATTATTCTATAAAATTATTTTAATATTTCACAAATAATGTTTTTCATCTTTGCCGTTCATAGTTCAATTCTAAAAACATCTCTCAAATGTTATTTGAAATTATACTTGAATAAAACTTTTAAAAAAATATTTTCAAAAACATTTTACAAAAATTTTTGGATATTTTCAAAAATATTTTACAAAATTTTTATCCAAACACATTTCTTTAAATTTTTTTTACTTATAAAATAATCGGGAAGTGCAGACTACAGAGAGCTCACTTTTGCCCAACCAGAAATATCTATTATCATCTAACAAAAAAGGACAAATCAGTTAACCAGGAGCCTAATCACAATTGAGGAACAACATCAAATCCACTTGGTTTTTATATTTATTCAAGAAATCCTTGTGAATGATATTTGTCGATAGCAAGCTGAAACCAGCACTTGAAATGTGTAAAAAGAACAAAACAAAAGAACATCAGGAAAAAAAACCAATACAGGTCGAGTTGAAGGCATGCTACTCTTTAACTTTTAACCTGTAATAGCAGCATTGAGAGCACTGTGTACATCTATGCCGATTTGTGCTTCTGCCTTCTCAACATCAGTTGTTGCTGAACTTAGCTTTTGTTGGAACTCGGCGAGACCTTTCTGAACTAGATTTGCATCAATGCGGTCAACTGGTGTTGCCTCAACAGCTATTATATCGGCAACAGAGTTTGCATGGACAAACGCAAACCCACTGCTCAGAAAATATTTTGTCACGTCATTACCCTCATGAACTGATAAAATACCAGGTTTTAGTTCGGCAATTGTAGCTACATGACCCGGTAAAACACCCATCTGCCCTGTAGTTGCAGGAACTATGACCATATCAACCTGAAAAGATAACAGAAATGGAGAATGTGAAGTTAAACAGTTGTCCCGAAAATGATATCGGAAAAAAGGTTGCTAAACCACCAAGATCATGATTCAAAGAGATTTTAGGTGATATATGATTCATACTCGTCTCAGTAATGATCTCATTTTCTGCAAGTTAAATAAAGAAAACGTCATAATTTCAATTTCTCCTTTAGGACTTACATTCTAATAAAAGAGAACCATATTTTGCAAATTTGCAAGTACCTAAAAACTAATGAAAAATTGAATAACCGAAATAATTGTTGTATGACGCTAGCATATGTTATGAATAAAGATCCATTGGGCTCGGGGAGTTCAAACCAGGATAGCCCAAGTGGAAGTGGACAAGAAAAGCCCAAGATTGCTAATGTGGATGTTAGGAGATCGAAAAGGAATATACGTGAAGGGGGTGAGGGTATATAAGATAGAGAAGCTGTATAAACGAGTATTCAGTTAAGACATTGGTGTGAAAAGAGTGACTAGAACTTAGCTAGGGAGAAATTTGTTGTTAAGAGTGACTAACTCTGGGTTCCTCTTCATTTTTGCAATACAGTCATATCTATTTCTCTTGTGTTCTTCATTTATTTCGCGTGAGTTTCTGTGTATTCGGGAAGAACACAACATTGGTCTGATCTACCGGATTCCGAGAGGCGCTGAATCACGATACCCAGCACACGAGCAGAAGCGAAATTCGAAGCCATGGAGAGATCAGTGGGTGGGTTGCAGGAGAATATGTTACAGGTGCAAGGGAGGTTGTGTGTTATGAACCCGATTTATATGAAGAAATTCAATACAAAATATATAAATCCCATAGCAAGCTCTGTAAACCCTAGCCAAAATTGCTAGTAATTCCCTAGCCAAAGCTAGTTACAAAATCTAGAATGATAACTGAATGATTAACTTCTCCTTATGCTACTCTTTTATTCTCCTAATTTCTCCACTTACACGTGAATTATACTAACGGGCCCTGATGTGGGCCTTGATCCTTTTTCTATTCAATATATAGGCCCAATAGTATTTGGGCCATAACAATACTGCCCTCCTTAAGATTAGCCTTGTCCTCAAGGCTAAAAGTTGAAAGTCGATTGTAAAGGTTTTCCCTCTGCTTGGCACCATGATTCTGATTTGACAACTTGAACTTCAACTACTTTGCATGATTTGTCAAACACACAGCTAGCTGGAAATAAGCAATTTCTGAGCAGAGTAAATTCCAAACTATGGGAAGAGATGTTCTGCCGTTCTCCATAGTATTCAATGCTCCCACTTTTTTTTTTAAGTGCATCCTCGGTGTAATAGGTGACATCTCTCCCTCTGTCCCATTTCCTGTTTGCATCAACTACTTCATTAGTTATGATCATACGAAAATAATCCTTAGAAACGGTGATTTCTCTCCCTCTGTCCCATTTCTTGTTAGCATCAACTATCCCTCCAATCACGATAACTGGGAAAAAACCTTTTCCATCTTCCACGGAAAAATGTAAGAGCTGGACCTTAGATGTTATGGTAAGATTCAGAAATTTAACGGCAGGCCTCAAGATAGTTTGATCCCTTTTGTCATCACCGATGACCAAAACATCAACAAATGTCGTAATTACCTCGTATACGGGAACCTCCTCTATTCTTGTTACAAGGATCAGAATTACTTGCATCAACTTGCACCAAATATAACTGCAATCCGACCTCATCTTTGGGCCAAAAGGAGAAACACACGTACTTTTTACCTACCTCACAACCCACTGCATAGTTACCCACTTCTTAGTCTCAGTTAGAAATACCTTGTTTGAGCCAAACCCAATTCTTCCATGGCTGTGATAATAAAACTCATCGGCTATAATTTTTTCCTCTATCTCATAGCGCAATTCCACTGCCGTCGTATTTGTAACTCCTTTAGCTGTTCTCTTGCCTGGTGTTGCGCCACCATGGCTGGCCGTGGACTCTTGGGCCTCAATCCAATCCATCAAAACCCAGAAGAAACGATAAAGCAGCCACAAAATCATCCTATATCGTCTGGACAAACCCTCCACAAGAGTTTTCCACTGAGCATGGAAGCTTGTAGGTGGGCTAAAGGCCCATTCTTCCTCCTTAATCTCTTTCTGTCTTTGATCAACGAGGTTCTTTTCAAGTTCTTGAAGCCCTGAACACTTGTCTTCCTTTTCTTCAATTCCCTTTTGCAAAACGGTTAGGCTGTCCCGATTCCTTGTTCCTAGGCTTCGGTTATTTTCCAGAGTGGCCAAGCCGCTGCTACGCTTCCATCCTCTGGTGAAACGAGGACTCCCTAGAGTGTTTCTTCCTTCCCCCTTAACGTGGCGTCTAGGGAATGGACTTGTCTCGCTCAAATTTAAAGCGGACAAGGATTGGGCCCAACCCATACTACAGTTCTTGGGCCAGTAGTATACAAGCATATTCTTATCTAACCCAATCTCAATATGGACAGAATAACACAACCCTCCTAGTTTTAGGGTTACTTCACCCTCAAAAGAATCAAAACACAATTTCTCAACCCTGATAACTTTGATAACTTTAATCGGGCTTTGATTTCTCGTCCCGTTCAAAATTACTTTGGGCCCATCAATCACTTGACCCATGCATTGTTCTTGAGTCCACTCTTGCGCCGACGACTTCTCAACCTTCACGATTTGCAGCCCTACTCTCGTGCGTCCCTTCATCAGAGTTGCGTATCCATCCTTCATGGCTTTTCGGCCGCTGTAACGTCTGATCAACTCCATCCTAAGTCGCTCGCCTGTCTTCTCCCTCGTTTGACCCCGTGGCATCGCAAGGAACCTCGGGCTCATCGTTTTAATGTTTGCCGTGAAGTTACGCTTCTGCTCCCTCTTCACTCTGATGCCAGCTTTCAACTCCACAGAGAGTGTGGAGCTATGCTCCTCCGATTTCAATCCAGGTACCGCCAACGTGTGTTTTGCTTCAATATTTGGTTTTCTGCCTTGTGAGAGCTCGCCTAGGGCATCTTTCCCCTCTTCCTCTAGCTTAATCTCATCAATTATGTCAGAATGCACTTCTTCGTAAGTTTCTCTTCCTTCCGAGTTTTGTTCTTGATAGAGCAACTCATGATTCACCTTCCCCTCTGGTTTGATTACACCTTGTTGGTTCGTTTCATCCCCCAAATTTCTATTTACCGATTTCTCCAACAGACCCTTGATATTATCTCGTTGGACTGCTGCAATCCTGAATTTTCCCTGATCCTTGATCCACTGTACCATCAACACCCTCAGATCACTAAGGTCTCCGAGAGCTTGATCAATCCTATCTAGCCTACCCTGCACCTGCAACATACTCTTCTGCAACCCCCTCATCGAATGCTCCATAGCTTCAAACTTCGCATCTGCTCCTGTGCTGGCCATCGTCGTCCAGTGACTCTCGAATCCGGCAGGTCGGACCAATGTTATGAACCCGATTTATATGAAGAAATTCAATACAAAATATATAAATCCCAGAGCAAGCTCTGTAAACCCTAGCCAAAATTGCTAGTAATTCCCTAGCCAAAGCTAGTTACAAAATCTAGAATGATAACTGAATGATTAACTTCTCCTTATGCTACTCTTTTATTCTCCTAATTTCTCCACTTACACGTGAATTATACTAACGGGCCCTGATGTGGGCCTTGATCCTTTTTCTATTCAATATATAGGCCCAATAGTATTTGGGCCATAACATTGTGGAAGATCGAACGAGCTCTCGACGCCTTTGGGGAATTGAAATTGATGATGGAACAACTGATCAAGGGACAAGGAGGGGAGACCGTCAATATTATCCAAATGGAAGTACAAGGAGGAGGAGGTATGCAGCAGAAAGGAGAGAGTGCTGCGGGTGGGGGTAGTAGTGAAGGTATGTTGGAGGAAATGAAGACTGCATTGAAGAAGATTGAGCTGCTGGCGTTTGAAGGAGAGGATCTAATGGGTTGGCTGGGGAAAAGGGAACAATATTTTACAGTTCATGATACACCAGTAGAGTGTAGGCTCAAATTGGCGTACATCTGTATGCATGGTTCCACGGTGCACTGATACCGTTGGATGAGAGTAAGGATTCCAAATATGAATTGGGACAGGTTCGCAGAAGAAATCATCAGGCGTTATGGTGGGTTTGATGCTAATCCATTTGAGTTGATGGCGTTGTTGAAACAAGAGAAACAATCGGTTGATGCATACATTGAGAAATTTGCGAGGTTGGTGGTACAGGTAGGAAATGTTCAAGAGGTTCAATGTCGGGGCTATTTCATGAGTGGTCTGAGAGAGGAGATACGAAGACGGATGATCGTCCATAACCCTCGGACGGTGGATCGCGCCATGACATTGGCGAGAGGTTTGGAGATGGAGTTTGGTGCACTGGGGGATCGGGGAAGATGTAGATCTTGTTCTAGGTCGGGCCATGAGCAGAAAACATTATCTGGAATGGATTGGGCTTCTCAGGCCAATTCAATGGCGGTTACCCAAAAAAAATCATCTACCGACTTATGGGAGTACAAAAACAAACCCAGGCGATCCAGCCGTACGTAGACCTTCACCCCAGCACCTACCGGCGGAGGTTTGCGGCCTATCTACGGCAGAAATAGCGAAGTGGCAGTGTGGCTAGGGCTTCGCTGCCTACGGCTCGCGATGGTAGAATAGTTTCTCACCAAGAGTTTCTTCACCGACGCGAAAAGGGTCTTTGCTTTAAATGCGGGGAGCCGCATCATCCGATGCATGTTTGCGCCAATAAAAGCTTGAGGGTTACCATTCTGGCCTGGAGAAGAAGATGGGGGTGAGCTAGGGCCTGGACAGTGTTGTAAATGGCGGGAGACGGTGGCAAGGCGGTCCGTGACCGTTTACCGCCTCGGCCGCTTAGGCCGTTAAATTTTTTTTAGTAATTGTTTTTATAGGAAATCATATATAGTCATGCAATGTAATAAAAAATAGTCATAATTTTTTATGTAAGATGTGTAATTAAATAATCTTTATTTATAAAAAAACTTCATAAATATAATACCATTTATACAAGGTGCAAATAAATATATAAACGCAAAATAACAAGATAATTAATACGCAAAATAACAAGATAATTAATAATCATCATCATATTAATACTAACAAAGTAATATAATTACTTTAACAAAAAGTAAGTTTAAAATTCAATGTTCCAATCCACTAGGGCACTTGCTGGCGGCTGGCGGTGGCGTGTGGGCCTAGTGGTTGATGGTAAGAAGACTTGAAGCAAAAGTGAAAAACAAAAAGAAAGTGAGTAGTGTCTTTCAAATAACTAGGATATTAAAATTGGTAGACTTTGACTAGGTTTTTAAATTTAATTGACTGTGACTAGAATTTTAAATTTAGTTGACTCTAACCTTTGACTGAAATTTAAAATTTGTTGACCGCCTTGGCCGCCTCAACCACCCGATCGCCCGTCACCGCCGCCTTGACCGCCTGCCGGACACCTTGGGGCCGCCTGAAAAGGCCGCCCGATGCCAAGGCGGGGCAGTCGAGGGCCGCCTACCGCCTAGGCGATCGCCTCGACCGCCATTTAGAACATTAGGCCTGGAGAAGAAGAGGGTTCGCAGCCACTGAGGGAAGGTGAGACCTGGGTAATAACTTCGAATGTGGAGTACAATACCTTGGAGTTGCCATTATATTCAATCAATGATATCAATCACCCTTAAACGCTGAAATGAAGGCGGGTTATATTCAGTCAATGGTATCAATCACCCTTAAACGCTGAAATGAAGGCGGGTTTAGAGGGTCGAGAGGTGGTTGCGATGGTGGACAGTGGTGCAAGCCATAATTTCATCTCGAAGAGGCTGGTTAAGGAGTTGGGTCTAGTAGTTGATGAGGGGGTGCGAGTCGCGGTATGTCTGGGGGATGGGAATCGTATTTGTTGTCAGGGGGGTGTGCAAGAATTTAAACATCGAATTGGGTCGATGTCAAATGAGGATTGCAGGTTATATTTTCAAATTTGGGGGAATCGACTTAATCCTTGGGGTCGATTGGTTACGTACTCTTGAAGATGTCTTGCTGAATTGGGAGAAAATGCAAATGAAGTTTAGTTGGGGTGGACGAACCGTGGAGTTGCATGGGGATCCGTCACTCAATCGATCCATGGTATCCCTCAAATCAATTGTCAAGACCACAGATTTGGAATTTAGTGAGGGCAGTGTTGGTAAAATGGAGAAGTGATGAAGATGGGCAGCCTTCTACAGTGGCACCAACACCTGACGGGACTTTAGGTCGAATCCTTGATACTTATGCCGGGATATTCTGTGAACCCCAAGGACCATTGTTGTCAAAAGCGAGCGCCGTGGTCGCTTAAGCGACGCGAGGCGCATGGGCTGCGCTTCAGAGAACTCTGAAATGCAGCAGTCGCCTTTTTGCGCTTCAAAGGGCGATCGCTTCTGCGCTTCTCAAAAGCCACGCAGATTTCAGTTTCTTTTTTTTTAAAAAAAAGGCTTATTGAAAGTGCAATTTTAAGTTTTGTAAGTCCAAACAAATTAATAGATCAGATTAAGCCCAATAATTCTTTCAAAGCTCACGGCCCTCACATCCTGCGTCTCTCTGCCTCGCGCTCTCGCCTCTGCTCCTTTGCCTCGCCGTCGCGCCTGTGCCTTGCCGGTCGCCGGTCGCCGCAGCGCCGCCCTGCCGCTTGCCGCCATGTTTACTTACCTCTTTCCTTCTCTTTGCTGCCCAAAGAGGTAAACCCTAATTTTATGAATTTTGTAAATTGTATTCAAATGTGTTTTTTTTTTAGTTTAATTAGTAATTTGTGATTGTTATTTATTTTTTCAGTTGTTACAACAATGTCACAATCAAACACAACAATTCCATCGAATCGAAAGGATATTGCTTGAAATTATGCAACTCTTCCAGATCCTAAAAATCCAAATAATGTGTGTTGTTTTTGTGGCAAAGTACAAATGGGGGAATTTATCAGCACAAATTACATTTAGTTGGATGCAATAGAAATGTGAGAGTGTCCGAAATGTCCGGAGCATGTTAAAGAAGAAATCAAAGAGTTCGTTAAAAAAAAGAGCAATTTGAAGAATCAAATGAATGATATTCTTCATTTAGATGACATTGTTGATTTGGAAGATGATGAAGATGATCTTCAAACTAAACGGAAAGATAAACGACCAATATCCGGTTCAAGTGGGCTTGGGCCTACGGTGCAAGGTAAAAAGAGTAAACAAGCAGGGCCTATTGACCTTTATTTTGCGAAAGATGTAGAAGAAATTGTCAGACAAAGACGTGCGAAAAATAAAGGCCAATATGATGAGAATAAGAAGAAATTAAGAGAAGATGCGATTCAGAAATTTGCTACGTGGCTGTATGATGCCGGAATTCCTTTCAATGCTGTTAAATATGATTCTCTGCAGCCTTGTATTGATGCTATTGGGACTTTTGGAGTGGGAATGAAACCTCCATCATACATTAAGTAAGGGTTAAGTATTTGAAGAAGGAGTTGACAAATACGAACTTGTGTCTCAAATCCCACGAAGAAGATCATGCTAGGTATGGGTGCACAATCATGACAGATGGGTGGACGGATAAAAAAGGCAGAAGTTTGATAAATTTTTTGGTTAATGGTCCTAAAGGAACCGTATTTGTTGAATCAATGGATGCTTCAAGTTATTCTTACACTGCTGACAAAATGTATGAGTTACTTAAGTTATTTGTGAATCGAATTGGAGAAAAGAATGTGATTCAGATTGTGACAGATAATGCAAGCTGCAATGTCAAAGCAGGTAATATTTTAAATTGTAAATTCAAGTTTAATTCTGATTTTTTTAAAAAAATTTAGTGACATTACTTTATTTCATATTCAGGTCGTCTTTTGGAAAACAATTTTCCACACTTGTATTGGACTCCATGTGCAGCACATTGCATAGATTTGATGTTTGAGGAAATATTCAAAATTCCTCGTCTCAAGAGTTTGTATGAAAGGGCATTGATGGTGAATGGTTATATTTACAATAGACCACAGTTATTGAGCATGATGAGGGAGTTTACCGGACAGAGAGATATGATAAGAACTGCAAAGACTCGCTTCGCAACCGCTTTTTTGACTTTAAAGCGGTTTCAAGTACATCAAGCAAATCAAAGAAATATGTTTACGTCTGAAAAGTGGGCAACAAGTCGATATTCTAAAGAGGCGGCTGGGAAACGTGTTGCAGAAATGATAATGATGCCTTCTTTTTGGAAATCTGCAGTTTTTGCATTGAAAGTTGGCGGTCCATTGGTGAAAGTATTGAGGCTGGTAGACGGTGAAAAAAGGTCCCCTATGGGTTACATCTATGAGGCAATGGACAGAGCCAAAGAAGCTATCGCTGCGTCATTTAATATGAACGAAGAGAAATATCGTGGTAATAATATTTAGTGGAATCTCAATTTACATTCTCAAGCATTACAAAGTTACAAACTTTGGGAGGTAAGAAATTTAATTTTTGTGTTTCAACTTTAGAGCTGATTGGTGGTCCTCTTATGGTGCATCAGCCCCTGAGTTGAAAGCATTTGCAATGAAGATTTTGTATCTCACATGCTCTTCTTCAGGCTGCGAACGTAATTGGAGTGTATTTGAACATGTAAGTTTCAAGTGTTTTTTATTATTTAATTTAATACATATTAAATTTCAGATTATGGAGTATGAACTTTAACTTCTTAATTCTAATTCTTTGGCAGATACATTCGAAAAAAAGAAATAGATTGTCTCAGCAACGATTGAATGATTTGGTATATATCAAATATAACAGAGCATTGAGGCGGAGATATGCCATGCGAGATATGATTGATCCTATTTCTTTGTCAGAAATAGATGATAGTAATGAATGGTTATTGGGAAAGTTGGATGATGGTGATAGTGCCAATGAGGATAATGATTTTGTCTTTGAAGATGATGATTTGCGTTGGAGTGATGTAGTACAAGCGGCTGGGGTTGGTGAAAGTGCATATGGCTTTCGATATAGAAATGTAGCTAGTTCAAAAGGAGCATCATCATCCATTTCAGCAAAAAAAAAAAGCAATCTTTAGCTCGAACTAGACTTGTTGAGGAAGAAGAGCTGAACATTGATTATGAAACTGAAGAAGAAGAAGAAGATACCGATGGATACAAATCAAGCGATGGGGCTGAGGACGTAGATTTGGAGAATGAAGATGATGACTCTTATGATATTTGATGTTTATCTATCACATTTGCAAGGATTCTTGACTTTATTCTTATTATTTTGATAATATTTTGTTTATTGCGCTTTTGTTCCATGAAGCGTGCGCTTCGCTTTGTGCTTTGCGCTTTAAGCCCCAAGGCACTTGAGCGCTTTTTTGCGCTTTACGCTTTTAACAACTATGCCAAGGACTACCTCCTAATCGCAGCCCAGATCATGTGATAGTCATACGAGAGGGTTGTGTGCCATTATCAGTCCACCCTTATCGTTAGGCTCATCGGCAAAAAGATTAAATTGAGTGTATGTCGTATGGTAAAAGAAATGTTGAAGCCCGGGGTGATACAACCCAGCAATAGCTCGTACTCGAGCCCAGTATACTAGTAAAAAAGAAGGATAGTAGTTGGAGTTTTTGTGTAGATTATAGAGCCTTGAATGAAAATACAGTAGCAGATAAGTACCCGATTCTGGTGATAGAGGAGCTTTTTGACGGGTTACATGGAGCGAGGCATTTTTCGAAGTTAGACCTCAAATCGGGGTATCATCAAATCAGGGTCCAAGCCAATGATGCACCAAAAAACAGTGTTTAGGACGCACGAGGGCCACTATGAATTCTTGGTTATGCCTTTTGGGCTAAAGAACGCCCTTGCCACGTTTCAGGCAACTATGAACGTGGTATTTAGGCCTTCCGAAAATTCGTCCTCGTATTTTTTAATGATATTTTGATATATAGCCGTTATTGGATCGAGCATTTGGTGCACGTGGAAATTGTGTTGTGAGTCCTGAAGGACAATGCACTTGTTTTGAATAAAAAGAAGTGTTACTTTAGGTTGCATCAGGTGGGGTATCTATGACACATCATCAATGGACAAGGGGTTCAAGTGGATCCGGAGAAAATTATGAGTGTTAGCCAATGACCGAGACCGCAAAATATAAAGTCTTTGCGGGGGTTCCTGGGATTGACGGGGTATTACAGAAAATTTATTAGAGATTATATTAAGATAGCATGGCCATTAACGGATTCACTTAAAAAAACCAATTTTTCTAGAACAAGGCAGAGGAAGCATTTGAAGGGTTGAAGCAAGTTTTTAGCACTGCTCCAGTGCTACGGATGTCTGACTTTTGCCAAGAGTTTGTGGTGGAGTGTGATGCGTGAGGGATGGGGTTGGGTGCTATATTAACCCAAGAGGGCAGACCCTTGGCTTACTACAGGAAAGCATTGGCAGAAACGGCATTAGCTAAGTCAGCATACGAGAGAGAACTCATGATGTTAGTCTTGGCTGTTCAGTATTGGCGCCACTACTTACTGGGTTGCAAATTCGTGGTGATCACGGATCACAAGCCCCTACGGAGTCCTTTTGGTCGCAGTGGTTACATTGGACAGAATTCTGGTAGAACACTTCTTACCAAACTTCTGTGGGATAAATCCTTTTGAGGTGGTCTACAGACGCAAACCACCGGCAATAATCCGTTTTCTCACTGGCGAGACGGTGGTAGCAGCTGCGTCCCAGGCACTTTGGGACAGAGATGAGCTCCTGAGGCAGCTCAAATTTAATCTTGTAAGGGCTCAACAACATATGTCAAAGTATGCTAATCAGCATAGGCGGCAGATTAATTTTCGGGTGGAGGATATGGTCTATTTGAAGTTGCGTCCGTACCGCCAAGCATCAGTTTGTACACGGGTATCTCAGAAGGTGGCAGCAAGGACGCTCCATTTAAGGTTGTAAAGAAAGTGGGAAAGGAGTTGGATTCAGATATGTTAATGACGTTCGAACCAGATTACAAGGTAACAGAGCGAATTAAATGGTTAAATGGTGAGCTGACTAAGCAACTACTGGTGAAACTGGAAGGCAGATTGGAAGAGGACGCCGCGTGGAAGACCTTAGCTGATTTCTCTATGCAATTTCTTGATTTTCGCCTTGAGGACAAGGCGATTTTTGAGGAGGCCAGAGATGTTTTGAATAAAGATCCATTGGGCTCGGGGTGTTCAAACCAGGAGAGCCCAAGTGGAAGTGGACAAGAAAAGCCCAATTTTGTTAATGCGTAGGTTATGAGATCGAAAAGGAATACACGTGAAGGGGGTGGGGGTATATAAGACAGAGAAGCTGGATGAAGGAGTTTTCAGTTAGAGATTGGTGTGAAAAGAATGACTAGCACTTAGCTAAGGAGAAAGTTGTTGTACAGATGACTTACTCTGGGTTTCATTCATTTTTGCAATACAATCATATATATTTCTCGTGTTCTATATTTACTTGCACGTGAGTTTTCGTGTATTGAGGAAGAACACGAAAGAATATGCATATACAAATGCAAACATGTCATGTTCTATAATTCTACTTCCAGAAAATGTGTTTTCAGGCACAATCTTCTAGAAACACCTAAGAAAAAGTTGCACAAACCCTAACTAAAGTTTCATTTTCATGTATGTATTTAGGGGTGTTAAAATTTCGGATAAAACCGAAAAAACCATAAATCCAAAACAGAAAAATCAAATACCGAACCGAACCGGAAACAGTATTTTGTAATTCGGATATAAATCTCAAAACCGAAGTTTATTTGGTTCGGTTTTGGATTATATATGTCAAAACCGTACCGACCGAAAAAACCGAAATTTCACTAAATTAATACTTTGATTTATATTTGTATTTATATTATTATATATGTTATGAGATGATATTTGGTGAATGAATAATCATTTAGAATAATTCTTAGTTATTGTTGTTTATGTAATTCATTGTTGTTTTTGAAATTCATGCATGGTTGATTAATTGATGGTTGCTTAATGTAATTTTTAGTTGATTTTTGTTTATGTAATTCATTTAAACTTTATTTTTAAAAGTTTTACTAAGAAATCATGTAAAAACATAACATTATATATTTTACAATATATTTATATTATTAATTTTAATAATCGTATCAAAACCAAAATAATCGACCGAAATAATCGAACCGTTTTGGTAGAAAACCGAACCGAATCGAAGAAAAATGGTTCGGATATCGGATTATATATTTCTAAAATGAAAACCGAAAAAAACAAAATAAAAAACCGAAAACGGAATCGAACCGACCGATGAACACCTCTACATTTTATTGTGATATGTATTATTGATCAAATCGACCAAACCGAACCGTATAAATCAGTCTATTATAATAAAAAACCAAACCGAAGTAAAATGGTTTGACTTCGTATTACATTTTTCATAAACCAAAAACCGAATACCGAAAAACCGAACAGAATTTGGACAAATTAAACCGAATTGATCGATTAATACCCCTATATGTATTTTACGAGTCAATTAAGAGTGACATAAAAAATTTGGTTTAGTTCAACCTACGCTGAAGTATTACCATCACGATAAACCCAATGACTACCACTGAATTAAATTTTTTAAATGTGGGGTCAATCATGGACCCCACATTTTTTTTTCCAATGATGATCATTGCATTTGAATTGGGGAATTTGAATTTAAGAAGTAGTTGAACAAATTACTTAAAATAACTTCATATTGAGATGGATTTGACATCCAATATAATTATTCAAAAATAACAGGTCGATAGATTCAAAATCCGTTGTCAAATGGATTTATTCCAAGCAAACCGATTGATTCAAAATCCTTATCTTCAAATTCCACAATTCAACCTAATTATTCAAAAATAACAGGTCGATAGATTCAAAATCCATTGTCAAATGGATTTATTCCAAGCAAACCGATTGATTCAAAATCCTTATCTTCAAATTCCACAATTCAACCTAACATTGTATTTGAATTCATGGATTGCAAACCATGAGTTCAAATTTCATGCCTTGTTAGTTGTTAGGATAGAGTAAATTATTGCTCTTGAATTAATATTTAATGTATTTGATTTTCAATAGAGATATTTGAGTGATAAATTTTAAACGAAATGGGTGTCATTTGAAATTCACCAAGGTTGCATTTGCATTGAAGGATTTGGATTTGAATGACTCTATATTTGGGCAATATGAAATGGATTTGGATTTGAATGACTCTATATTTGGGCAATATGAAATCCACCACAATAACTCGAAAAACAACTAGCTAAGATTTGAAATTCATTGTCAAGTGACGTTTGCTAAACAAACCAATGGCTTTGTTATGTGGATTGGAAATCCTAACATCAAATTCATAAATCGAAATGCAACCCAAAATTACTATTGAAAATACATAACTAGATATGGAGTGGATTTAACATTCACTTTAATTTTGTAAAACCGAAATCAATAGATTTGAAATTCATCATCTTAAATCCAAAAATGACAACCCAAGTGAATTTTAAATTCACTTTACATCAAGTAAAACACCCCTAAAGAAATTGATGGGTGTCATTTGAGATCCATTATCAAAATACTTTCCCCAACTCAAATATCTTCCTCCAATCAACTACGTTGCAATTGAATGATTAGATTTGATTCGATTTCATATCCACGTACCAAATCAATGATATCCATTTGACTCAAAATTAGAATGAAAATTTTGAACTCCCTTGAGTTACTCAAGCCTTTTTTTGTTGCAATTTCAATTCCACTCTCCAATCTAATCGTTCATCCTCTCACAAATCCGAATTATTTCATCCAAACACAACCTTAAAAATTCATCAATCAAATCTTTCTTTCAAATTCAAATCCTCCATCTAAACATAACATAAATATATTCACTCTCAGTCAAGATCTATTATCCATAGAGACTTAAAAAACACACAATATGATGTCGCACACAAGTAGAAAACCTTGTCAGGCACAACATGTTAAAGCCACAAGTTTCTCTCAATTTATCAACCATAATTCACAAAATAAAAAAGAAAATAAACTGACATTTAATATTATGAAGTGAGAATATAGATCCCATAGGAAATCCTCTGCACAAGAGATGAACTCTCTCTACCCTAGCCAAAGCTAGTAATCACTCTCAAGGAAAGCAAATAACCGAATGAATAACATGTATCCCCCCTTCACATTTTTTACTCCCATCCTTCTTTCTATGGGATTCTAAGGCTTGTAACTCCTAGGCCTCTTTATATTCAAGCCCAATTAGTTGGGTCCCTAACACAATATGTTAGATATGCCACATAAATAGCTAGGAACCCAAAATAAAAATATAAATGGATACAGTTTTTGGACAAATATCAAGTATCTTACAAATTTTGGTTATACGAATTTTTTTCATTATTACTCAATTCCTAGGAAAAAGGGTCAAGTATAGAAAAAATATATATCACCTAACTTTTTCTCATTCCCATGTCCATGTTTTTTGAAGAATTATAGCCAATGGACTGAGTTTTGATTTTAAAATAGTCTCCTCTGGCCCTGTTTGGTACAGGTGATTACCCTAGGATTAAGAAATTGTCCGATGTTTGTCTGGTTTTTAAAGCAAGATGTGATAACCACGGGCCCGTGATTGTGGCACTATAGACGTAGGAAAAGGACAGAAATAATCTTGCGTTGGAGAAGGTATTCACAGTCTTATTTTAAACAGTACAAGAGATTAAGGGAGATTCTTACGTTTGTACCCTTTTACCTACCACAATAATCATAATAATATTTTTAATATGAGTACTTTTTTTTTTGAAGTCAGTATGAGTAATAATAAACACAAAGAAATAAATTGATGATCAATAGTAAAATAATAATAATAATAATATTAATAATAAAATACGAAGAATAATAATTGTACATATAAAAATAAAAAATAAAAATAATAAAAAATAACTTTATAATTAAAAAATATAAACAAAATCAGTGTGAAGAATAATCAGTAAGAAAGTTAAATTAATTATAGAAAATATATTTGTGGTAATTGTAAGAGCCATAAGAAAAAATTAACTTAACTGAAAGAATTATAAATGTACAGTAAAATAATAATTATAGTAAATCACAAATAATAAATTATTAATATTGTTATCCGTATATTTGTTACTAATATTATTTTTTATTATAAATATATTTATATTTTATCTTTATTCCTATTATTCATTATGTATGTATTCATTTATTGTTGTTGTTGTTATTATTATTATTATTATTATTATTATTATTATTGATTTTCTTCTTTACTATATTTATTTTAATAATATTTAAATTAACTAATTTTATCAGTAACATTATAATTGATTTTAAATTTTATTTAACATTAAAATTAATATTCAAATTATTATTACTATTTTAATAATAATATAATTTAATTATAAATAAAATAATTTTTATATTATTATTAAATTTAATTATTTTATTTTTTAATTAATAATTTTAATTATTTTTTGTGGTTTGTAAATTAAAATTAGTGGCGTTTTAATAATTAATAATGTTATCAACCTTTATTTAAAATTAATATTCAGATTATTATTACTATTCCCCAATAAATGCATATTTATATTATTATTAAATTTAATGATTTTAGATATTTTAATTTATATTTTAGTTATTTTTTAGTTTGAAAATAGTGAAAATGTAATCATTAATATAATAATAAATAAATATAATTTATAATATAACGAATTTAATAATTAATTTTATTACTATTCACCATATTTTAATTATCATTAATTATTAATGTATTAATTATATAAATGTAATATTATAATTGTTACTAATTTTTATTTAAAATTATAATTAATATTCAAATTATTGAATAATATTTTAATTATCAAAATAAATTCATATTTATATTATTATTAAATTTATTATTTTCTATATTTTGATTAATATTTTTCGTTATTTTTGTGGTTTGAATTTAAAATTAATGAAAATTTAATAATTAATATAATATTTAATTTTTATTTATAATGATAAAGGTAAAAAAGTAATTTTTTAATTTATCATTATTTCAATCCCGATATTAATCATTCAAGTCAAACACATTATTATTTATTTCAATCCTATCAAATTCATTCAATAATCTCAATGTACTTTATCCATATACATTGAACCAAGCGGAGCCAGATGTATTAAAATACAAATGAGGACTATTTAGAAATAACGCACAGTCGGGCCCAATAAAAAAATTGCCCTTTTTCCCCATATTCTTAATAATTAGATCCAATCTCTAACAAGTTATAAAAGTGATTATTAATTAATCACAGAATAAATAATAATTTTTATTATATAATTTATCATGTATTGCGAATGCTAATTTGCATTTGAGACTCGGCAGTGTTTATAATTGCAAATCTAAGTATTAATATTTTAGTTTTTATTAAATACATGCATATGCAGTCTACACAACTTGTTTAAATATGTATGTATCCTTGCTACGCCGTGTGTTAACAATTCTAAAAGCTCATATCACCATGTTCATGTAGTGTCATATCTATGTCAATGCAACAAACATCGAGATCAATGCTATGGACTTGAATATTATTCTGGGCTCTAAAATATTGGGCCTTATTTTAGTCTTGGAAGAATCTAGAAATAGGGGGATGTTAAAGAAAATGGGATGGATTAGTGAAATTAGGATTCATTCAGTCATTTTTTTCATCTTGTTTTGTGAGGAATACTAGCAGTAACTAGGGCCTAGGGAGCAGTTTTATTGCTTGTACAGATAATCTTATTTGGGAAATATCTTCATTTATTTCAATTTATACAATATCATATATTATAAGCATTATGATTGTTTTCATCAATCATAATTCCTGCTATATTCCTTCATTTGTATGGCCAGTAACTAACATCCTAAAAATCCATTAACTGCACAGCTTACCCAAAAAGGTCCGTACACAGCTTACCAAACATAATTGAGAACTTTCAAGGTTTATAATAATGCTGGGATTATATTTCTTCTATCCGAAAAATGAGTTCTAATGTTAGTTGGTCAATCAACGAAAGGGAAAGAACTCACATATTACATTAATTATGTATGTTGCCAGATGATTAAAGTGCCTTGTCAGTTGGATATAACTCTTCGGCAGAGAATAATATGTCGATGCTTAAAGAACCAAATAAGGGAAAAGTAACCACAAGATCAACCATAGCTAAGCTAATACAAGCATAATGAAAAGAGCAGACTGCTCCATTGCTCAGCTAATGCAAGTATAAAGCACACTACTCCATTGGCCAGACTTAAGCCCATCCATCTTGAGCAGCTAATGCCTAATGGATTTCCAAGCTCCGGCACTTGGACAAGGAGTTGCTTGAGAAGAGGTTGAAGACCAACATAATGTATACAGTTCCATGTGGCTTCACCCACCAAACCAACAAAGAAATATTGATTTGAAAAGATTGGTGCAGTGAAAGAAACAGAGAGAGAGAGAGAGAAAAAAAAAATCATCATTTGGGTTTAATGATAAATATAGTCGATCAAGAAATCACATACTTGCATTGCAGCAGTGGGACTGAAGTTTCTTAAAAAGAAACATATATGCACCTCATGATAGACCCGCAAAATAATAAGCCAGATTAATAATTCCTCAAATTGCATGAGATGGGAGGAGAGGCCAATGTCTGAAGAAAGCTAGAAGCAGTTCTCTAATGACTTTCTAATTGGTTTCCATTTAATTTTAAAGAAAGAAAACAAAGGCAAGGTTCTTGAAGATGTTTGAATGACATTGTGCTGGATAAAAATACATGTTAAAATATCTGACTCAATCAATGTGCCTCTACCATCTACACTTCAGAAAACATCCTCGAAAGAATCGTCATAAGCAATTTAGCTGAAAATTACTTTATCCTAAAGGAGGAATTTTTGGGTAATATAGCAATTCTGTTCAGTGTATAGTCTGCGATAAAAGGATTTTGTTCAACTCCACATTTCGATAACAATAAATACATTATAGGACAACGCATTTTGATCATCAACAAATGCAACCTACAAGACGCTGTTGAGTTCTTGAATCCAGAATCAGACAAACTATGAAATTCCCAGCAATGTTTCATCAAGAATTTCCACAATATTATGCATCCATAACAAAAACATCAAAACATGGAAAGCAAATCTCAGAATTAACTAAATCTTACTTCTAAAAACGAAAAATCAAGAAAATAAACACAAATGCCTAAATATCAATCGAGCCACCACCTGTTTGTCCTAACTCAGTGGCGTTCACTAAGTAAGATAAATGTTCAAAGACCCATCCAGCCGGAAGCAAGATCATAACTTTCCACCCAAAAACAGAGAACGAAAATGAACTACACATAAATGGATTTACCTCTTTGGCGGCCAAGATGGAGTCACGAGGAAGAACTAAATTGACGGTGAGCTTAGAGGGAATATTAGACGGCGTTGGGGGACGTGGCGTCATGTAAGCAGCGGGGGTTTTCGGCGGGTCAATATTTGGGACAACTTTCTTCCAAGCGTCAACGAATTTAGAGTCCGCGGCCGCCTCCGACGGCAGATCAGTCGAGAAGGGGCGACGCCACCGCATCGCTGCGGCGGAAGCTCGATTTAGGATGAATAGCGACGCATTTCTCTGCATTTTTGCTCCTGATTTTGAAGACTAGTGGGCGTGTGTTTCGAGGTTCGGAGGAAGGAGACGATGAAGAGATGGAAGATTTGGAATGGATGGAGAGATAGGCCCACAATCATGTATTTGGGCCAATGACAGAACCCGTTGATCAAATCATTTTTATTTATTTTATTTTATGAGGAAATATCTGTTTTTGAATG
This sequence comes from Henckelia pumila, assembly GCF_033568475.1. Lineage (NCBI taxonomy): Eukaryota > Viridiplantae > Streptophyta > Magnoliopsida > Lamiales > Gesneriaceae > Henckelia > Henckelia pumila. Next base: position 215,499,864 of record NC_133123.1, read on the forward strand.
CAAAGCTAGATTGAAGAAGAGTGGCTGCCTCAATTGAAATACTAGCGTTTACCACCAAATTTTGTTCAACACCGATTTGTGAGAGATAAAAATTCAATTTCTAGCTAATCATTATGATTTTTTATTTGATTCTAGCTTCCTAAATTTGATGTCGAAGAAGATATATTTAATTGGAAAATAAATCAGGCTAAATTCTTAAATACACGAGTACGCCATTGATTTGTAAGGAAAACTGAAAACTAAAGTAATACAATTTGGAAGAGCGTAACTGCTGGAATTTAAATAAAATTTTCTAGACTCGAAATTAGGGAATTGAAATTATAAATCTGCATGATTTGAACGAACTGTTTTGTTTTGCTTTTAAAAAAAAAATTATTTTTGAGTTGCATATGTCACGCCCCAAGATCGAGTTGTGCCACCGGCGTTGTTTCAAATTCACACAAATTATAAAACAACAAGCCTCGTAGTACAGTATATGCAAACCAGTCTTTTCTCATAAATAAAAGCTTCAAAAATATTGTCTTTACAATCCGATAATCCAAAAACTAATAAATAATTGCGAAAGCGACTATAAACTTAAATAACAAAATATTAATGTATCAATCCCAAAATAAAATAACCAAATAAACTCTAAAAATATTCTTCTATCACCATCCTCAAACCATATCTTGTTCTCGCTCTTCTTAATCATCATCTGCTTAGGAAAAAGTAAGGGTGTGAGTGTTTTGGGAAACACTCATCAAGTGGGGGCCGATCGATCATATCAAATATATACATATATATTTATCTCAAAACTTGTAATATTTTCCATAACAAAAACATTTCTTTCATGTCTCAACAAAGCATAACAAAGCATAACATCATCATCATAACAAAATAGAGATGATTTACATATTTTGGCTAAACACTGAAATTCTTCTCATTAATTATGGCTAACTGATCAGTCCCCTGTATGTAATCCCTCTAATGGGTGAGGTCATGGAACGGTTATTATTACCCACCGCATCAGGGCCATATCAAAACATGATTCACAAATTCCATTTCCACTCTTAATTTGAGTCATAACAGTGTCAAAACATACTTATAACAAATTCATCAAGAATAACAATTACATAGCAAAATTCGAAAGAATATCATGAACGATCGCAATTTTAAATTATACATAATATTTTAAAACAAAAGCCCACTTACAAAATATACTTGGTGCACGCACAAAAATAGCAACTTGAACAGTGAATCTTTGACCGAAACTTATTCTCGAAAATCCGAACTGAATTCTAGCAATTTCCTATTGGTTGGCTTTTCCTTAGACTCCTTGCACGTGCACTATCCCCAAATTCCCAACAAATTCCACCAATTTGAAAGCCACGTGACAATGAAAGAAAAGTTGCCCAACTTTCTTTTGCAATTGATTTGACACAAATTTCGTACCTTACTTTTATATTTCTACTCACGATTCCCAAAAATTGCTCTGACACAACTTGGGCACTATATCTCGAAGATAAAAAGAAAAGAAAAAAGTAGTGGAAGATTTCAATATGCGAAAATATGAGAAGGAAAATTGTTACGCCTTAAACGCATATAAATCTCGAATTATGAGATTAATGTTTTTAATGCATTAACAAAGTCTTATTTCTCTATGTTTTGATGATTAACAAAACTAGGTTAAAATGTTACTAATATTTACATTGAGCTTATTACAGAGTTAAAATTTTCAAAGATGAATTAATACTAAATTCATACTCAAGATCAGAAACAAAATTCGAAGAAGTTTACTACTACGGGATCGGAAGCTCCGATTGGCGATCGGAACCTCCGATCATGATCAGAAGCATCTTCGGAAGCTAAGGGTAGATCGGAAGCTCCGATCTTGGTTCGGAAGCTCCGATCTATTTCAGGGATTTTTTATATTGGTCGGAATGAGGAACGGAAGCTACGAAGAACAGGTTCGGAAGCTCCGATCGTGGTTCGGAAGGTCCGATCAGTTTCTATGTAAAATTATATTGTTCGGAAGCAGATCGGAGGCAACGAAGTGAAGCAGATCGGAAGCTCCGAACAGGATCGGACGTTCCGATCCTGAACGGCCGCCTGATAATCTTGTCCGGAAGACTTTTGCCCGACACCATATTTATTGCGCCGATCGGAAGCTCCGAAGTGGATCGGACGTTCCGATCCAGTACACCCGCGTGTCTCAGAATTCAAATTTCGGAAGCTCCGATGCAGGGATCGGAAGTTCCGATCGATGTCAAAATTTCAGCTATAAAAGGAGGCATTCCGAGGCCATTCAAATCATCCCAACATCTTCAAGTCTCTCAATCCTCTCAAGCATCATTCAAGTCATTTGTTGAGCAATTTGTAGCCCCTTTTGAGTGTTCAAAATATATTCACATATCGAGTTGTATTCGGGGTTGTAATATCGAGGGTTGTTAGTTTGTGAGTTGGTTGCTCGGTTTTATAAACACTTGTGTGTGAAGCCAAGTGTATTTTACGAGTGTTGAGGCTATCCTTGGAGCCCTTAAGGCCAAGAGTGTTGAGTTGTATCGGCGCGGTGATCGTGTCAAGTTGTAAGGCTATCTTTGGAGCCATCAAGGCCAAGACGTTCGAAGTGCTAGTGGATCCTTGGTTAATCGACTTAACCAAGAAGGGGAGACGTAGACGATTTATCGTCAAACTTCCATAAACATCTCTTATCCCTTTTACTGCTTTATTTACATTACGCATTTATTTACCGCACTTATTATTTGATTGCTTAAGTCTTCCGCTTGCGTACTTGCATAATCGCTTTAAATTAAAAAAGTTGCCAATAGAACCTAAATCCCCCCCCCCCCCATTAGGTTCTAACAAGTGGTATCAAAGCCATTTGAAAATACTTTTCAAAACCTTTTTATGGCAAACCTAGCAAGTGATTATGCTCAAGGGCAATCTACTAATCGTCCTCCTCTTTTCAATGGCATAAACTACGGGTATTGGAAAAATCGTATATCCCTATATATCCAATCCGTAGACTATGACCTATGGAAAGTGACGGTGAAAGGTCCCTATACACCTATGAAAATAGTTGATGGGGTTGAAATTCCTAAGGGAATAGATGACTTTTCAAAAGAGGACATGAAATTAATTTCGCAAAATGCTAAAGCTATGAATATCTTGCACTGTTCCTTAGATATGAACGAGTACAACCGGATATCGATGTGCTCATCTGCTAAAGAGATATGGGACAAGCTAGAGATATGTCTCGAAGGCACCAACCAAGTGAAAGAAACAAAGATCGACTTACTCCAACTCAAATACGAAACATTTGAGATGGAATCCAACGAAGATGTTGACACCATGTTCCGAAGGCTTACTCAAATCATCAATGAGTTAGCACAATTGGGAGAACAATATCCTACCAAGCAAGTTTGGAGGAGAGCTCTTCGTGCCCTACCAAAAGAATGGGATGCAAAGAGAACCACCATCATCGAATCCAACAAAGGGGACACTGCCGCCTATGATCTTGATCAACTACATGGGACCCTAAAAACCCATGAGTTAGAAGTGTCCACAAGAAAAGAATCAAAAAAAGAAGATGTCAAGCACAAAGGGATAGCCTTGACTACACAAGTCGAAGAAGATGACGATGATGACATGGCTCTCTTCGCAAGAAAATTCAAGAAATTCATGCGAGGAAACAAATTCAAAAAGGACAAGAAACCTGAGAAAGAAGTGACCTGCTACAACTGTCAACAACAAGGTCACTACGCCAATGAATGCCCACTCAAGAAGAAAGTGGACAAAGGAAAGAAGAAAGCCCTACTAGCTACCTGGAGTGATAGCGACGACGACGACGAGGAAGCAAACCTCTGCTTAATGGCTAAAAGTGATGACATCGTCTCTGACGACGATGACGAGGTACCTACTTACGATGAACTCTTACATGCTTATAAAGATATGTTTGATATGGTTAAGGTTCTTAGAAAAGAGAATAGAAATCTTAAAAAGGAATTAGAAACTAAGGAGCATGATAACCTTAGACTTAAGGATGACTTAGATCACTTAGAAAAATCTTTCGATAAATTCAATGTGAGTAGCAATAAATTGAACAACCTACTTAGCATGCAGAAATGTAGCTTTGATAAGGGAGGAATAGGCTATGGTAAAAAGTCTATAGACTTTGCTAGTCTAATAGCTAAAGCTAAAATGAGATCACCCCCTACTTGTTCTTATTGTTGCAAATCTGGTCATGTTAGACATAAATGCAGATCATTGAAATATCAATATGTTCAAAAGAGCTATATGAAATGGAGGCCTAAGAGTACTTAACAACTCATTAGTCGGCATTATGAGATCACAATCTAAGGGAGTTCAATATAGACCGGCTTAAAAATGCCTTGACTTGCGGCTGGTCTCCCTGTTGAACGTTGCTCTGTCCAAGGAAATAGGTTTTTAAAGTGTCCATATGCCCTACCTACTACTGGGAGCACTCTTGGAAAGTGGCGATGATGTTGCTATGAGAGACTGAACTCTTAGAAGTCTATTTTGTATCTCTCTTTTCTAACATTGTGGACCCAAAAGAACTAAAGGGTACCAAAATCAATTATTTTCAGGGAAACAAGAAAAATGCTCTCCCTAGCATATGGTATCTAGACAGTGGATGTTCTAGACATATGACGGGGAACAAGGATCTTCTTCAATCAATCAAACCAAAGGAGAAGGGGACTGTCACCTTTGGAGACAACAGCAAAGGAGTAATTGAAGGCATCGGCTCAATAGGTATATCTAATTCTTGTCTAATTGATGATGTACTCCTAGTGAAAGGACTTAAGCATAATCTACTAAGCATAAGTCAATTGTGCGATAGAGGTTATGAAGTCAAATTCACTCCCCAACACTGCACTGTATCATTTATTAGTGACAAATCCATTAATTTCAAAGGATATAGAAGTGAGAACGTTTACAAGGTCTCTTTAAATAATTTATCTTTATCAAATATAAAAAGCCTTGTATCCGTGAATGTTGATGATAACATTCTTTGGCATAGACGATTGGGTCATGTTGGTCCTAGTACCATCGAAAAACTTTTAAAACTTGACTTAGTCGTTGGTATGCCAAAACTTGATTTGAAACCTGATTCTGTTTGTGATGCGTGTCAATTTGGCAAACATACAAGGGAATCTTTTAAAAGCAAAAATTTTGTATCCACTTCTATGCCCCTTGAACTTCTCCACCTAGATCTATGTGGTCCCTCGAGGAACGCTAGTTTAGGAGGAAAGCTTTATGCGTTTGTCATTGTAGATGATTTTTCACGTTACACGTGGACATTGTTTTTAGCCCACAAAAATGATGCCTTTGATTATTTTAAAACTTTTGTCAAACGAGTTGAGAATGAGAAAAATCTTTCAATAAAACAGATCCGTAGTGACCACGGAACTGAATTTCAAAATGAGAATTTTTCAAACTTTTGTATAGAAAAAGGCATCGGTCACAATTTTTCTTGTCCTAGGACTCCTCAACAAAACGGGGTCGTTGAGAGGAAAAATAGGACACTAGTAGAGATTGCAAGGACCATGTTATGTGAGCATTCTCTACCAAAATATTTTTGGGCTGAAGCAATGAACACTGCCTGTTACATCATCAATCGCGTATCAATAAGGCCAATTCTCAAGAAAACTCCATACGAGTTATGGAGGGAGAGAAAGCCTAACATTTCATTCTTTCGGGCTTTTGGATCTAAGTGCTTCATTCACAACAATGGTAAGGACAACCTTGGCAAATTTGATGCCAAATCCGATAAAGGTATTTTTCTTGGGTATTCTACTACAAGTAAGGCTTATAGAGTATTCAATAAGCGCACCTTACTTGTTGAAGAATCAATGCATGTTATATTTGATGAATCTTTGTTAAATATTTCTCGCACTAACAATGATGATATAGAAATACTTGAAGAAGAGATGGTTTCCTCAAGCTTAAATGATATAGATGCTACAGTTGAGGAAACACCACTTTCTAAGGAATGGACACATCACAAAGATCATCCTAAAGATCTGATAATTGGAAGTCCATCAAAGGGAGTATCTACTCGCTCTTCTCTCAATAATATTTGTAATCATCTTGCTTTTGTTTCTCATGTTGAGCCAAAATGTGTTGATGATGCTTTACTTGATGATTCCTGGATTATTGCTATGCAAGATGAGTTAAATGAATTTAAACGCAATAATGTTTGGGATCTTGTTTCTAGGCCGCATGATAGACCTGTGATAGGTACTAAATGGGTGTTTAGAAATAAACTTGATGAGCATGGCACCATCACTAGAAACAAGGCTAGGCTCGTAGCTAAAGGATATAGTCAAGAAGAAGGCATTGATTATGATGAGACTTATGCTCCTGTTGCCCGTCTTGAATCCATTCGTATGTTACTTGCTTTTGCTTGCTCTAGAAATTTTAAATTATTTCAGATGGATGTTAAAAGTGCTTTCTTGAATGGTGATTTGAAAGAAGAGGTCTATATTGAACAACCTGATGGCTTTGTTGATAATTTGTTATCTGATCACGTATATAGACTCAACAAAGCTTTGTATGGATTGAAACAAGCTCCTCGAGCTTGGTATGAAAAACTCTCTTCTTTCCTTATTACCAATGGCTTTACTAGAGGAATTGTTGATATTACATTGTTTACTTTATCTAGAGATAATGATTTGCTTATTGTGCAAATTTATGTGGACGATATCATTTTCGGTTCTACTAACGAAGATCTTTGCCAAGAATTTTCTAAGCTTATGCAAGATCACTTTGAGATGAGCATGATGGGGGAACTTAACTATTTCCTCGGATTGCAAATCAAGCAGTGCAAGGATGGGTTCTTTGTGAACCAAAGCAAATACATAAAGGAGATTCTAAAGAAATTCGGGATGGAGAACACAAAATCATCATCCACACCGATGAGCACAGCAATCAGACTCGACAAGGATGAAAATGGTAAAACTGTAGATCAATCTTCCTTTCGTAGTATGATTGGCTCCTTATTATATGCTACTGCTAGTAGACCGGACATTATGTTTAGTGTTTGCTTGTGTGCACGATTTCAATCATGTCCAAAGGAATCACATTTGTTCGCCTTAAAACGTATTTTCAAATATCTTTCAAATACTCCAAATCTCGGCTTGTGGTATTCGAAAAATTCTTTCTTTGATTTAAAAGCATATTGTGATGCCGACTTTGGTGGATATAAGGTGGACCGGAAAAGCACTAGTGGAACCTGTTTCTTTTTAGGAAACTGTTTGGTTTCTTGGTTTTCCAAAAAGCAAAACTGTGTTGCGTTATCAACGACCGAAGCCGAATATATGGCTGCCGGTAGTTGTTGTGCGCAAATTCTTTGGATGAAGCATCAATTGCTCGACTATGGCGTCTCTTTTTCAAAAATCCTTATTTTCTGTGACAACACTAGCGCCATTTGTCTTACAAAGAATCCGATTCAACATTCGCGCACCAAACATATTGACATTCGTCATCATTTTATTCGTGACCACATCGAACGAAATGAAGTTGAACTTCAATATGTTGACACTAAAAATCAAATTGCCGATATTTTTACAAAACCACTAGATGAAAATACTTTTATTCGTTTGCGTGGTGAACTTGGCATGATTGAATTGTAATCACTTGTAGGCATAAATTAAATTAATGTCATATTAAGGGGGAGCTTAATATTAAATTCGAGCAAATTAATTTTGGATAATGCAAATCAATTGTATTTATTCAAAATTAAGAAGCTCACATTTTTATGTGAATTATTTGCTTAAATGTTAAATAAAATAAATTTTAAAAGAATAGAAATCATGCATTCTTCCTATGGCAGATCGGAACCACCGCTCCAGATCGGAACCACCGATCTGTATCCCGCCACTTTTCATCTTGCGCGGTAATTTTTCCCTCCTAGATGCGGATCGGAACCACCGATCACGATCGGAACGTCCGATCCCCATCTAATCCGACTTTTCAAATTACTTTTCACCGTCTTATCTTTAATTACCGCCTCAGGATCGGAACGTCCGAAGCATGTTCGGAGCTTCCGATCGACACGTGGCCTTACCTCAGTGGACCGCACGATCGGAACGACCGATCCAGATCGGAGCTTCCGATCGTTCCATCCCCTATAAATATCAGATCGCTCATTCCGATTTCTTGCACCTAAAATTCTTCTCTTATCTCTATTTTATCCGATTCCAACATATTAAAATGTCTGTCAAACGCCGTCGCGATCAGGCGAGTTCTAGTCGTCCTATTATTGTCCGTGATCCTACCCAACCAGCTGTGTCTAGGCCCATACCTGATGATTATTTACATCGTCAGATTCATCCGGGTCGTATCTTAGATACTACTTACTTGGCCCAATCCCATCTCCTACTGTTGAACTTAATCAATGTTCAACATTGGGAATCCTTTTTTCAGCCATCTGTCCCCGACCGAATCTTTCCTCCACTAATTCACGAGTTCTATGCCAACCTTGAACTCGAATTAGGGCATGGTGATATCACCATAGCCACCATCGTTCAAGGTAGGCATATCATTTTTTCTTCTGCTGATCTGTCCTCCTGGTTTGATCTTCCCAGGAATGGACCCGGTGAATACTTTTCCCAAACTTGGCCACAAAATGATCCAAACTTTGATCGTGATCTCTTTCTTTCTACTATTCTCGGTCGTCAAGCCACTGCTGCTGACGATCGAATCCATCTCAAGAGTCTTTGTCCTGATTTCCATATCATTCAAAAACTCATCACCACATCCATAGTTCCCCGCAGTGGAGACCTCTCCACTTGCAAATATCTGGATTTGTATATTCTTTTTCATATCATCTCCTCTCGACCTTTTAACCTTCCGCGCCTTGTTATGCAGACTATGCATCACACGGCAACGACGGCTAAAAAGGTTTCCTTTCCTTTTGCCCGGTTTATTAACCGGATTTTGAGTCGTTTTGATATTGATTTTGAGGGGATCCCTTCTCTTGAAATCCAGTCGAGTCATATCATCAACCATCAGTCTATTATCAGGATGGATTTATCTTGGAATCCTGTGTATTCTCGATGGGTTGATGATCCTAGTCGAGCTTTTTCTAGATTTTCTCCTATTTCTGATTTTCATCGAGACTTTTCCTCTCTTCCTCACTCTATCCAAACCAAAGGCTTTCCGACTGGTCCGCCCAACACTGATATTCCATCCTCTTCCAGTTTTGAGGCCTTTGCGTCTACCATTGGTGATCTTCCTTTCCAGGCTCCTGAGGTCCCTCCTACACCAATAAATCAATTTCCTAGCGACCGACTCTTCGAGGCTCTTCATCGCATTGAGACGAGTATGCACACTCATTTTACCGAGTTGACTGCTAGAGTGGCCTCTCTGGAGACTCGATTTGATGATTTCACCGCTCGCTACCCTCCTCCGCAGCATGATGATGACTCTTAGATTTTTATTTTATTTGTATTTTTTTTCTCTTCTTTCTTGCGTTGTATTAAAAATTTATTATTGTAAATGAAATTGTTGAGTATTTTTTTTATGTTTCATTACTTTTTGTTTATCACAAAGGGGGAGAATTAATGGTTAAAATATTAATTAAGATAAAATTTGTTTATCTGATAAAATTTGTTTATCCGTTAAAATCTGTTGCTTAATAAAAATTGTTTATGATTATCGTTTATTTTATCTCCTGTTTTTAACCAAGTTTTGTGATCATCAAAAAGGGGAGATTGTTATGCCTTAAACGCATATAAATCTCGAATTATGAGATTAATGTTTTTAATGCATTAACAAAGTCTTATTTCTCTATGTTTTGATGATTAACAAAACTAGGTTAAAATGTTACTAATATTTACATTGAGCTTATTACAGAGTTAAAATTTTCAAAGATGAATTAATACTAAATTCATACTCAAGATCAGAAACAAAATTCGAAGAAGTTTACTACTACGGGATCGGAACCTCCGATCATGATCAGAAGCATCTTCGGAAGCTAAGGGTAGATCGGAAGCTCCGATCTTGGTTCGGAAGCTCCGATCTATTTCAGGGATTTTTTATATTGGCCGGAATGAGGAACGGAAGCTACGAAGAACAGGTTCGGAAGCTCCGATCGTGGTTCGGAAGGTCCGATCAGTTTCTATGTAAAATTATATTGTTCGGAAGCAGATTGGAGGCAACAAAGTGAAGCAGATCGGAAGCTCCGAACAGGATCGGACGTTCCGATCCTGAACGGCCGCCTGATAATCTTGTCCGGAAGACTTTTGCCCGACACCATATTTATTGCGCCGATCGGAAGCTTCGAAGTGGATCGGACGTTCCGATCCAGTACACCCGCGTGTCTCAGAATTCAAATTTCGGAAGCTCCGATGCAGGGATCGGAAGTTCCGATCGATGTCAAAATTTCAGCTATAAAAGGAGGCATTCCGAGGCCATTCAAATCATCCCAACATCTTCAAGTCTCTCAATCCTCTCAAGCATCATTCAAGTCATTTGTTGAGCAATTTGTAGCCCCTTTTGAGTGTTCAAAATATATTCACATATCGAGTTGTATTCGGGGTTGTAATATCGAGGGTTGTTAGTTTGTGAGTTGGTTGCTCGATTTTATAAACACTTGTGTGTGAAGCCAAGTGTATTTTACGAGTGTTGAGGCTATCCTTGGAGCCCTTAAGGCCAAGAGTGTTGAGTTGTATCGGCGCGGTGATCGTGTCAAGTTGTAAGGCTATCCTTGGAGCCATCAAGGCCAAGACGTTCGAAGTGCTAGTGGATCCTTGGTTAATCGACTTAACCAAGAAGGGGAGACGTAGACGATTTATCGTCGAACTTCCATAAACATCTCTTATCCCTTTTACTGCTTTATTTACATTACGCATTTATTTACCGCACTTATTATTTGATTGCTTAAGTCTTCCGCTTGCGTACTTGCATAATCGCTTTAAATTGCTAAAGTTACCAATAGAACCTAAATCCCCCCCCCCCCCATTAGGTTCTAACAAAAATCGCAGACTTCTGAACGCATATCCTATGAGGTTTTGGGTTGGTATTTATAGGCACACAAAAAAAATTAATGATAGACTAGGATTATAACTTTCAAAATTTGAATAAAAATCTATCTCCCAATATTTGACTACACCTAGATCTTGATCACCTATCTTAATATTATTTTATCAAGAAACCTAAATAAATCTATATATTATCTCAAAACATAATATACACTAATTATCACAAATCATAATTAAACTAATAATTAAATAAATAATAACCTTAAAATTTTGGTCTTCACATCCTTCCCTCCTTATTGGAAGTTTCGTCCTCGAAACTTGAATCAGCTTGTGCTTCGAATAAGTATGGATACTTCTCCCGCATCTTCTCTTCTAATTCCCATGTAGCTTCTCTTTCAGTGTCATTTGACCATTGTACCTTGACGTAAGGGATAGTCCTTCGCCTAAGAACTTGATCCATGGTATCCACTATTCGAATAGGAACTTCTTCATACTTTAGTTCTTTATTCAGATTACCATCAGACACTAATGGTTCAGCTTCCTAAATATGACTTGGATTGGGAAGGTATTTTCTTAGTTGAGAAACATGAAACACATTGTGGATCCTTGACATAGCAGGTGGTAAAGCTAGTCGATATGTCAATGTTCCCACTTTGTCGAGAATTTCAAATGGTCCCACATATCTCGGGTTTAATTGGCCAGCTCTGCAGAATCGTACGACTCCTTTCATAGGTGAAAGTTTGACATATGCTTTCTCACCCACTTCGAATTCGACAGGCCTTCTTTTCAAATCCGCCCAACTCTTCTGACAATCTTGAGCAGCTTTAAGTTTCTCCTTGATGACTGCAACTTTTTCAACTGTCTCTTGAATAATTTTAGGTCCGATGATAGCCTTCTCTCCCACTTCATCCCAATACAAATGCGAACGACATTTTTGTCCATATAGTGCCTCATACGGAGCCATTCCAATACTACTATGGTAGCTATTGTTATAAGCGAAAACAATCAAAGGCAAATGTTCACTCCAATTGCTACTAAAATCCAAAGCACATGCTCGTATCATATCTTCAAGAGTTTGGATTGTCCTCTCAGTTTGGCCATCAGTTTGAGGGTGATAAGCCGTACTAAGAGTAACTTTGGTCCCCATAGCTTGTTGAAAGCTCTTCCAAAAATGCGGTATGAATCTTGTCAGACAAGATACTTACTGGAACTCCATGTAACCTCACTATATTATCCATATATAGTGTAGCTAATTTATCCAAACTATACTTCATGCGTACGGGTAGGAAATGCGCAGACTTTGTAAGTCGATCCACAATGACCCATATACCATCATGTCTCTGCTTTGATTCAGGAAGTCCTACTACAAAATCTATAGAAATATGCTCCCATTTCCATTCCGGGATTTGTAAAGGTTGAAGTAAGCCTCCAGGTCGTTGATGTTCAGCTTTGACTTGTTGACACACTTGGCACTGAGATACAAATTCCGCAATATCTCTTTTCATTCCGTTCCACCAGAAATTTCCTTTCAGGTCTCTATACATCTTTGTACTCCCCGGATGAACAAAAAATTTGGACTTGTGTGCTTCGGACATAACTTCCTTCCAAAGATCACCAGTGTCTGATACCCACAGACGTCCTTTCATCCAGAGAACTCCTTTGTCATCAACCTGAAAGTCTGGTAGCTTGCCTTCTTTAATCTGCTCTTTGAACTTGGCTAATGATGGATCTTGGTCTTGACTCAATTTGACTGTTTCTCGGAGACACGGTTGGGCTGATAATGAAGCGAGGAACTTTTTACTCATGTTCTTTTGACTCAAAGCATCAGCCACTTTATTAGCCTTGCGTGGATGATAACTTATGATTAGATCATAATCCTTCAAAAGTTCGATCCATCTTCTTTGTCTCATGTTAAGCTCTTTTTGCGTGAATAAATATTTGACTTTGGTGATCAATGAAAATTTCACACTTGACACCATAAAGGTAGTGTCTCCAAATTTTTAGTGCGAAAACTACCGCTGCCAACTCAAGATCATGAGTGGGATAGTTTTTCTCATAAGGTCTCAACTATCTGGATGCGTAGGCAATCACTTGCTCCTCTTGCATGAGCACACATCCCAAACCTTCCTTTGATGCATCACTGTAAATAGAAAAACTCTTTCCTTCCTCAGGTAGCACTAGTACCGGTGTGGATGCTAACCTTTCCTTCAAGGTTTCAAAACTCCTTTCACAATCTTTACTCCAATCGAACTTTGCATTATTTTGAGTGAGTTTCGTAAGAGGAATAGCTATTGAGGAAAATCCTTCGACGAATTTTCGGTAATAGCCTGCTAACCCCAGGAAGCTTCGAACTTCAGTCACTGTCTTGGGTCTGGGCCAGTCTGTTATTGCTTCCACTTTCTTGGGATCTACCGAAACTCCGGCTGCTGAAATTATATGATATGAATCTTATGTATGAAAGGCAACACGACTACAATGAATCGCACCTCAATTCTATAACAAAAGAATTCAAAGATTTTGTCCCGACTTTGAAACAAGTAACAGATTTTGGAATCTCCACCTCTAGTTGAACCTGTAACTAGCAACAGAGAATTCACGATGGAAACAATCAAAGTTTCAATTAGACCTTCAAAGGAACCTGTCTTTGACAACCCAATTGAAAATCGATTGACAAACGCCACAAAGCTATGAAACTTTGATAAGTTTGATTTTTGGGTAAAGCAAAAACTTTGATAAAATTCTAGAGAGAATTTTGTATTGAATAATCAATAATCAGAAATCTTAATTCTATATCAATAATGAATATTTTTGTTGTATTTATAATACAACTAAAAATAATAAAAGATATCGTGAAATAACTTAAAAATATATTTAAAGATATGATAATATCTTCCTAAAAGTTTCCTAGTAGGAATAAAAGACTCAACATAAGAAAATAAAGCCAAAAATATCAAAAAGTCTCGCACACACACAAATATGCCGAACTGTGTGTAAAACCCCGAGGCGCGGGCGCGCGTGGATTGGCGTGGGCGCGCATGGCTCTTTGGATCGACGTGCGGGCGCGCGTGGGATTGGCGCGGGCACGCATAACGTTCTATCAAATAGGCGCGGGCGCATGAGAACAAGGCGCGGGCGCGCATGCGTCTCGAGTTGTGTCACCTATTTTTGTGTTCTTCTTGACATTTTCTCCACTATCTTGACTTCTTTGAACTTCAATAACATTGTAGCATCCTTCAAAGTGATCTTCAAGTACTCCAACTTGATTTCCATGAATTCCAAACCCTTCAACTCTCGAATGTAAATCATGAAGTAAATCTTGGAACAATATGAATCTTTGAGCACCTTTTAGATTCATATCAGACTCCCTTCTTCAAAAAGATTTGTCCTCAAATCTTGCCCTTTATCTACAAAAACCAAGCAAAGATTAGAAAATTTAAAAATATTTTTCACAAGCAACAATGTACTTTGCACACTCAAAACTATATCAAGACACACGAAATTTCTCATACTCAAACTAAACACCTTATAACCACTAGCACGTATAAACATGATTAAAATGCCATTAAGCAAAACATAGAGCAAATTTTTCCCCTTCTTAGACCTAGTTAACCCCAACACAAAATTCATAGATAAATACAACCATTGTGCTCTAGGAATAAGAATTAATGCACATGCAATATGCCGCTTACAACTACACTCAAAATATCTTTTCATGTGTAACCATAACAAATATTTATCCAGCATACTCTTTAATTTGGATTTCTCAAAATTACACTTCAAACTGAAAGCACATATCCTTTCGTCAAACAAAGCATGCAATGAAGAATATATAAAGAAAAACTTATTTTCTTTAAACAAATACTTGCTCACATAAAATTTATCATGGACATTGCACAAGTATTTTTCAAACCATAAGAACCATGTAACCAAAAGAGATAAGAACTCATACCTTTTTGATAGTGTAGTAACTACCACATTTTTCTTACCTCGTTGGTACTTAATCAACTCTTCACCAACAACCCTAAGTTCTTGAAAATTCTCACCATCCACAAGTAAAGCAAATTTTCTTGTACACAACACATTATCATTCAAACTTTCACACAAACTCTCATCTCTTTGTGTTGACACCACAAGTATAAAATATTCGACACGCCCATTCAAAATTTTGATATATATTAAGATATAATCAAAGTATAACAAAATAAATTTACCTCTAGATGCATGCAAAATATATCCCATCAATCTCATGAAAGTACTACACACATTAGCTTGCCCAAAAGTCATCACTAACCAATCAAGAAAATAGGACTTACCACATATGCTACTCATGCACAATTGACTCACATCAACACAAACTAACTCATCAAATCTTTTAGTATGCACAAACTTAAGAGAATTAATATCAAGATTTGAAATCAAAGCATAATTCATAGCTAACACTTTCTCAAATCCTTCAACAAAGTAAGTAAATGCATGCAACATAGAATTAAGTTCATACATTTGGAAGTTTGAATTGAAATTGTACCTTCGAATTGTATCTACATCGTACCTCTCAAAGGGAACAACTTTCAAACATTCAACCTCACCTTGAAATGGATCCAACATGTTAAGCCTTTTAGTTTTGTATCTCCTTTGCTTTTTCAACAACACATCTCCAAAATCCTGCAAAGAAGAACAAACGATGCTCGGGATTGAACCGGCTATATCATCACAATGAGATAAAACCTCTTTGTACATAAGTACTTTAAGGATCTTATTCAATTGCACAAAATTTTCATTCTCACAATTTTGGAACATAATATTTTCTTTTTTTATTGGTCTCTTTCCTCTCTTTTCTTTCCTTTCTTTTTTTACCTCAAAGGTCATCTCACTCTTTTGAACTCTCTTTCTTTCGGCCTCTAAATTTTCTTTTTCTTTTTATTTTTCTATGGCTATCTCACTTTTTTCATCACTCTTTTTTTCAGTCATATCACTCAAATTTTTAATTTTCAATTGATCCTCAAGAAATTCTTTTGGACTCAATTGAATAGCAAGATTACAAGACTCATCCAACAACAAATTATTAGTCCCACTATGAACATTCATAGGACTCTTATCTACGACAAAAATATTAGATGACTCTTCAACACCTACAAACTCACCTACCACTTCACATTTGCCAACATTAATACCACTATCAACCACACTATGTACAATAGAAGGTTTCTCATCAATCCATTCACCTTCCACCGCACATATTTCAACACTCATATCATCAATAGTTGAATTATCAGCAACCTCAATTTTCTCAACTACTTCCACTTCACATTTAGATTCAACCTCTATACGAGAATCCGACACTTTCATTAGGGCCATATCAAAACATGGTTCGCAAATTCTCTTTCCACTCTTAATTTGAGTCATAACAGTGCCAAAACATACTTATAACAAATTCATCAAGAATAACAATTACATAGCAAAATTCGAAAGAATATCATGAACGATCGCAATTTTAAATCATACATAATATTTTAAAACAAAAACCCACTTACAGAATATACTTGGTTCACGCACAAAAATAGCAACTTGAACAGTAAATCTTTGATCGAAACTTATTCTCGAAAATCCGAACTGAATTCTAGCAATTTCCTATTGGTTAGCTTTTCCTAAGACTCCTTGCACGTGCACTATCCCCAAATTCCCAACAAATTCCTCCAATTTGAAAGCCACGTGACAATGAAAGAAAAGTTGCCCAACTTTCTTTTGCAATTGATTTGACACAAATTTCGCATTTTACTTTTATATTTCTACTCACGATTCCCAAAGATTGCTCTGACACAACTTGGGCACTATATCTCGAAGATAAAAAGAAAAGAGAAGAGTAGTGGAAGATTTCAATCTGCGAAAATATGAGAAGGAAAATCGCAGACTTCTGAACGCATATCCTATGAGGTTTTGGGTTGGTATTTATAGGCACACAAAAAAATTAATGATAGACTAGGATTATAACTTTCAAATTTTGAATAAAAATCTATCTCCCAAGATTTGACTACACCTAGATCTTGATCACCTATCTTAATAATATTTTATCAAGAAACCTAAATAAATCTATATATTATCTCAAAACATAATATACACTAATTATCACAAATCATAATTAAACTAATAATTAAATAAATAATAACCTTAAAATTTCGGTCTTCACATCCTTCCCTCCTTATTGGAAGTTTCGTCCTCGAAACTTGAAACAGCTTGTGCTTCGAATAAGTATGGATACTTCTCCCGCATCTTCTCCTCCAATTCCCATGTAGCTTCTCTTTCAGTGTCATTTGATCATTGTACCTTGACGTAAGGGATAGTCCTTTGCCTAAGAACTTGATCCATGGTATCCACTATTCGAATAGGAACTTCTTCATACTTTAGTTCTTCATTCAGATTACCATCAGACACTAATGGTTCAGCTTCCAAAATATGACTTGGATTGGGAAGGTATTTTCTTAGTTGAGAAACATGAAACACATTGTGGACCCTTGACATAGCAAGTGGTAAAGCTATTCGATATGCCAATGTTCCCACTTTGTCGAGAATTTCAAATGGTCCCACATATCTCGGGTTTAATTTTCCAGCTCTGCAGAATCGTACGACTCCTTTCATAGGTGAAAGTTTGACATATGCTTTCTCACCCACTTCGAATTCGACAGGCCTTCTTTTCAAATCCGCCCAACTCTTCTGACGATCTTGAGCAGCTTTAAGTTTCTCCTTGATGACTGCAACTTTTTCAACTGTCTCTTGAATAATTTTAGGTCCGATGATAGCCTTCTCTCCCACTTCATCCCAATACAAATGCGAACGACATTTTTGTCCATATAGTGCCTCATACGGAGCCATTCCAATACTACTATGGTAGCTATTGTTATAAGCAAACTCAATCAAAGGCAAATGTTCAATCCAATTGCTACTAAGATCCAAAGCACATGCTCGTATCATATCTTCAAGAGTTTGGATTGTCCTCTCAGTTTGGCCATCAGTTTGAGGGTGATAAGCCGTACTGAGAGTAACTTTGGTCCCCATAGCTTGTTGAAAGCTCTTCCAAAAACGCGGTACGAATCTTGGATCTCTGTCAGACAAGATACTTACTGGAACTCCATGTAACCTCACTATATGATCCATATATAGTGTAGCTAATTTATCCAAACTATACTTCATGCGTACGGGTAGGAAATGTGCAGACTTTGTAAGTCGATCCACAATGACCCATATACCATCATGTCTCTGCTTTGATTCAGGAAGTCCTACTACAAAATCTATAAAAATATGCTCCCATTTCCATTCCGGGATTTGTAAAGGTTGAAGTAAGCCTTCAGGTCATTGATGTTCAGCTTTGACTTGTTGACAAACTTGGCACTGAGATACAAATTCCGCCACATCTCTTTTCATTCCGTTCCACCAGAAATTTCCTTTCAGGTCTCTATACATCTTTGTACTCCCCGGATGAACAGAAAATTTGGACTTGTGTGCTTCGGACATAACTTCCTTCCGAAGATCACCAGTGTCTGATACCCACAGACGTCCTTTCATCCAGAGAACTCCTTTGTCATCAACCTGAAAGTCTGGTAGCTTGCCTTCTTTAATCTGCTCTTTGAACTTGGCTAATGATGGATCTTGGTCTTGACTCAATTTGACTGTTTCTCGGAGACACGGTTGGGCTGATAATGAAGCGAGGAACTTTTTACTCATGTTCTTTCGACTCAAAGCATCAGCCACTTTATTAGCCTTGCCTGGATGATAACTTATGATTAGATCATAATCCTTCAAAAGTTCGATCCATCTTCTTTGTCTCATGTTAAGCTCTTTTTGCGTGAATAAATATTTGACTTTGGTGATCAGTGAAAATTTCACACTTGACACCATAATGGTAGTGTCTCCAAATTTTTAGCGTGAAAACTACCGCTGCCAACTCAAGATCATGAGTGGGATAGTTTTTCTCATAAGGTCTCAACTATCTGGATGCATAGGCAATCACTT
Organism: Henckelia pumila; assembly: GCF_033568475.1. NCBI lineage: Eukaryota > Viridiplantae > Streptophyta > Magnoliopsida > Lamiales > Gesneriaceae > Henckelia > Henckelia pumila. The sequence continues at coordinate 215,518,853 of NC_133123.1, forward strand.
GCCCCTCTTGCATGAGCACACATCCCAAACCTTCCTTTGATGCATCACTGTAAATAGCAAAACTCTTTCCTTCCTCAGGTAGCACTAGTACTGGTGTGGATGCTAACCTTTCCTTCAAGGTTTCAAAACTCCTTTCACAATCTTCACTCCAATCGAACTTTGCATTCTTTTGAGTGAGTTTCGTAAGAGGAATAGCTATTGAGGAAAATCCTTCGATGAATTTTCGGTAATAGCCTGCTAACCCCAGGAAGCTTCGAACTTCAGTCACTATCTTGGGTCTGGGCCAGTCTGTTATTGCTTCCACTTTCTTGGGATCTACCGAGACTCCGGCTGCTTAAATTATATGATATGAATCTTATGTATGAAAGGCAACAGGACTACAATGAATCGCACCTCAATTCTATAACAAAAGAATTCCAAGATTTTGTCCCGACTTTGAAACAAGTAACATATTTTGGAATCTCCACCTCTAGTTGAACCTGTAACTAGCAACAGAGAATTCACGATGGAAACAATCAAAGATTCAATTAGACCTTCAAAGGAACCTGTATTTGACAACCCAATTAAAATCGATTGACAAACGCCACAAAGCTATGAAACTTTGATAAGTTTGATTTTTGGGTAAAGCAAAAGCTTTGATAAAATTCTAGAGAGAATTTTGTATTGAATAATCAATAATCAGAAATCTTAATTCTATATTAATAATGAATGTTTTTGTTGTATTTATAATACAACTACAAATAATAAAAGATATCGCGAAATAACTTAAAAATATATCTAAAGATATGATAATATCTTCCTAAAAGTTTCCTAGTAGGAATAAAAGACTCAAAATAAGATAATAAAGCCAAAAATATCAAAAAGTCTCGCACACACACAAATACGCCGAACTATGTGTAAAACCCCGAGGCGCGGGCGCGCGTGGATTGGCGCGAGCGCGCATGGCTCTCTGGATCGACGCGCGGGCGCACGAGAACAAGGCGCGGGCGCGCATGCGTCTCGAGTTGTGTCACCTATTTTTGTGTTCTTTTTGACATTTTCTCCACTCTCTTGACTTCTTTGGAATTCAATAACATTGTAGCATTCTTCAAAGTGATCTTTAAGTACTCCAACTTGATTGCCATGAATTCCAAACCCTTCAACTCTCGAATGTAAATCATGAAGCAAATCTTGGAACAATATGAATCTTTGAGCGCCTTCTAGATTCATATCAGACTCCCCTTCTTCAAAAAGATTTGTCCTCAAATCTTGCCCTTTATCTACAAAAACCAAGCAAAGATTAGAAAATTTAAAAATATTTTTCACAAGCAACAATGTACTTTGCACACTCAAAACTATATCATGACACACGAAATTTCTCATACTCAAACTAAACACCTTATAACCACTAGCACGTATAAACATGATTAAAATGCCATTAAGCAAAACATAGAGCAAATTCCTCCCCTTCTTAGACCTAGTTAACCCCAACACAAAATTTATAGATAAATACAACCATTGTGCTCTAGGAATAAGGATTAATGCACATGCAATATGCCGCTTACAACTACACTCAACATATCTTTTCATGTGTAACCATAACAAATATTCATCCAACATCCTCTTTAATTTGGATTTCTCAAAATTACACTTCAAACTGAAAGCACATATCCTTTCGTCAAAAAAAACATGCAATGAAGATATATAAAGAAAAACTTATTTTCTTTAAACAAATACTTGCTCACATAAAATTTATCATGGACATTACACAAGTATTTTTCAAACCATAAGAACCATGTAACCAAAAGAGATAAGAACTCATACCTTTGTGATAGTGTAGTAACTACCACATTTTCCTTACCTCGTTGGTACTTAATCAACTCTTAACCAACAACCCTAAGTTCTTGAAAATTCTCACCATCCACAAGTAAAGCAAATTTTCTTGTACACAACACATTATCATTCAAACTTTCACACAAACTCTCATATCTTTGTGTCGATACCATAAGTATAAAATATTCGACACGCCCATTCAAAATTTTGATATATATTAAGATATAATCAAAGTATAACAAAATAAATTTACCTCTAGATGCATGCAAAATATATCCCATCAATCTCATGAAAGTACTACACACATTAGCTAGCCCAAAAGTCATCACTAACCAATCAAGAAAATAGGACTTACCACATATGCTACTCATGCACAATGGACTCACATCAACACAAACTAACTCATCAAATCTTTTAGTATACACAAACTTAAGAGAATTAATATCAAGATTTGAAATCAAAGAATAATTCATAGCTAACACTTTCTCAAATCCTTCAACAAAGTAAGTAAATGCATGCAACATAGAATTAAGTTCATACCTTTGGAAGTTTGAATTGAAATTGTACCTTCGAATTGTATCTACATCGTACCTCTCAAAGGGAACAACTTTCAAACATTCAACCTCACCTTGACATGGATCCAACATGTTAAGCCTTTTAGTTTTGTATCTCCTTTGCTTCTTCAACAACACATCTCCAAAATCCTGCAAAGAAGAACAAACGATGCTCGGGATTGAACCGGCTATATCATCACAATGAGATAAAACCTCTTTGTACATAAGTACTTTAAGGATCTTATTCAATTGCACAAAATTTTCATCCTCACAATTTTGGACCATAATATTTTCTTTTTTTATCGGTCTCTTTCTTCTCTTTTCTTTCCTCTCTTTTTTTACCTCAAAGGTCATCTCACTCTTTTGAACTCTCCTTCTTTCGGCCTCTAAATTTTCTTTTTCTTTTTATTTTTCTATGGCTATCTCACTTTTTTCATCACTCTTTTTTTCAGCCATATCACTCAAATTTTCAATTTTCAATTGATCCTCAAGAAATTCTTTTGGACTCAATTGAATAGAAAGATTACAAGACTCATCCAACAAAAAATTACTAGTCCCACTATGAACATCCATAGGACTCTCATCTACGACAAAAATATTAGATGACTCTTCAATACCTACAAACTCACCTACCACTTCACATTTGCCAACATTAACACCACTATCAACCACAACATGTACAATAGAAGGTTTCTCATCAAGCCATTCACCTTTCACCGCACATATTTCAACACTCATATCATCAATAGTTGAATTATCATCAACCTCAATTTTCTTAACTACTTCCACTTCACATTTAGATTCAACTTCTACACGAGAATCCGACACTTTCATCATAGCCTCCTTAAAACATTGTCTCATATCATGCATATCTTTTCTACGACACCATAAGCATGCAATATCAAAGGTACTAGAATTTGAAAGTTTAGATGTACCTTGATGTTCACGTTTGGGATATTGACAGTGATTAAGAGCAAAACGTTTTCGCATAGCTCTCTTCATCTCATCCCATGTAGAAATAGGATTCATTCCATGTCTTTTCTTGTTCACCACAACTTTATCCCACCAAGTGCAAGCATAGTTGGTAAACTCTTGTAAAACAAGTTTAAACTTTCTAGCTTCAGAAAAATCACGACCTTCAAATATATTATCTACTCTTTTCTCCCAATTCAAGTACGATTCCGAATCCGAATATCCATCAAATGATGGAATTTTATTTTTCTTAAAAATATCCAAATAATAATTAAAATCTTTTTCTCCACGACAACCATCATCATCTCTATACACATCAATTTTTCTCTCTCTCCTACTCCCATAATCAAACCTCCTTTCACTCTCCCTATACCCATTGAATTTTCTTTCAAACATTGTACCTGCAAGAAAAAGGTTAGTAATAAAATATCCTCACCCAAATTCTCACTGGCCACTCCAAGCTCCTGGTGCTCAATCCTGCATCTGCACCTGCCCCGTCGAATGGGGTGTCCAGATACACAGAAAAGACTGGACGTGAGCTCTAAGCTCAATACAAAAGCATGGGTAAAACATACAAATATGATGCTTGCAAATGACAGGGTATCCATATCTGGAATAACTGTATACAAGTGCTCAGTAAATGCGCCTAGGACATGAGTGGTACAACCCAGGGAGCAAACCCTGTGTACACTGTTCATTCCTATCGGACGTAGACTGTGTCTTACAGATGCCAGTACCGGCTAACCCGTCGGTAGCGGGGCGCTCAACATCCACCGTCCGAACAGGGCTGAGCGGCCCTACATGGCTCATCTCAAAAGATGGACATGCACAATATGATATGCACATGCTGCATAATAATATGACACACAAATGCAACATATAGGCATGCAAAACCCGTTGGAAATCTCAGTCAGTACTTACGTACCTTTCTACAGGCAGTCCTAGCAGTCCCACTCTAGGTTCCAAGCCTATCATCAACTCTACAATGCAATTACCCATGCATCATTAATTAAGCTCTAAAAGCCTTAACTAAGTTATTGCATACTCCTAATAATTTAAGGAGACCATAGCTATACCTGCGTCCGTCATCAACCCTTTAATGGTGACTATCCCGCAACTAGGGGCACACCCCTGTTGCAGCTCCACAGCCTCGAGCACGGCTCCACTACACGAGCACTGCTCCTCTACTATGTCAGACACTGTCTGACTATACTAAAATATATTTCCTACTCCAACTCTAAGATAAGAGTACCCAAAGCCCCAAAATAGAGCCACATGGGCGAAGGAGAGGAATTTGGAATTCGCACCAAATGAGGAGCTCGGACCTCATATTTATAGAACACGTTCGGGTTTTCCAAACTCGTGCTCAGATCGTCCGAACCCGATTGGATCCTCTGATCTCTTCCTCGGGCCGTCCGAATCCTGCCACGTGTCAACACTCACACATGCAACCATACACTTGTCCAGGACTATAGATCGGAGCCTCCGTTCTGCACCTTCGGATCATCCGAACTCTGTCCGGATGATGTCACCAATGACATAATATTTTGGGACAGCTGGCCGCAGGTGTTTGGGTCTTCCGAACCCACTTCGGAGCGTCCGAAGCTCTCAGAGCCTCCGAAGCCTGGCTCCGTCCATGTTCGGATCTTCCAAACTCAGTTCGGAGCGTCCAAACCTTCCGAACCTTACCCACCATTTTCGAGTGTTCTGGATCCATTTTTGGACTCCGTTAATACATTTGGAATTTCCTTAATCATTTTTTACTTAATCTAACATGAATACACGATTAATTACTAATTAATCGTTAATTCTGGATACGGGTCACTACAGTAAACCAATAATAAAATCTCTAGTGATGTTCTCCCACTTCCAATCTGGAATGAGAAGTGATCAAAGCATCCCTGCCGGTCACTGATGCTCTGCCTTGACCTGCTGACAAGTAAAGCACTCTGATACAAAACGACCAATGTCCTACTTCATGTTAGGCCACCAATATAACGTCTGCAAGTCTCGGTACATATTCGTACTTCCATGATGAATGGAGTACGGAGATTCGTGTGCCTCTATCATAATATCAGTCCTTAACTTCTTAGAACTCGGCACCCATATCTGTCCTCTGTATCGAACAGTAAAGTCCTCAACTGTGTAAAGGAGACAGCCCTTGGACTCGTCCCTCTGTCTCATACGCACCAACTGCTCCTCTGTAGTATGTCCATCTCTGATACGATCTCGTAGAGTCGGCTGTACTGTCAGTGCTGATAATATCCATGCATGCCCACTCGAATAGATCTCTAAGTCAAACCTCTGAATTTCAATCTGTAGAGGTCGTTCCACTGACACACATGCTATCACTGAATTTTTCTGAATCAAGGCATCGGCTACTATATTAACTTTATCGGGATGGTAGCTAATGTCACAATCAAAATTCTTAACTAGCTCCAACCATTTGCGTTGTCTTATATTCAACTCCTTATGTGTGAATAAGTATTTGAGACTCTTGTGATCAATTAAAATCTTACACTTCTCACTGTACAAGTAGTGCCTCCAAATATTAAGCGCAAACACTACAGCTGCAAGCTCCAAATCATGTGTTGTATACTTCTGCTCATGAATCTGCAACTGTCTCGACGCATAGGCAATCACTCTATCACATTGCATAAGAACAGCGCCTAAGCCCATCTTACACGCATCTGTAAACATGAAAAATTCCTCTTGCTCCACTGGCATCGCCAACACTGGAGCAAAAGTAAGTGCTTCCTTAAACTGATCGAATCTCCTCTGACACTCAGGACTCCATACATACTTCACATTCTTCTTGGTCAATGATGTCAAGAGCACTGATATAGAAGAGAAGTCCTTGATGAACTTCCGATATTAACCTGCTAGACTCAAGAAACTGCGAATCTCGGATGCATTCTTTGGAATCCTTCAACTCTATACATCCTCAACTTTAGACGGATTCACTACTATTCCATCTCTGGAAATGATGTGGCCTAGAAATACCACATGATCAAGCCAAAACTCGCACTTGCTGAATTTGGCGTATAACTTCTGCTCTCTCGAAATCTACAGAGATGTTTGCAAGTACTGTCTATGCTTCTCAAAGCTTATTGAGTAGATCAAGATATCATCAATATAGACAATAATAAACTGATCCATGTACGACTGAAATACTTGGTTCATGAGTTCTATGAAAACTACTGGAGCATTTGTCAATCCAAACGGCATCATCATAAACTCGTAGTGGCCGTAACATGTCCTAAACGCAGTCTTGGACACATCTTCTTCTCTGACCCGCAACTGATGGTATACATGTCGCATATCAAACTTAGAGAATATTGAAGCTCCCTGTAATTGATCGAATAGATTCTCAATCCTCGGCAGTGGGCATTTGTTCTTTACTGTCACATGGTTGAGCTTTCGCTAAACAATGCAAAGCCTCATACTGACATCCATCTCCTTCACTAAAAGCACTGGTGCACCCCAAGGTGAGAAACTAGGGCGATGAAGTCCTTTTTTATCAACTCCTGAATCTGCTGCTTCAACTTTTTCCTCTTAGTATGAGCAAGACGATACGGTGCCCTAGAGATAGGCATAGTGCCTGGCAGAAATTCAATGCTGAACTCAACCTCTCGAACTGGGGAATTCTGGCAACATTTTCCTGAAAGTCATCTGGAAAGTCGCATAAAATTTCTGCATTCTTGGTAGAACTAGTAAAGAAACCCCTTGCAACTCCTAAGTAATAACTTTTTCGCACGTACACGAGAGATGACGTGCAGGATATTGTTGCTCTGAGCTGCATATAAAATAATTGGGTCTCCGTTCTTAGAATTCAGTGATGTTGTCCTCTTCTAAAAGTCAATCGAAACTCTTTTGACTGTCATCCAGTTCATACCTAGAATAAGATCAAATCCTGTCATCGATAGTACAACCAGATCAGCTTCCACGACATTCCTCTGTAGCTCTAACTCTAACCCATTGAGCATGCTGAAAGTGAATAGAATATCCCCAGAAGGTACGGTAACATCATAACCCGCACTAGATACCTCGGTTATAATGCCTACCATACTAATAAATGACTGAGAGATAAGTGAATGCGTAGCTCCAGAATCTAGCAACGCAAATATAGCAATACCTCTAACACGAATCTTCCCTGCACGCAGAAGATTTCCCAACATATAAAGACAATAGTTCTAGAGCAACTATTACGAACTAATTAGCATCTAAAGTCCGAACCTAAACATACTCGATTCCCAAATTTGGTTCGCCACTTAGTAAAATTATAGTACTCATATAATACATCATAAATCCTCAAAATCCTGTCTTAAATATTTATATCCATAATGAAATTTACGTACAAATCCTGATATCAACGCAACTTAGACCAAGCATTCACCAAAGAAATTAATCTCAAAAACTATCAAACTTAGAGGCAAATAAAAATTAAATCTCAAATTTTTATATTGCATATGCAATATAAAATAATAATCCCAAGTGGTTCATTCTCATTTTAAATTCTAGTTTTCTCCGATCTATCGTCCTCGCGGTCAACCTGACGTCCTTCAAGTAAAACACGTTTCAAAGGCACACTGCAATTTCCATAAACTCCACACGCAACCGCTATGCATAACTAAGTATCTTAACTTAAAGTCCTTATAACATATTTCAGTGAAAGCATAACTCATGTGTCTCATACGTAAAACATAACTTAAAACATTTAAATCTTATAGAGTGGCAGTGCGGCTTCTGAGCTCCACCTAGCAGGCTAGTCACCCTCCAAGGACCATGCTTTGATACCAACTTCAACGACCCGATACTATTACTTATAAATTTTTTTTTTTGCATGCAAGATCCGTAACATAAAAACTAAAATAATATACTCTCATAAATCTATGCATACGCAAAACTCATGCATATGCAAAATATTTCAAAACAAATAAACTATGAAAGAGAAAATATTAAAACATGTGCGGAAATAACTGCTTTAAATCTCAATAAAATCACTGAACATAAACTGAGAATCGGTCACGGGTGTACTAGCTGCACTGGATACTCATACGCCTTCATTGACAGTAGGGACCTCATCATCATCATCATACTCATAATCACTTGCACCATCTAAATCTAGTGAGCCTAGAGGCTCAGCATGCTCTATCCAGTAATAACAAATATGAAACCACATGCAAGCACATATCGTATAAAATATCGTGAATATATCATATACGTGCATGATCTTAAAATTCATAATTCATGGCTATAACATAAACATATCATACATGATCATAACATAACATGCTCATCATACATCATATTTAGGGCATATCATAAATTAAAAGTTCTGAAGGTTATATCCATGTCGTGTGACCGTGAAAGTGATTGATCAATCAAAGAACCAACGTACGTGGCGGTGGGATCTCCACCTCTTGGCCCCTTCACCAGGCTGACCCCGGATCCGCAGGCAAACATAATCATAATCGTATGGAAAGGAAATAGGGCCCCAGTATCCCGACCCACAGTCATGCGTCATATGGAAAGGTCTTCGGGCCTAGACATCCCATCTCCAATCCCGTAGATTGTCACGCACCCACTTCAACTTTCTTAAAATATTTTCTTATGCCCAACATCATACATATACATGTATCAACATGCACATACATAGAAAAATCTTCATGATCTTATTTTCATAAAATATTTCCTTAATCATTCATTAAAATACTAGCATGATGCATGAACTTAAAAATCATCTTTATTTCATCATTTTCATGAAAATTTTTCCGTAAATATATATTAATTATTTTTCATAAAATTCATACTTATATATATATATTATATCCAAAAATACATGCATGAATTAAATATATATTTGCGGACCATTTATTTTTCATAAACTTATTCGAGCTGCTGACCCTCCTTAACTTAAGACCATAAATTCCTAGTCTGGCTCATTATCAATTTAGAATGACTCATTAACTTAACATTAGTTCAATTATGCATTAAAGCTAACCAAGCCCATGATCCAATAATTATCCTCTTACACAACTAATTAAATTACTCAAACCCAAAAATAAAATAACCCAACCCTAAGGACCCTAACTCAAACTCCAACCCGTGGATCAGCAGGCTTGAATGAGTACATGGCAGAAATACATCATAACTTGAATCATATGCATGCTTTCATGAGTTTGTTCTAAACCACATACCATGCACTCCAGCATAACTTTGATGCATAAAACTTTGTACATATGATTTAAATGGTGAGCAAGAATGGATAGAAACATGTCTTTGCGTTTCTAACACACGAAAACTTAACCGGTTTCGTAGATCGTGACTCGGGAATCACATAACCTTCCAATTCTGGAAAGCTCAAATCCCAAACTGTTGATTTTTTCCTCTTAATATCCTCAAATAGCTTCCGATCTGCGAAAAATCACATAATGGTCAAAAGTAAACCTTAGTCAACTCTAGTCAAACTTTGACCAAAAATTCGCAAACTTTATTGCATTCTCATCGCTTTACGGATTTGAATCTTGACTCGAAACTTGGATATTTGGATCTATCACGTCGAAATGATAAAAAATGGTTAACATGTCGAGGGTCGTCGGAAAATTGGAGAAGATGGCGGCGACGGCGGCGGTCGCCGGAAAATTGTAAAACCACTCCAAAAATTCTGAAATTTTGCAGGCTTGTAGAGCTCGACGAGACGATTCCAACCATCTAAGCCACGGCTGGAACAGAGCTCTGACGCACCGTAGATCAGAGAAAAATAGTCCGACTCCGGCAAAGACTCCAAGCTCCAATCTGCACGATTTCCGACCAAAAAAAAAATGTAACAAGCTTAGGAAATGTTATATACCTCAACTACTATCATCTAGCAGCTCAAAAACCATCAAAATCGAGCCCAAAACCTGAAAATCTCGTCGGAGAAGATGAGTGAATAGTAACGACCTGAAACTTCAATGATTCCCGACAATCCAACCGTCCGATCTTCGATTTCTTGTTACTCATAGAATAGTCTTGATCTCCTCTAGATTGTGACCGTTCGGATCTTCCATCGGAGCACCAATAAACGGCCGGCGACGTCAAATCCGTAGGATGCTACAGTAAATTCAAAAGTTTGGGAGAAAATATTCTGATCTGTGTTTTCTTTATGGTGTTTTAGTGTGTGTTCTGCTATTTATAGCAACTCAATAATTTCTTGACCCGAACCAATTTATTTGATACTCCACTGGTAAAATTAGTCTCTAATCTGATATTTTTCCGGTACACACACCCAACATCTATTAATTCAAATTTCTGAAATTATTGACTTTGACCAGTCAGTTGGACTCATAATTTATCAAATTAATTATTGAGTCAAACTTAGACTATGGCCAGTAAACTTTGTCAAATACTTTTCTAAATTAAATTATCTGGCATAAATAATTATTTTTATTTCAATATCTCAATAATTATTTCAAAATGCCAATATTCCAGATATCCAAAAATAGTCAAACTCATTGACTAATTGACACGTGTATTTTATGAATACACTCTATAACTCATTTGACAGTAATAATTATTTTATCCACTCAATAATTATTTTAATTGTCAATTAATTTGATAATAAATTTTTGAGACGTTACATGAACTCACTAAGTACAATGGTCCAACAATCACATTTGGCGACAAATATAATGGTAAAACCATGGGTAAGGGTAAGATTATCCACGGTAATATAATTGTTCAAAATGTCTTACTTGTAGAGAATCTAAAATTCAACTTAATTAGCATTAGTAAAATGTGTGACTATGGGTACTCTGTTGAATTTCAAAAACTAACTTGCATTTTTAAAAATGTTTCTGGTGAAATCATTTTGACAGGAAACAAATGTGGAAACACATACAAAGTATGTTGTAACAGCCAGACTAGCAAATCAGTTTGCCTCGTAGCCTCCAATTCTAAACGCAACTGGATTTGGCGCAAGAGACTGAAGCACCTCAACTTCAAATCAATTGCCAGTTTGAGTAAACTTGAGCTAGTAACAGGACTGCCCAAAATTGATTTTTATAAAGACAAAGTTTGTTCAGCGTGTCAATTTGGGAAGCAAGTTAGGTCATCTTTCAAAAACAAGGGTTATAACTCTTCTTCCCGATGATTGGAACTATTGCACATGGATCTCTTTGGTCCAATACCAGTAACAAGTTTAGGGGGAATGAAGTATACTCTTATCATTATTGATGACTAATCTCGATTCACCTGGGTCATTTTTTTAAAATCAAAAGACCAAACTGCTTCTCAACTGATCAAGATTTTTAAAAGGCTTTTTAATGAAAAATCTTGAAAGATTGACAGAATCAAAAGTGACAGGGGAACTGAATTGGTCAATCAAACTTTATTCTCATTTTTAGAGCATTATGGAATCAAACATGAATTTTCAGCAGCTAGAACACCACAAAAAAAATGGTGTTGCAGAAAGGAGAAATCGTACTCTTAAGGAAGCTGCGAGAACCATGTTAGCTGATTCTAATGTGTTTCAAAGGTTTTGGGCAGAAGCTGTGAACACTGCTTGTTATACTCAGAACAGATCGATGATTTGTAAGAAATTTTTGAAAACTCCTTATGAGATCTAGGATGGTAGAAAACCCAATGTATCTTATTTTAAAATTTTTGGATGCAAATGCTTCTTTCACAACAATTGCAAAAGTCATCTGACTGCATTTGATGCAGAGTCAGATGAGGGTATATTTCTTGGTTATTCCTCAATCAGTAAAGCTTATAGAGTCTTCAATAAACAAACTCTAAATGTTGAAGAATCAGTTCATGTCATGTTTGATGAGGATCCATCTACTGAAATCTCAACTAATGCTCATCAAATTTCAGACTTGTTTCAGGAAATTCAACTTGAAAATAATAATGAGGATGACAGTGAGGATGACTCTTCACCACTCATCCGGACTCTTCAAACTCCTGAACCTGAACTAGTAGAACCAGCAGTTGAGAGTCGTGATTTTGATCAATAACTTGACACTCGTCAAACTCATCAAGTTGAAGAAGGCGAAGCACATAAACTTGAGACTCAAGAATGTCATTTACACACAAAAGGAACGGAATTTGGCCAGGACAATATGCCTAAACAAACCCAGGAAGAATATGTGCATACTGAGACTCATCCCACACATAGACATGTTTCAAAGGTATGGGTTCTTTCGAAGATTACGGGGTGTTTAATCACACATGATGACTGTCCCATCGCATTAAAAGTCTTCAGTTAGCCCATACAATGTAATCATTAATAACCCTGGACAATGGGTATAAATACTAGGCTCTTGAGCCTTTCCAAGGTATGTTCATTATCACCTATCACCATTGTATCTCACACACTCACCCTCCCAAAATTCCTAAGCCCACTCCATACATCTTAGCCTGACTTAAGAATCGAAGTGGTGATGCCGGAAACCCTTCCGTCTCCCCCACTTACGAGTTTCTTTGTTTCCTAGTGTGCAGATTGCATCCAAGACGGGACGAAGGAGCTTTCTGGAATTTCACCCGGATACGCTGCCCACCACCCGGGAACCCATTTTATGATAATTTCATCATTGGCTCCGTCTGTGGAAAGCGAGTCTAAGGCGTAGACATGACCATCTTCGATGAACCTGAAAGTTCCCCTCATGCGCTAGCAGCCATCCAGGAGCGGATGGATGCCATGATGGAGGCTGCAGTTCAGAGAATTTTGGTTGCACAACAAGGGGGAGGAGAGGGTGAGCAGGAGAAGGAGCAGTAGAAAGAATCAAGGGGGGAGGTAAGGAAAAAACAGTGGAAAAGGAGCGGGAGTCTGGGAGAGAAAAGGAGAAAGGAAAGGGGGGGGGGGGGTGGTCAAGGAAGCATACATTTAGAAGAAGAACAAGAATCACATGGCGAGTCTGCCAACGTTACCATGGCAGGAGAGTTGGAGATGCTGAAACAAAAAATTCTGAAGTTAGAAAACACTGACTCGCGGGAATATTCACGGGTCAGGAGTCTGGGTTTCCCTTTCTCGCCAGAGATAATTAAAGAGTCATTGTCAGCACACTTCAAATCAGCCAAGATCAAGGAGTATGATGGTAACGGTGACCCGGAAGAGCATGTGGCTCGATTTGAAAACGTGGCCATGTTGCACTGTTATAATGATCAGATCAAATGCAAGGTGTTCTTAACCAATCTGGTGGATTCAACCCAGAGATGGTTTGAAAACTTGGAGGTTTGAAGCATCCAAGTTTTCAAAGAATTCCGGGAGGTCTTTCTGCAGCACTTCAGTAGCAACAAGCAATACAAAAGGACTACCCTCAGCCTCTTTGAGGTGAAGCAAGTAGGGGAGGAATCTCTAAGGGCGTGCATCAAAAAGTTTAACAAAATAGCCCTGGAAGTACCATCCTGTGCCCTGAGACCAAAATTACAGCCTTCACACAAGGGCTCAAGGAAGGAGAGTTTTTTCGGTCCATGGTCAAGAAAACTCCTCAAAACTTTGAAGATCTCTTAGCCCGGGTCGAAAAATACATCAACATGGAAGAAGCCCAACGATAGAAGAAAGAAAGAGACAGAAAGGAGGGAAACAGAGAGAAAAGGGGTCAAAGTGGCCAAGGAGGAGGAAGATATGATAACCGCCGGAGGTTGAGGGCCTATGCCCCACAAAAAATGCCTCAAGACCGGGGGATCCACATGTGCAAAGAGGAGGTCCAGTCAGCTCCTCAAAAAAGACCAGGGAAATATTGATCGATCCACCGGGTAAATACTCATGACACCAGGGAGTGCCAAAAACTCCTGGCCGAATCAGAGAAGCCCATACCAAAAGAATCAAAATGTGTGGAAAAGAAACATCAGGGGCCTCCATGGATGCAGGGGCCCACAGCACCCAAATTCAACAGGACGGTTCCAGAAAATACCTGGGAGGTCATGCCGCGAAGCCTGGATCCAGGAGCTCGGGATGGACCCTCGAGGGGGGTGATTAACATGATATCAGGAGGGTCCACAGATGGAGACTCAAATAGGGCCCGAAAATCTTGGAGCAAAAGGGAAATCTTGGGGTTGGAAGCTTGAAAACCAGTCTTTTGTCCGGTTATCACCTTCAGGCCAAAAGACTTAGAAAATGTGTTTGTTCCTCAAATTGATGCCTTACTTATTCAGGCCCAGGTGGCCAACTATGATTTGAAGCGGGTATTCATCGATTCAGGGAGCTCAGTGAATGTCATATTTCAAGAGGCTTTTGAGCAGATGGATCTTCAAGGATGTTGGGTTATCCAGGTGAAGACTGCTATTTACGGGTTTGCAGGACATACTATCCAACCCCGAGGAGAAGTATGGTTTCCAATTACCCTGGGATCGGGTGATCTGAGGAAAACTTCCATGACCCTCTTTACCATTGTAGAAGCTTTGTCTTCTTATAACATCATTTTAGGGAGACCCACCCTAAACGCCTTCATGGCTGTTGCCTCGGCCTACCATCAAAAGATCAAGTTCCCGATGGGTAACCAAGTGGGTGAGGTAAGAGGAGACCAGCTTTCTTCTCGGAGGTGTTATGCTGACACTGTCCGGGTAGATAATAAGAGGGCTTGAAGCAAGCAGGGGGAGAATGGTCCTGGTAAGGAGGAGGTGTGTGCAGTTGTGGAGGTCAAAGAGGAGCATGAAGCAGTAGAGTTATTGCCTAAGCAACCAAGGAAAGTAGCTAAGATCGACCGGGACTTAGAATCCACCCTGGCTGACCAGTTTAAGGCATGCCTGGCTAGAAACATGGACGTGTTTGCTTGGTCTCCAAAAGAATTGATCGGGATTTCGGCTCATATAGCAGAGCATAAATTGAACATCATCCCTGGATCACGTCCTATCAAACAGAAGAAGCGGCACATTGGGACGGAGAAGGACAATGTCATTGCTCATCAAGTCCAGGAATTGTTGGAGGCAGGACACATTCGGGAGGTGAAATTTCCCACCTGGCTATCCAATGTGGTGTTGGTACCTAAAGCCACCGAAAAATGGAGGATGTGTATTGATTTCCGAGACTTGAATGAAGCTTGCCCGAAATATTGCTACCCTCTTCCTCGAATAGATCAGCTGGTGGATTCTACTTCAGTTTTAGCTACTCTATTTCATGGATGCCTACCAGGGGTACCACCAAATCCCCCTGGCATAGGAAGATCAAGATAAGGTTAGTTTCATCACCTTTGGAGGAACCTTTTGTTACGTAGTTATGCCTTTTGGATTAAAGAATGTGGGGGCTACGTAACAAAGGATTATGGACAGTGTTTTCCAAGGCCAGCTTGGCCGAAATGTGGAGGTCTATGTGGATGATATCCTGGTGAAGTCCCGAACTCGCGAAGATTTCATTCCCGACTTGGAGGAAACTTTTGGCACTCTGCGAGAGTATGGGATAAAGCTCAACTCGGACAAGTGTGTATTCGGAGTCAAGAGTAGGAAGTTCTTGGGATTTGTGGTAATGGAGAGAGGGATAGAGGTGAATCCGGAGAAAGTAAAGATATTAAAAGAAATTCATTCGCCCACATCTATTGGAGAAGTGTAGCGGTTGATCGGGAGAGTCACTGCTTTATCCCGATTCATCGCTCGTTCAGCCCATCGAAGCTTTCCTTTCTTTCAGGTGTTAAGGAAGGCCCAGAAATTTGGGTGGACTGAAGAATGTGAATGTGCCTTTTAGGAATTGAAGGAGCATCTGGCTAATCTGCCAGTCTTGGTCAAACCAGAACCCGGGGAGAGGTTGTGGGTATATCTTTCCACAACTGAGCATGCTGTGAGCACAGTGTTGATAAAGGAGGAAGCTAGGGATCAAAATCCTGTATATTATGTGAGCCATGTTTTGAAACGACCGGAGGCTCGATATAGTGAAATGGAAAAGATGGCTCTGACACTTGTCCTTAATGCCCGGAAGCTCAGACCATACTTCTTATCTCACATGGTCATGGTCCTAACCAATAGCTTACTTGTCCGGGTGATGACTCATCCAGATGCTTCAGGCTGATTGGATAAGTGGGCGGTGGAATTGGGAGAATACGATATAGAGTACCAGCCCCGGGCTGCTATCAAGGCACAGGCTTTATCCGATTTCTTTACAGAGGTCCTCACATTTGGCTAGGAGGAGGCATGGAGAGTATTTGTGGATGGATCTAGTAGCTTAGAAGGGAGTGGAGTAGGTGTGGTTTTAGTTTCTCGTACTCAGGAGAATACCCGGGTAGCCATGAGATTACACCCTTCTAAATCAAACAATGAAGCATAATATGAGGCAGTCATCACTGGGTTGAAGTTAGCTCAGAAAGCAGGGGCCGAGCATGTGATTATCTACTCTAACTCACAGTTGGTAGTACAACAGGTGCAAGGAACCTTCAATGTTAAGGAAGAAAGGTTGCAGGAGTATGTGGGACTGGTTAAACGATAGGGAGGTGGTTTCTCCAGCTGGAGCATAGAGCAAATCCCCAGATGGCACAATTCTAAAGCATATACATTAGCTAAAATGGCAGCCTCCTTAATTGGTAGTGATAGCAGGGAGGTGATACAACAAACCGAGTCGGTGCTGGTTGTAGAAGAGAGTGGGAAAGAAAATTTAGAGGAATCCTTGATGACTCCTCTCCTTGATTACCTGCGAATAGAAACCCTTCTCGAAGAGGAGATATTGGCCCGTAAAACCAGGAGACAGGTACCTCGTTTTACCCTGTTAAATGGAAATTTATATCGGAAATCTTTTCAGGGTCCTCTGTTGAGATGCCTGGCTGAGAAGGAAGTAAAGTATGTGCTTCAAGAAATACATGAAGGATATTTTGGGGATCATGGAGATGTGTTGAGTCTAGCCCAGCGCACTTTATTAGCCGGGTATTGGTGGCCCATTTTGCAACAGGATGCCCAGCAGGTAGTCAGAGCATGCGAAGGATGTCAAAGGTTCGGAAATTTTTCTCACAAACCGACAGCGGAGTTACAGATAGTATGGGCGTCTTGCCCATTTGATCAGTGGGGCTTGGATATTGTGGGACCCTTTCCTATAGGTACCGGGCAGAATAAATTCATCTTGGTTGCAGTAGATTATTTTTCTAAATGGGTAGAGGCCGAGCCTCTAGCCAAAATCACTGAAGGGGCTGTGCTGAATTTCATATGGAAGAACATTGTCTGCAGATTTGGTTTGCCTCGGAAACTAGTCTCCGACAATGGAAGGCAGTTCCAGGGACAAAAGATAAAAGATTGGTGTACTGAGATGAAGATAAGGCAAGCATTCACTTCAGTATCCTATCCTCAGATTAATGGGCAGAAGAGGTAACCAACAGAACAATCATCCGATCCTTGCCAGCCAGACTCTATGACGTTGGTAAAGATTGGGTGGATGAAGTTCCTGGGGTATTATGGGCCTACGACACTAATCCGAAGACTGCTACGGGAGAAACACCCTTAAGCCTGGTGTATGGATCTGAGGCGGTATTACCAGTGGAGATCGGGCAGTCTTCCCCCCGAATACAGTCCTATCAAGAAGAAGGAAACAACGGCTGAGCACAAGAGTTGGACTTGATTGAGGAAAACGGGAGAGGGCTGCTGTGAGAATGGAAGCTTATCAGAGTAGGCTGATGAAAGCTTTCAATCAAGGGGTCAAGCCCGAGAATTCAAGGTAGGTGACCTTGTATTAAAGAAGGTTAACCCGACAGGAGAGGTGAGGAAGCTGGAGGCAAAATGGAAAGGACCTTACAAAATCGTTCGAAGGACCGGGAGAAATGCTTGGTATCTTGAAGACAATCAGGGTAGGACTCTACAAAGGCCTTGGAACACGGTGCATCTTAAGGCATATTATTCCTGAAGCAAATTTCTTTGTAAAATTGTATCCCTTATTATTGTATGAATGAAAATGCATCTTTTGTCCCATTATAGTCTTAAGTCCAGGCGATCTACCACCCTGGCACCTTAAAACCCATGGCAGCCCCATGGCACCTAAGTCCAGGCGATCTACCACCCTTTCATCTATCAAAACCCAGACGATTTACCACCCTGGTACTTCAAAGCCCGTGGTAATTCACAGCAATTAAGTCCAGATGATCTACCACCTTGGCACTTTAAACCCCATGGCACCTAAGTCCAGGCAATCTACCACCCTGGCATCTATCAAAACCTAAGAGATCTACCACCCTGGTACTTCAAAGACCATGGTAATTCATGGAAATTAAGTCGAGGAAATCTACCAACCTGGAACCTTAAAGCCCCATGGCAGCTAAGTCAGGGGGATCTACCACTCTGGTACTTCAAAGCCCGTGGTAATTCACGGCAATTAAGTCCAGTTGATCTACAACCCTGGCATTTTAAAGCCCATGGCAGCACCATGACACCTAAGTCCAGACAATCTACCAACCTGGCATCTATCAAAACCCAAACGATCTATCACCCTGGTACTTCAAAGCCCGTGGTCATTCACGGCAATTAATCCCAAGCGATCTACCACCCTGGCACCTGAAATCTCATGGCAGCCCCATGGCACCTAAGTCCAGACAATCTACCACCCTAGAATCTATCAAAAACCAGGCGATCTCCCACCCTGATACTTCAAAGCCCGTGGTAATTCACGACAATTAAGTCTAGGAGATCTACCACCCTGGCACCTTAAAGCCCATGGCACCTAAGTCCACGCGATCTACCACCCTGGCACTTTCAAGCCCATGGCAGCCCCATGGCACCTAAGTCCAGGCGATCTACCACTCTGGCATCTATCAAAACCCAGGCGATCTACCACCCTGGTACTTCAAAGCCCGTGATAATTCACGACAATTAAGCCCAGACGATCTACTACCCTGGCACCTTAAAGCCAATGGCAGCCCCATGACATCTAAGTCCAGGCGATCTACCACCCTAGCACTTTAAAGCCCATGGCAGCCCCATGGCACCTAAGTCCAGGCGATCTACCACCCCGACATCTATCAAAACCCAGACGATCTACCACCCTGGTACTTCAAAGCCCGTGGTAATTCATGGCAATTAAGTTCAGGCGATCTACCACCCTGGCACCTAAAAGCCCATGGCACCTAAGTCCAGGCGATCTACCACCTTGGAATCTATCAAAAACTAGGCGATCTACCACCCTGGTACTTCAAAGCCCGTGGTAATTCACGACAATTAAGTCCAGGCGATCTACCACCCTGGCACCTTAAAGCCCATGGCAGCCCCATGACACCTAAGTCCAGGCAATCTACCACCCTGTCATCTATTAAAAAAAACCAGGCGATCTACCACCCTGGTACATCAAAGCCCATGGTAATTCACGTCAATTAAGTCCAAGCGATCTACCACCCTGGTACCTTAAAGACCATGGAAACCCCATGGCACCTAAATCCAAGTGATCTACCACCCTGACATCTATCAAAATATAGGCGATCTACCAACCTGGTACTTCAAAGCCATTGGTAATTCATGGTAATTTAGTCCAAGCGATCTACCACCCTGTCACCTAAAAGCCCATGGCAGCCCCATGGCACATAAGCCCATACGATCTACCACCCTGGCATCTAAAAGCCCACGGTAGCCCCATGGAACCTAAGTAAGGATTTCCAACTTTTAACAACCACGGAGGGTATTTCAAGGGGTACTGTAGTACCCCGTAACCAAAATTGGTAATTAAGAGATTAATTATGTTAATTAAACCAATTTGGTATCTAAAGGATTGGAAGCTCCGAATACGAGATCGGAAGCTCCGATCGCCCTATCCGAAGTCAACCAGTGAGATTTTGACATGTGGCAGATAAGGATGTTCAGAAGCTCCGATGGCAGGATCGGACGTTCCGATCAAGGATCGGAAGTTCCGATCGAGGATCGGAGGTTCCGATCGATGCCTATAAATATAAGGTCCGAGGCATTCATTTCTTTCCAATTCCGAATTCTCTCCTTCGCCCTCGTGGTCCTATTTAAGGGCTTTGGGTACTCTTATTTTAGAGTTGGAGTAGGGTATTTGTTTTAGTATAGTCAGACAGTGTCTGACATAGTAGCGGAGCAGTGCTCGTGTTGTAGAGCCGTGTTCGAGGCTGTGGATTCGCAGCAGGGGAGTGCCCTAACTGCAGGATAGTCGCCATCAGTGGGCTGACGATGGACGCAGGTATAGCTATGGTCTCCTTAAATTATTTAGGAGTATGCAATAGCTTAGTTAAGGCTTTTAGCGCTTATTGAATGATGCATGGGTATTTGCATTGTAGACTTGATGATAGGCTTGGAACCTAGAGTGGGACTACTAGGACTGCCTTAGAAAGGTACGTAAGTACTGACTGAGATTGCCAGCGGATATGCATGCTTATATGTTGCATTTATGTGTTTGCATGTTATTATTGTTATGCGGCATGTGCATATCTTCTTGTGCCTGTACATCTGTATATCTTTCGAGATAAGCCAGTTAGGGTTGCTCAGCCCTGTTAGGACGTTTGATATCGAGTACCCTTAGGTACTGATACCTCGAGGACTCCGCGGTCCGCGTCCGGGATTCGAGAATGAGTGGTCGCACACAATGGTTAGCTACCCCGATGTGACGAGCTTATATCCCCGGCGCCAGTTTGAGCAGTTTGTATACAGTTATCCCAGATATGGATACCCGGTCATGTGCATGCATCATATTTGTATGTTTATCCGTGCTTTCGTATTGAGGTTAGAGCTCACTTCCAGTATTTTCTGTGTATCTGGATACCCTATTCGATGGGGTAGGTGTAGGTGCAGGATTGAGCACCAGAAGCCTGGAGTAGCCAGTAACCTTGAAGACAGCAGGATTAGCTGTAGGTTTTATTTAAAGTAATTCGATTGGGTTGTATAAATCCAGTTTGATTAGCCGGTTGTATTCTTCCGGTCTACTTGTATTTAGTCTTCCGCAGCGATTTTATTTAATGCATGCTTAATTATGCTCTTAACTCTGATTAGATAGTGGATCCGGGTCGGGTCGCTACATTTATGGTATCAGAGCACTGCATGCAAGGGACTTAGGAAATTGATAATAAGACTTCTTGATTATCCTTGTAGGATTGATTGAGGCCAAGCGAAAGAAGATTTGGTTCTTCATTGCCAAGGTTTGCGGCAGAAGTTTTTTTTTTTTTACTATAAAGAATGCAACAGTGATGAGAACACCAGTAGTAGCATATCGATAGATAGACTGACTGCTATGGACGGTTCATCATTCGATGCATTGGGATGTTGATCGAAGAACATATGGATTCCATCCAGGGAAGACTGGAAGAGAAGATCGGTTATATCGCGTTAGATACCTCTGAGGGCTTTTTGGAATGAATGGTGTTTAGTAATCCATGTGGTTCCAGTCCTTGAAGATTCTCCACTCGTAGTTGAAGAGATTGTCAGATAGACCTTCACCAGAGAATGCCTCGAGTGCCTAAAGCATGATAGGTTTCGAGAGTGAGGTCTTTAACCTCGTGCAAAACATGGTTTTGCCGGTATGCTTGTATCGATGCTTTTGGTAGGCATACGGAAAACTTCATGTTCAAAAGCATGATTTAGATACAAGAAGAAAGCTGATGGTAGATCGTGAGCAGAATAAGTCGACTGACATGCACTGACGCATAGCATAGCTGGTTAGCTAACACGTGCCATTTCTCCGGAGTTCTTCGCTGGAGGACAGGTAGAGAGACTTGGACGGAAGTATGCTTGCATCGATGCGTGTGTCGATTGGAAGCTTCATGCTCAAGGAGTGAAGACAAGTTCGACGATTTTAAATATTGTATTGATGTATTTGTAAACAGTATTTCAGTTGTAATGAATCATCAGAATTTGGTTGTATCAGTTCAAGTTATTGGATGTACATTTTGTTGTATTTTGAATACTGTATGTATTACATGGGATTGTAATAAAGGAAATTGTACATAACTTGAAGTAATGATACATGTGTTACTTATTCAGCAATTCGTGATTGATTGCAAGTAATTTTATAAAGTTTGGCTTGGAATTAGTTGACTAATTAACTAGGATAGCTCATGGATTTTGAGTAAGCCAACGGTAACGGATTGACATGGGTTTAGTCTAGGTGTTTTATAGGGCTGACCTAATTAGTCGTTTGACTGAGTTAGTGCCATTGATGAGGTAATTCATCTGGGAGCATGAAAATATTGATCTTGTTTGGAATTTTGAGTTTTTGTTCTAAGTTGTTTTCTTAGGACAGTAGTCTGATTGACCTTCATAGGTTGAGACTTCGTGATGATGGGATTTCATCGGGATACCAAGTCGGGTATATGCCGAGAGTTGTGGACTATGACCATGACTAGACATGATAAAGCGCGACCCTATGCCAGTGTTACTCTGGGAGTCTTTCGTACTTCGGAGAATGCCTGGAAGCCTTCGTGCTTCAGGATTTGGCGGTGGGAAGGCTACTTAGTCTAGAGTTTTGGTAACAGTCACGACGGGGTATGACATTGGATTGGATGCCTGGTTAGGTGTCAGCGATTTAGATATCGTCTGACTGTCGTCAGAGATATTGGTTTGCAGTTTTGCCACAAGGACCAGTCTTGGAGGGATTTTCCTTGACGAGTACGTACTCTGAGCAAATAGTTTTAGTCTATTGGATACTGCTAGACTAGTGGATCTAGTCGGGGTTTGGATGCTCTTGTGATAGGGGCTATCCAGGAGTTTTGGTTGTGAAATTCCTGAAACATTTGACTCGGAGATGAGTGGTTTTCAGCATTAATGGTTTCCTTCAGTGATAGATTATATCCGATGCTAAGGATTGTACATGACTATTTGAGGCGTGAGGATAGCGTGATTCATGCCAGTGTACACTTGGTGGTGATTTCAGGTGGGACACCGCGGCAAGTAACCTCAGTCTCGATTTGTTGCAGTCTTAGCAAGAGATATAGTTATCAGGAGCAAGTTTAGCGACAGTTGGTAGTGAGTCAGTATCAATACGAGATTGGTACTGGTGACTACTAATCGCTATTGTCTGACTTTGTCAGAGATAGGTGAGTTGAATCAACTGTGATTCTTTTGATTCCAAGTATTTGGGATATGCGGACACATGGCCGTGAGATCATGATTATTGATCGAGCCATGTGAGATTTCAAAGGACCAAGACCTGGCGGATGGTTGCCATATTTTGGTTGGTACTGACAAGTTGTGTGATAGTCACAACTTATCGAAGAGTTCGATTGGTTGAGCAGATCAGTAATTAAGATATCATGAACCGAGAGATTCTTGGGACGATACTATAAGCCGTCGTGCTTATGAGTTTGGATCCTTTAAGTAAATGTCTCGGAACAGTAAGATAATTATTTGCATTCAGGATTCTCGGGTGGTTGAGATTTTCGGAGTGCAGTTGTTTGGACTTTCAAGTTAGATAGATCACGGGAGGTGATTGCATGTTTTGACTTTGGTAAGTCATGGCTAGTTCGATAACTCGGGTAAAGTTATCAGTGGTAAGAGAAGACATAATTGATCTGAACATTGCTTGGTATTAGCAATGGTTGACCCAGTTTTGGAAATAGAATTGTTCCATGCTATTGGATTACAGTTTTGGGAACTGTTAGCCGAATACTTGTTTAGGCATTTCCAGCAGTTTTCTCGGAGGATTTTCGTTAAATTGTGATTCGACGAGTGTTGCGGAATTCAATGAGCATTAGCAGGCCGATATCAGTTGTTTGTTCATGGGATGATACGACAGCTGAGACTGTGTTCAGAGTCTAGCGAGATTGTTGTCGGTGATTTCCCAGTACGTTCTGATGTTCTATGCCATTGAGGTGTTGGGATCGACCGAGATCGATCGGGTAAATTCGTTGGTTTACCGCATGTGTCATGGATTGCGCGAAGGGTTGAGGTGAACTAGTTTTGTTCATCTTGGTAGCAAGTCTAGTGTGACTTGGGATTGTTATCTATAGTTGGATAACCAGTGTTGCGAATTCAATTGATATCTCGAGTGACGAGATAGTGGTGATCTTTAATCTAGACTACTAATGTTGTAGATGTTGCGGTCCCATCTATGTGTTCAGCATTATAGCGGTGATATTCTTTGAGAATATTAGTCAGCATCGAAGAAAATAAGTACGGAATGCAAGTCTGTCAATTCTAGGAACTTTCGGGATTGGTTGTTATCCGTGGCAGGACGTCAAGTGAGAATCGATTGGTTAACACTTGCGGTTACCTCTGGGATTCGATGTCAGTGTTAGACCAGTGGAGATACAGGTTGGTTGTATCTGGCTTTCTCGTTAGTACGAACTGATTCTAGCAAGAGGGATAGTCGGTATCAAGTGGTATACTTGACGAGGAACTATCACTACTAAGGTTCGCAGAAACAATGGGTATTCGAAGAGAAGTCGAGAGCACTCTATTGATCGTAAGGCTCGGTTATACATCCAAAAGATCGTTCTACTTTATGGATGCTAGTAGGCATTGTCAGCGATCGAGACCCAGGTTTACTTCCATATTCTGGGGGAGTGTCCAGCGTGCTACGAGCACTGCTTTCAGTTTAAATACTGAATATCATCCAGAGACAGATGGTCAGATGGAGAGCGCTATCCATACCTTGGAGGACATGTTTTGGGCGTGTACTATGGATTTTTGGTTTAGTTTAGCCAGATCAGTTGTCATTGATTAAGTTCGCGTACAACAATAGGTACCATCGTAGCATTGGGAGTACACTGTTGAGGCATTGTACGGGCGACTTGTCATACTCCATTCTTCTAGAAAGAAGTGGGGGAGACAGTATTTCTGAGAATGTCACTTTTTCGTAAGATTCTCAGATTTAGTCTTAAAGGCAAGTTGTCTCCCAGGTTTATCGGTCCGTTTGAGATCTTGGAGAACATTGGCGATTTCGCTTATCGACTAGCTTTGCCACCGCATCTTTCTAGTATTCACGACGTGTTCCACGTATCACTGTTGCGACGGTATGTGGCGGATGTGTCTCATATTCGGCAGCGGTCTGAGGTTCAAGTGAGCAAGGATTTGACCTATGCTGAGAAACCTATTCGTATCTTGGATTATAAGGATAAGGTTTTACGGAACAAAGTCATTCCTTTGGTGTTAGTTCAGTGGCAGCGCCGAGACACTAAGGAAGCTACTTGAGAGCTTGAAGAAAGGATGCATGAAGACCATCCTGAGCTGTATTCGGTTGTAACGTTTGATTTGAATAAGGAATGTTTCTGTATCTTGTATTGCATTCGGTACTTAATATTTATTTTCGAGGACGAAATATCTTAAGTGGGGGAGAATGTAGTACCCCGTAACCGAAATTGGTAATTAAGAGATTAATTATGTTAATTAAACCAATTTGGTATCTGAAGGATCGGAAGCTCCGAAGATGAGATCGGAAGCTCCGATGCAGGATCGAAAGCTCCGATCGATATTACAACATGCATGACGTGTGTCAGGATCGGAAACTCCGATCGGGATCGGAAGCTCCGATCGCCCTATCCGAAGTCAACCAGTGAGATTTTGACATGTGGCAGATAAGGATGTTCGGAAGCTCCGATGGCAGGATCGGACGTTCCGATCGAGGATCGGAGGTTCCGATCGATGCCTATAAATATAAGGTCCGAGGCATTCATTTCTTGCCAATTCCGAATTCTCTCCTTCGCCCTCGTGGTCCTATTTAAGGGCTTTGGGTACTCTTATTTTAGAGTTGGAGTAGGGTATTTGTTTTAGTATAGTCAGACAGTGTCTGCCATAGTAGCGGAGCAGTGCTCGTGTTGTAGAGCCGTGTTCGAGGCTGTGGATTCGTAGCAGGGGAGTGCCCTAGTTGCGGGATAGTCGCCATCAGTGGGCTGACGACGGACGCAGGTATAGCTATGGTCTCCTTAAATTATTTAGGAGTATGCAATAGCTTAGTAAAGGCTTTTAGCGCTTATTGAATGATGCATGGGTATTTGCATTGTAGACTTGATGATAGGCTTGGAACCTAGAGTGGGACTACTAGGACTGCCTTAGATAGTTACGTAAGTACTGACTGAGATTTCCAGCGGATATGCATGCTTATATGTTTCATTTATGTGTTTGCATGTTATTATTGTTATGCGGCATGTGCATATCATCTTGTCCCTGTACATCTGTATATCTTTCAAGATGAGCCAGTTAGGGTTGCTCAGCCCTGTTAGGACGTTTGATATCGAGTACCCTTAGGTACTGATACCTCGAGGACTCCGCGGTCCGCGTCTGGGATTCGGAAATGTAGTGACCCTGCATGAAATCACCTACTAACTGGCAACTAATAGCATGCATTAAACTTAATACAGAAAAATACTTAACAGAGTAAAAACGTGCGGAAACTTAACCATAATTTACATATCAGCTTAGTAATATAATCCAGGCTTAAATCTGTAGTGATACAACCAAATCGAAAATTTAAACATTATACAGCTATATCAATCCTGTATAATAAAATCCTCAAGGCTCCTGCTCCCTAGTCTTGCCTTGAACTACCAGCTCCGTCCATCCTGCGACCTGCCCCATGACATAGGGTGTCCAAGATAACAACTAGGACGTGAGCGCTAACGCCCAGTACATAGACATGAGTAAACATATGTATATAATGCATGCAACATGATGACTGATACAGGGTCATCTGAAAAGTCATGCTCAGAACCGGCGCCATATGAGTGCTGCCACCGCACGGATCAACCTCTGGGTGCAACCACACTCGTCTAGTACACCAGAGTAGATAGACATAAATGCCCCCGCCGTCGCGGTACTCTCAGTGACAGACTATCGAGTATAGAGCTGAGCGGCTCTATAATCAGGTATAACAAGGAATAGGCTCAACGTGTATATGCACATGACATATGAGTATAGAAAACGGTAAATCATACATCATGCCATATAATAATGCCAAATAAATGCAACATATAAACATGTATACTCGCTGGCAATCTCAGTCAATGTGTACGTACCTCTAGGCTAGTTCAAGTATAATAGGATCCTAGGTTCCAAGCCTATATTCAAAAGTTCACCGTATCACTACATATTAACTAAGCTAATAAGTACTCCCAAAACTTAAATAGATTCCCGAACCATACCTTCGTCCGTAGTTAGCCCTTTGAAGTCACTAGTCCTGGATGACTATAACCACACCTTGGTTATTCCAGAACCTCTATTATAACCGATAGGGCCCTCAAGTGTATAACTCACACTATATAACTGAAGAAGGAAACTCGGGAATTCGTAATTCAGAAATGAACTCTGAATGGCCCCTATTTATAGCCAAATTTCTCGGCCAGGATCGGAACTTCCGATTTCAGGATTGGAGCTTCCGATCCAGCTCATTGCGTGCATGTCTGCCATGCCAGGATCGGAACTTCCGATCTACGATCGGATCTTCCGATCTGCTCTATGACCGACACTTGTCAAAACTCGCGACTGAGTCATCGATCATTTTTGACAGCTGGGGATCGGAACTTCCGTTCCAGGATCGGAGCTTCCGTTCCGATCGGAGCTTACTATCCGGGATCGGAGCTTACTATCCGGGATCGGAACTTACTATCCGGCCCAAAATGAAAAAGCCCAAATTTTACTTCTGAAGTCCAATAACACTCAAAAATTGGTTAAATACCAACCCTTAATCATGTTTAACATATTATTATCTTAAAATGGTATCTGGGTTACTACATTCTCCCCACCTTTAGATATTTCGTCCGCGAAATAACATCTAAAGACAAATCAAGATAACAATATGAAACATCAAACCATGTCTTATTACAACAACGGTAATTACATCTTACATGGTAATCAAAAATACAAAGCAAACAACTCAGGATATTCTGCTCGCATACGACTCTCAGTTTCCCAAGTTGCTTCTTCAACGCCTCGGCGCTGCCACTGTACCATCACAAGTGGTATAGTCTTGTTCCGAAGAACTTTCTCCTTCCTGTCTAGGATACAGATTGGTCGTTCAACAAAAGACAGATCTGGCTCTAGCTGAATATCAGTAGACTGAATCACATGAGATTCATCAGCTATGTACTGTTGAAGCAACGACACATAAAAAACATTGTGTATACTGGAAAGAGATGGCGGTAAAGCCAAACGATAAGCAACATCTCCGATCTTCTCCAGTATCTGAAAAGGCCCAATGTAACGAGGAGACAACTTGCCTTTCACACCGAATCTCATCACCTTCCTGAAAGGTGATACTCGCAGAAAAACATATTCACCAGGCTCAAACTGAAGTGGCATGCGGCGAATATTCGCATAACTGGCTTGTCTATCTTGAGCAACTTTGATCCTATGCTTGATCAAATCTACCTTGTCTACAATCTGCTGCACCAATTCAGGACCCTCGACTTGCCGTTCCCCGACTTCATCCCAGAATAACGGAGTACGACACCGTCGACCATACAATGCCTCGAAAGGTGCCATATCAATACTACGATGATAACTGTTATTGTAGGCAAATTCAATCAAAGGTAACTGATCCTGCCAAGATAAGCCAAAATCCATGACAGAAGAACGTAGCATATCCTCCAGCGTACGAATAGTGCGCTCTGACTGCCCGTCAGTCTCCGGATGATACGCAGTGCTCAAACTCAGAGTGGTACCCAACGCCTGCTGAAAACTACCCCAAAAACGTGAAGTAAATCGCGGATCTCTATCACTGACGATACTCACTGGAATCCCATGTAATCGCACAATCTCCTGGATATATAAGCGTGCCATGCGATCATAAGAATACTCCCGGTTATAAGGAATGAAATGTGCTGATTTTGTCAAACGGTCAACGACAACCCAGATAGCATCACACTGACGTGAAGTCATAGGCAAGTGGGTAACAAAATCCATAGTCACGTGCTCCCACTTCCATTTGGGAATCTCAAGATTCTGCAGTAATCCACCTGGTCGTCGATGTTCAGCCTTGACCTGTTGACAAACCAAATATCTCGAAACAAATTGATACACACTTCGCTTCATCCCCTTCCACCAGAATCTAGTTCGCAAGTCCTTATACATTTTCATACTTCCAGGATAAACTGATAATCGACTCCTATGAGCTTGAGATAGAATATCCTTCCTGAGCTCCGCAACATTAGGTACAACCACTCTATTGGATAGGCACAATAAACCATCTGCCTGAAAATGGAATCCAGATGTATTAACTCCATTGGCTAGACGTGCCAATTGCTGAGTCTTAACATCAGATATCTGAGCATCTCTGATCCGAGAATACAATGCTGGCTCAGAGAGAATAGTATACAAACGAATTCCATTCCTCCCTTTCTTGTGCTTGAGCGTAAAACTCAATGAACAGCACTCTTGAATCATATGAGATATTTCATTAGTCTGAAGTGCAGACAGTCTCACCTGCCGACTCAAGGCATCAGCAGTAAGATTAGCAGAACCTGGATGATATTTGATTTCACAATCATAATCCTTCAGGAGATCCATCCAGCGTCTTTGTCGCATATTCAACTCTTCCTGAGTGAATAAATACTTCAAACTCTTGTGATCCGTAAATATCTCAAATTTCTCGCCATAAAGATAATGTCTCCAAATCTTGAGCGCAAATACAATGGCGGCTAACTCGAGATCATGCACTGGATAGTTATTCTCATGCATCTTCAACTGTCGAGAAGCATAGGCAATAACATGTCCATGCTGTGTCAAAACACATCCTAACCCCTGACCAGAGGCATCAGTATAGACAACATAACCTCCTGATCCAGAAGGTAGAGCTAGCACAGGTGCAGTAGTAAGACGTCTACGCAGCTCGTGAAACGACTCCTCACAATCCGAGGACTAAATGAAGGTAACATCTTTCCGAGTAAGCTGAGTCAAAGGCCTGGCCAACTGTGAAAAATTCTCGATAAACCGACGGTAATAACCCGCTAAACCCAAGAAACTACGAATCTCAGCAACCGTCGTCGATCGAGACCAGTTCAGCACTGCCTCTATCTTACTAGGATCAACAGATATCCCTTCATTAGAAATCACATGACCGAGAAATACCACCTGATCAAGCCAGAATTCACACTTGCTCAATTTCGCATATAGCTGCTTATCTCGTAACGTCTGTAGAACAATCCTCAAATGCTGTGCATGATCATCCTTGTCATGAGAATAGACAAGAATATCATCTATGAATACGATGACAAATCTATCCAGATACTCTCGAATTACCTGATTCATCAGATTCATAAAGACTGCCGGTGCATTTGTCAAACCGAATGGCATTACCAGAAACTCATAATGCCCGTATCTGGTCCTAAAAGCAGTCGTAGATATATCTGAGTCTCGTACCCGCATCTGATGGTATCCAGATCTTAGATCTATCTTCGAATAAACAGAAGTACCCTGTAGTTGATCGAACAGATCATCAATCCGCGGCAAAGGATACTTATTCTTGATGGTGACATGATTCAACTGCCTGTAATCAATACATAATCGCATCGATCCATCCTTCTTCTTGACAAACAAAACAGGTGCTCCCCACGGAGAAACACTCGGACGAATATATCCCTTATCAAGAAGATCTTGCAACTGCTATTTCAATTCCCTCATCTCTGACGGTGCCAGACGATAAGGTGCTCGGGATATAGGCGTAGTTCCTGGTACTAGATCAATACCAAATTCAACCTCTCGAACCGGAGGAAAACCAGGAATCTCATCAGGGAATACGTCAGGAAACTCGCTGACAACCGGTAGCTAATCAATACCCGTACTACTCATGGACATATCAACTACATAGATGAGGTAGCCCTCCCCACCTGACTCCAAGACATGACATGCCTTCAGAGCCGAAACAAGTGGCATCAGAGGTCGCGCACCCTCACCATAAAAGTACCAGCTATCACCCTCAACGGGATGAAACTGTACCAGACGCTGATAACAATCCACAGTAGCGTGATACAAAGTCAGCATATCTATTCCCAAAATACAATCAAAATTCGTCATCGCTAATATCATCAAATTAGCCGATAACACATTACCCTCAAATTCCAGAAGGCAACCCATCACTAGACTCTTAGTTACTACCTCCTGCTCTAACGGAGTAGATACAACTAAATCCATATCTAATGATACGTAAGGTAATCTATGTCTCTTAACGAAGCGACTAGAAATAAAGGAATGCGATGCTCCAGTATCAATTAATATAAGTGCAGGAATACCACATAACAAGAAGTTACCTGCCAACATGCGATCGCTTCCCTCAGTAGCCTGCTCCTGAGAAAGAGCAAACACCTGCCCTTGACTCTGGGGACGATAACCAGAAGAACTCTGTGGTGCTGGCTGCTAACGTGGAAAAGTAGAAGCCTGAGATCCAACCTGGGATCCCGATCCACTAGCAGAACCCATGCGCTGAGGACAATCTCTCCGCAGATGTCCCTGCTGACCACAAATATAACAAGCACCAGTAGCTCTCCGACATGAAGCTGCAGGATGCTTCCCACCACAGTGGCTACAAAACTCCTCCTTCTTCTTCTTCTTCCCAAAGCAGAAAGTACCTCGTGAACCACGAGAACCAGACGAAGTAGTAGGAGTAGAAGAAGACGTAGGTACAGATGGCACAACAGATTGAGCTCGAGACTCAACAAATCCACTAGGCTGTGCTGGCATCATCAATTGTGCACGCCTGTTGCTAGTCTCCACAAGACGGCAACGGTTCACCAAAGTCTCAAAAGATACCGGGTCATCACAGACGACAACCTGAGAGTAGATATCTTGGTTCAAACCTTGTAAAAAGATATCATACTTCGATGCATCACTCTCATTAATATGAGGACTGAAAGGTAGCAGATCAAGAAATCGTTGCTGATATTGATCAATAGTCATTGATCCTTGCCTCAGAGTAAGCAACTCCATAGATCGTGCTTGGCGAACAGCCGGAGGAAAATACAATTTCTGGAACTCCCGACAGAAATCCCCCCAAGTCACCTGTCCTCTCTCAGTACGTGCCTGAGCAGCTTTGGCATCCCACCAAAAACGTGCTCTATCCTGTAGAACGAATTCTAGAACTTCCAATTTCTGATCCTCAGTACAATCGAAAGCACGAAAAGTACTCTCGAGTTTAGACATCCAACTCCTCGCCTGTTCAGGATTCTCGCCTCCCACCAAGGGTTTCGGTCCTACTTGCATGAACTTATTGATAGAGTAGCGACGTCTACCCTCATGATGACGATGTTGATCATCATGATGGCGGTGATGACGATGATGATGACCACCTCCCTGGCCAACACTACCGTGACTCTCGTCAGCCATATCCTGAAAAGAATTGCACATTAAAACCCCAAATGCGCAAGAATTACTCAAGACTAAACTAAATCCCAAGTACTAATCCCAAAATCTATGCATGCTCTGATACCAAAAATGTAGTGACCCTGCATGAAATCACCTACTAACTGGCAACTAATAGCATGCATTAAACTTAATACAGCAAAATACTTAACAAAGTAAAAACGTGCGGAAACTTAACCATAATTTACATATCAGCTTAGTAATATAATCCAGGCTTAAATCTATAGTGATACAACCAAATTGAAAATTTAAACATTATACAGCTATATCAATCCTGTATAATAAAATCCTCAAGGCTCCTGCTCCCTAGTCTTGCCTTAAACTACCAGCTCCGTCCATCCTGCGACCTACCCCATGACATAGGGTGTCCAAGATAACAACTAGGACGTGAGCGCTAACGCCCAGTACATAGACATGAGTAAACATATGTATATAATGCATGCAACATGATGACTGATACAGGGTCATCTGAAAAGTCATGCTCAGAACCGGCGCCATATGAGTGCTGCCACCGCATGGATCAACCTCTGGGTGCAACCACACTCGTCTAGTACACCAGAGTAGATAGACATAAATGCCCCCGCCGTCGCGGTACTCTCAGTGACAGACTATCGAGTATAGAGCTGAGCGGCTCTATAATCAGGTATAACAAGGAATAGGCTCAACGTGTATATGCACATGACATATGAGTATAGAAAACGGTAAATCATACATCATGCCATATAATAATGCCAAATAAATGCAACATATAAACATGTATACTCGCTGGCAATCTCAGTCAATGTGTACGTACCTCTAGGCTAGTTCAAGTATAATAGGATCCTAGGTTCCAAGACTATATTCAAAAGTTCACCGTATCACTACATAAATTCTATAAGCCTTAACTAAGCTAATAAGTACTCCCAAAACTTAAATAGATTCCCGAACCATACCTTCGTCCGTAGTTAGCCCTTTGAAGTCACTAGTCCTGGATGACTATAACCACACCTTGGTTATTCCAGAACCTCTATTATAACCGATAGGGCCCTCAAGTGTATAACTCACACTATATAACTGAAGAAGGAAACTCGGGAATTCGTAATTCAGAAATGAACTCTGAACGGCCCTATTTATAGCCAAATTTCTCGGCCAGGATCGGAACTTCCGATTTCAGGATCGGAGCTTCCGATCCAGCTCATTGCGTGCATGTCTGCCATGCCAGGATCGGAACTTCCGATCTACGATCGGAGCTTCCGATCTGCTCTATGACCGACACTTGTCAAAACTCGCGACTGAGTCATCGATCATTTTTTACAGCTGGGGATCGGAACTTCCGTTCCAGGATCGGAGCTTCCGTTCCGATCGGAGCTTACTATCCGGGATCGGAGCTTACTATCCGTGATCGGAACTTACTATCCGGCCCAAAATGAAAAAGCCCAAATTTTACTTCTGAAGTCCAATAACACTCCGAAATTGGTTAAATACCAACCCTTAATCATGTTTAACATATTATTATCTTAAAATGGTATCTGGGTTACTACAGGGAATGAGTGGTCGCACACATTGGTTAGCTACCCCGATGTGACGAGCTTATATCCCAGGCGCCAGTTTGAGCAGTTTGTATACAGTTATCCCAAATATGGATACCCGGTCATTTGCATGCATCATATTTGTATGTTTATCCGTGCTTTTTTAATGAGCTTAGAGCTCACGTCCAGTATTTTCTGTGTATCTGGATACCCTATTCGATGGGGCAGGTGTAGGTGCAGGATTGAGCACCAGGAGCCTGGAGTAGCCAGTAACCTTGAAGACAGCAGGATTAGCTGTAGGTTTTATTTAAAGTAATTCGATTGGGTTGTATAAATCCAGTTTGATTAGCCGGTTGTATTCTGTCGGTCTACTTGTATTTAGTATTTCGCAGCGATTTTATTTAATGCATGCTTAATTATGCTCTTAACTCTGATTAGGTAGTGGATCCGGGTCGGGTCGCTACAGGTACCCTATCAAGGAAAAAATAACTATCTCTTTGCAATTTTATAAGAGCAGCATAAGGCATTGGATAAGATGGGATGAAAAAATTAATGAGGAATAAATGTTTACAATACTCATGAGGATACATAAAAGTACTATTGTCCGAATCTACTGCCTAATGAACAAAAGAGAAAGAATCGGCGTGTGGCCCGGGCTCTGATGGGCCTGTATCTGGGGAAGCTCCTTCCTCATTTACAGGCCCAGCAGAAAGAGAAGCAACGACTTGATTGAAGTCCGGAACCCTTTCCTAGATTAGCCCGGCTTCTTCGTATTGAGCAGAGCAGAGGTCTAAGCCTTGAGTAAAGAAGTCAAAAGATTTGTCTATCACTATCTTGTCAAATTCCTTGGAAGATAGGAAAGAGTCCTTCCACTCAGCTTCAGAGCTATATTTCTCCTCCAAAGTGGAAGCAGCATCCGTGGCCAGAGAATGATGCAGGTCCGCGTCCGTACGAGCAATAATCAGTTTATCCTGCATTTTCTCTGTCGTTGCTCGAATCTTCTCCGCCTCCTCCCAAGCCAGGCGAATCTCCTCTGTAACCCTTTCCACTTGGGCTTGGAGAGCTTGGGTCTCTCTTGATCGTCGGTCCTGAGCCTCGGCTACTTTCAACCTCTAGGTCTCTTGCGCCTGAGCCAGGTCTGCTCGGTAGGTCTCTTGCACCCGAGTCGTATTTTCCCGGGAGCTCTCCAGTGCTTCCCGTAAGAACTGAAGTTCTATCTCATGAATCTTTTTCATGCTGGTCATTTGTAGGTGGAGCTGAGCAATGGACTCCTCAAAGGAACTGTTCTTGTCACTCTCCCGAACAAGGATAGAAATCGCCTCATCCAAAGCATTGGCCAGCATGCACATGCCCTGCACCCGGAATCAAAGACATTCAGAAAAGGAGGATAAAATATTATTTGCAATATAAGGGATATGGGCTTACCGAATAAGTGTGGGAAATACCCTCGAAAAGCTTGGAGGTGATGCCCCAGGCTGAAAATAAAAGAATGATCCTCGGAGGTCAGTAGGCTCTGCATCCGGGCCACCTTGGAGGAAGCTGTCCCAGACAAGAAAAGGGATATCGAGAACCGCAGGCAGCAACATCCACCTAGCTACCTCAGGCACAACTAGTGATGTGGTTATATTTTTCTATTTTTATTTGAGTTAATTTGTATGTTTAGGAGAATTTGCATTGATTAAATTCATTTTATAGTTCCTAATCATGGTTTGTGTTTTGATATAGGAAAATAGAAAAATGGAGCAAAAGAATTGAAGAAAAGAAGCAAAAAAAGAAGATGGAAGAAGTAGAGATGTTCGTTAGAGCTATTAACAAACAACTCTAAAGAACAGCCCTTGAGAAGTGCTTTTGCTCTAACGAAGGGATCTACAGGAGTGAAGTGTGATAGCGCTAATGAGAAGCGGTTTTTGTGCGTTTAAGAAGTGTGATAGCGCTATTTAAGGGCGCTGCTATAACGCTGTTGACAAGCACTTTTGCGCTAGCTGTGTATGTGAGAAGAAGATGCGGAGCAGAGCATGCTTCGCTCGATTGGTTACTTTTTACCGATCGAGCGGGAGAAGAGAAAATAAAGAAGATTTGGACCAGAGAAGATCGCGCTCGATCTGTATGTTTTTACCAATAGAGCGAGATGTGAGTTTCGGGAAATTTTATCTGAAAAAGGAAATTTGTTTTTGGAGGATTCTAGTATTTATTTATTATTTCCATCTCAAAAAATACCTATCTTGGAATCATCTTTTGACGGCTGAAGAGTGAAGAATACATCTGGCGGCTAGGTTTTATCTACCTTGTTCTTAGATTCAATTTCTTCTTCAATTCTTCTAAGTTTTAGTTCTTGGTAAAGGAAGACGAATCCTTGAAGTTTATTTATCTCGTGAGATTTTGATTTTGATTTTTAATTTTTATTTGAGTATCAATAGTTGTTTGGGATTGATTTATATGCTTGTGTGTTTAATTATTGGCTGACTATCTAATAATTTTCTCATACAATCTAAAACTAAATTAAAAATCAAATCCGTAATTGTTTGATACCTCTAATTTGTGAAGCAACTATGATTAATAATTTCCGCTTATGAATTTGTTAATTCGTAGGAACATCTTTTGACTAGATTAAATACAACCGATTGTGTTTGTATTGTTTAGCTTCATCAATTTCACTAGTTTGAATGATACCTTGGGTTTAAACCTTAATCACTTGTATTTGGGTTAATTCATTGGTAAGAGTTGATTTAGAACGCTTGTGTCTAGTTAAATAAAATTTAGGTGAGATAGGAATTAAATTTCCAGTGATGAATATTCAATGATAATTAATTATTTTTTAGAGAATCGACGATCGAGTGAATAACTTCAATGGTGTAGTCGACCGATACCAAGATTTGTTAAATAATTACTTTTCCATAATTTTTATTCTTGCATGTTAGTCAATAAAATTTATTTTAAATTTATTTTAATTAGTGATAGTTAAATTCAAATTCAAAAATCCCCTTTCATTTATTTTCAGTATTTTTAAGAACATAATAAATTGCACCTTCATCGTGGGAATGATCTCTACTCTCGCTACTACATGCTTATTTAGTTGAACTGAGTTGGGTTAATTTGGGCGTGATACGACTAAGCACTACCAGCTTGTTCGCTCGCTGCTAGGGGCGTATACTTCCCAACCTGTCACCGAAGGAGCCATGGAACGATTCAGAGCAGTAGGCGGCGGAGTTTCCTTGGAAGGGTTCTCTTCTGTGTCACTCAGGATAACCATGTCGGGTGCCTGGGTGGCTTTCCTTTTGCGATGGAAAAGTGGTATTTCATCCACTAAGTCTTCTGGAGACGAGGACAGCTGGGCTCGGGACCCTAGCAAGGGTGGAGCCAATGTCAAAGCCCGGGTTTTCGGGACTTCAACATGTGCTTGGGGAGGCGGGGCCAAAAGAAGGATGGACTGGGCGGGAGGAGGAGAGGATGTTTTTTGGGGAGGAGAAATCTCCTTCTCCTTGGAGATTGGTTTGGAGGCGCGGTCTTCCTCTTTCGCTCTGGCCTTTTTCCTCCTTTATGCTAGAGCCTGAGTGTAACGACCCACGTCCTTCCATCGCATCCCTCCCCAACCTATAGCATGGGATCGGACCGCACCAAGAATCATAAAACATTGTATTTAAGTCTGGAGGTACAATGTTCGATTCCTGGGGAGGGCAAAAAAACCCACTGCCAGGTGTGGGGAGGTCATGAGTGCGATGCCCGTCGAACCATGCGGTCCGAGCCCATGCTATAGGATGGGGAGGGATGCGGTGGAAGGACGTGGGTCGTTACTGTTACGCCTTAAACGCATACAAATATCGTGTTATGAGATTAATGTTTTTAATGCATTAACAAGTCTCATAATATTATGTTTTGATGATTAC
Organism: Henckelia pumila; assembly: GCF_033568475.1. NCBI lineage: Eukaryota > Viridiplantae > Streptophyta > Magnoliopsida > Lamiales > Gesneriaceae > Henckelia > Henckelia pumila. The sequence goes on from NC_133123.1 coordinate 215,556,749, forward strand.
AAAACTCGGTTAATTGTTACTAACCATTTAAAGTGAGATTTTACAGATTAGATTTATTGATGATTAAATTCTTGGAAGCTATTTTGAAGCTATACATGTATTTATAAAGTCTTGTATTGCTCATTGAATGGATGAAACATTGTTAAGAGATATGAAGAAAAAGACAAGAAGAAGCCAAAGTATGGAGCAGCAACTTCCAAAAATTACTGGGAATTTTCTAGGTGTTGAAATCCAAACTTCACCAGTCATAATCGTGATGAGGAAGTTTTACATGTACTGTCTAAATTTTAGAGCAATCCAACGGCTAGATATGGAGTTATGATTTTTCCACAAAGGTTGCACAGTACCTATTTTTGCAGAACATGAAGCAAATGATGAAGAATCAAATTCAAAAAGTAACTGGGAATGATTGAAACATTCAAATCAAATCTCCATTGATCCAATTCAGATTTAGTATGTTTTACAACCTCTGTCCAAATTTCATATCAATCCAGCGGATGGATTGGGAGATATGAATTTTTCAAATTTGTTGCACAGAACAAGTTCGAAAACATGATGAAGCGACTTCCGAAAAATACTGGGCATGATTGATTCGTTTAAATCAAATCTCCCCATTCAAAATGACGATCTAGATGTTTTAAAGCTTCGGTTTAAATATCAGATCAATCCAACGGTTAGATTGTGAGATATGATTTTTCCACAAAATCCGCTCAATGCTGGGAAAAAGTAGGCAGCGGCGCCGAACACTTTTTGTCACTCCTTGACTTCTCAACACATGCTCCATGCACTCAAATCAGATTCAAATATTTGCCAACTATAAATAAAGGTCATCCAAGGTCATTTGGCGACATCCCAACTCATCTCTTCTCTCCTTTGCAAGAAATTTCTCACTATCAAAGTGTTTGTGTGATATATTTGAGAGTGTTTGTAAAAATAGTTTGTGAGTTGGTTGTGCTATTGTTGTAAACACTTGAGTGTGAAGCCAAGTGTGTTGTGCTATCGTTGTAAGCACTTGAGTGTGAAGCCAAGTGTTTGTGTTGAGGCTATCCTTGGAGCCCTTAAGGCCAAGTGTTCGAGTTGTATCGGCGCGGTAATTGTGTTGAGTTGTACGGCTATCCTTGAAGCCATCAAGGCCAAGAAGTTGAAGTGCTAGTGGATCCTTGGTTAATCGATCTTAACCAAGAAGGGGAGACGTAGACGATTTATCGTCGAACTTTAATAAATATCTCTTATCCCTTTTACTGCTTTATTTACATTACGCATTTATTTATCGCATTTATTATTAATTGCTTTAAGTCTTCCGCTTGCGTATTTGCATAATTGCTTTAAATTGCTAAAGTTGCCAATAGAACCTAAATCCCCCCCCCCCCCATTAGGTTCTAACAAGTGGTATCAGAGCCACCTTTTTACAAAATATTTTCAAAAAAGGCTCTATGACAAATCTAGCTAGAGATTATGTTCAAGGACAATCAACCAATCGTCCTCCTCTTTTCAACGGCATAAACTACGGATATTGGAAAAATCGAATGTCCCTATATATCCAATCCGTAGATTATGATCTTTGGAAAGTAACCGTGAAAGGTCCCTATGTACCTATGAAAGAGGTTGAAAGGGTTAAAGTTCCTAAGGGAATGGATGATTTTTCAAAGGAGGACATGAAGTTAATTTCTCAAAATTCTAAAGCTATGAATATTTTTCATTGTTCTTTAGATATGAACGAGTACAACCGGATCTCGATGTGCTCCTCCGCAAAAGAGATTTGGGACAAATTGGAGATATGTCACGAAGGGACCAATCAAGTCAAGGAAACAAAGATCGATCTACTCCAACTCAAATACGAAACATTTGAGATGGAAACCAATGAGGATGTTGACACAATGTTCCGAAGGCTTACTCAAATAATCAATGAGTTAGCTTAACTTGGAAAGCAATATCCATCCAAGCAAGTTTGGAGGAGATCTCTACGCACCCTACCCAAGGAGTGGGATGCCAAGAGGACGGCCATCATTGAGTCCAACAAAGGCGACGCCGCATCCTATGATCTTGACCAACTTCATGGGACCCTAAAAACCCATGAGTTGTAAGTATCCACAAGAAAGGAAGCGAAGAAAGAAGATGAAAAGATCAAGGCAAAGGGGATTGCCTTATCTAGCCAAGTTGAAGAAAATGATGATGAAGACATGGTGCTCTTTGCAAGGAAATTCAAAAGATTTATGCGAGGAAACAACTTGAAAAAGAAGACCGAAAAAGAAGTAACATGCTATAACTGTCAACAACAAGGCCACTATGCAAATGAGTGTCCTCTAAAGAAGAAGGTCGACAAGGGAAAGAAGAAAGCACTTATAGCCACTTGGAGCGATAGCGACGATGACGAGGAGGAAGCTAACATATGCCTCATGGCTAAAAGTGATGACATCGTCTCCGACGACGATGATGAGGTACCTTCCTATGACGAACTACTACATGCATATAAACATATGTTTGATATGGCTAAGTCACTTAGAAAGGAAAATAGAAACCTCAAAAATGAATTAGAAACTAAGGGGCATGAGAACCTAAGATTAAAGGATGACATAGCTCACTTAGAAAAATCTTTTGATAAATTCAATGTTAGTATTAATAATTTGAATAACTTACTAAGCATGCAGAAATGTAGTTTTGATAAGGGTGGAATAGGATATGGTAAGAAATCAATAGACTTCACTAGTCTAATTGCTAAAGCAAAAATGAGATCACCCCTACATGCTCTTACTGCTGTAAAATAGGTCATGCTAGACATAAATGTAGATCGTTAAAATATCAATATGATAAAAAAAGCTATATGAAATGGAGGCCTAAGAGTACTTAACAACTCATCAGTTGGCATTATGAGATCATGATCTAAGAAAGTTCATCATAGACCGGTTTAAACTGCCTTGACTTGCGACTGGTCTTCCTGATGAATGCTGCTTTGTCCAAGAAAATAGGTTTTTAAAGAGGCCATAGCCCTACCTACTACTGGGAGCACTCTTGAAAAGTGGCGATGATGTCGCTATGAGAGACTGAACTCTTAGAAATCTATTTTGTATTTCTATTTTCTAACACTGTGGACCCAAAAGAACTAAAAGGTACCAAAATCAATTCTTGTAGGGAAATAGGAAAACTGTTCTCCCTGGCATATGGTATCTAGACAGTGGATGCTCTAGACATATGACCAGGAACAAGGATCTACTCCAATCGTTCAAACCAAAGAAGAAAGGAACTGTCACCTTTGGAGACAACAGCAAAGGAGTTATCGAAGGAATCGGCTCAATAGGTATATCTGAATCCTGCTTGATTGATGATGTACTCCTAGTGAAAGGGCTTAAGCATAACTTACTAAGCATAAGTCAATTGTGCGATATAGGTTATGAAGTCAAATTCACTCCCCAACACTGTACTATATCACTCACGACTGATAAATCCATAAATTTCAAAGGATATAAAAGTGAAAATGTATACAAGGTTTCTTTAAACAATTTATCTTTATCAAATATTAAAAGCCTTGTATCCTTGAATGTTGATGACAACATTCTTTGGCATAGACGACTAGGTCATGTTGGTCCTAGTACCATAGAAAAACTTTTTAAACTTGATTTAGTTGTTGGTATGCCAAAACTCAATTTAAAATTAGATTTTGTTTATGATGCGTGTCAACTTGGCAAACACACAAGGGAATATTTTAAAAGCAAAAATTTTGTATCAACTTCTATGCCTCTTGAACTTCTTCACCTAGATCTATGTGGTCCCTTGAGGAACTCTAGCTTAGGAGGAAAGCTTTATGCATTTGTCATTGTGGATGATTTCTCACGTTACACGTGGACATTGTTTTTAGCCCACAAAAATGATGCCTTTGATTATTTTAAAACTTTTGTCAAACGAGTTGAGAATGAGAAAAATCTTTCAATAAAGCAGATCCGTAGTGACCACGGAACTGAATTTCAAAAATGAGAGTTTTACAAATTTTTGTGAAGAGAAAGGCATCGGTCACAATTTTTCTTGTCCTAGGACTCCTCAACAAAACGGGGTCGTTGAGAGGAAAAATAGAACACTTGTGGAGATTGCAAGGACCATGATATGTGAGCTTTCTCTACCAAAATATGTTTGGGCTGAAGCAATGAACACTGCTTGTTACATCATTAATCGTGTATCAATAAGGCCAATTCTCAAGAAAACTCCATATGAATTATGGAGAGGGAGAAAGCCTAACATTTCATATTTTCGAGCTTTCGGTTCCAAATGCTACATACATAATAACGACAAGGACAACCTTGGCAAATTTGATGTCAAATCTGACAAAGGTATTTTTCTTGGATATTCTACCTCAAGTAAGGCTTTAAAGTATTTAATAAACGTACCTTACTTGTTGAAGAATCTATGCATGTTGTATTTGATGAATCTATGTCTGTAGTTTCTCGTACTACTAACGATGATGTAGAATTACTCGAAGAAGAGATGACTTCCTCAAGACTAAATGATATAGATACTTCTGTTGAGAAAACTCCACTTCCGAAGGATTGGATGCTTCACAAAGATCATCCTATGGATCTTATCATTGGAAGTCCTTCGAAGGGAGTAACCACTCGATCTTCTCTTAATAATATTTGCAATCATCTTGCTTTTGTTTCGCATGTTGAACCTAAGTGTATTGATGATGCTTTATTAGATGATTCTTGAATTATTGCTATGCAAGATGAGTTGAATGAGTTTAAACGTAATGATATTTGGAATCTTATTCCTAGGCCGCATGATAGATCTATTATTGGCACTAAATGGGTTTATAGGAATAAACTTGATGAGCATGGTACGATCACTAGAAATAAATCTAGGCTTGTAGCAAAAGGTTATAGTCAAGAAGAAGACATTGATTATGATGAGACATATGCTCCTGTTGCTAGACTAGAATCTATTCGCATGCTACTTGCTTTTGTTTGATCTAGAAATTTTAAGTTATTTCAAATGGATGTTAAGAGTGCATTTCTTAACGGTGAATTGAAAGAGGAAGTTTACATTGAACAACCTGATGGTTTTGTTGATTCGTTATAGACTAAACAAAGCTTTGTATGGATTGAAACAAGCTCCTAGAGCTTGGTATGATAAACTGTCTACTTTCTTGCTTTCAAATGATTTTTCAAAAGGAAAGATCGACATTACCTTGTTTACCAAGAATGTCAAAAATGATCTTTTGATTGTGCAAATTTATGTTGATGATATAATTTTTGATTCTACTAATGAAACTCTTTGTCAAGGATTCTCTAAGTTGATGCAGGATCACTTCGAGATGAGCATGATGGGGGAACTTAATTATTTCCTCGGATTGCAAATCAAGCAGTGCAAGGATGAGTTCTTTGTAAACCAAAGCAAATACATCAAGGAGATTCTAAAGAAGTTTGGGATGGAGAACACAAAATCATCATCCACACCGATGAGCACAGCAATCAGACTCGACAAGGATGAAAATGGTAAATCTGTAGATCAATCTTCCTTTCGCAGTATGATTGGCTCCTTACTTTATGCTACTGCTAGTAGACCGGACATTATGTTTAGTGTTTGCTTGTATGCACGATTTCAATCATGTCCAAAGGAATCACATTTGTTCGCCTGAAAACGCATTTTCAAATATCTTTCAAATACTCCAAATCTCGGCTTGTGGTATTCGAAAAATTCTTTTTTTGATTTAAAAGTATATTGTGATGCCGACTTTGGTGGATATAAGGTGGACAAAAAAAGCACTAGTGGAACTTGTTTCTTTCTAGGAAACTATTTAGTTTCTTGGTTTTCAAAAAAGCAAAATTGTGTTGCGTTATCAACAACCGAAGCCGAATATATGGCTGCTGGTAGTTGTTGTGCGCAAATTCTTTGGATGAAGCATCAATTGCTCGACTATGGCATCTCTTTTTCAAAAATCCCTATTTTTTGTGATAACACTAGCGCCATATGTCTTACAAAGAATCCGATTCAACATTCGCGCACCAAACATATTGACATTCGTTATCATTTTATTCGTGACCACATCGAACGAAATGAAGTTGAACTTCAATATGTTGACACGTCAAATCAAATTGCTGATATTTTTACAAAACCACTAGATGAAAATACTTTTATTCGTTTGCGTGGTGAACTTGGCATGATTGAGTTATAATCACTTGCGGACATAAATAAATTTAATGTCATATTAAGGGGGAGCTTAATATAAAATTCGAGCAACTTAATTTTGGATAATACAAATTAATTGTATTTATTCAAAGTTATAAAGCTCACATTTTATGTGAAATTTATGTGTTGCATTTTAGAAATTATATTCAATTATCATGTTTTGCATTTACTTTTCCAGTCTTTTTGATCATCACAAAAAGGGGGAGAATTAGTTTGGTTAAATACTTTAACTTAGAGGGAGAGTTAGTTTGCTTAAATGCATAGAGAATAAAACTGGTTATTTGATAAACAAATTTTTAATTCTCTTCTTAACTAATTGTTTAAATTAGGGAGAGTTTTATTCATGCGATTATATTTTACAAATTTAAATTTTTTATTTAATATTGTACATTTATTTCTCCTATTTAACCAAGTTTTGTGATCATCAAAAAGGGGGAGATTGTTACGCCTTAAACGCATACAAATCTCGTGTTATGAGATTAATGTTTTTAATGCATTAACAAGTCTCATAATATTATGTTTTGATGATTACAAAACTCGGTTAATTGTTACTAACCATTTAAAGTGATATTTTACAGATTAGATTTATTGATGATTAAATTCTTGGAAGCTATTTTGAAGCTATACATGTATTTATAAAGTCTTGTATTGCTCATTGAATGGATGAAACATTGTTAAGAGATATGAAGAAAAAGACAAGAAGAAGCCAAAGTATGGAGCAGCAACTTCCGAAAATTACTGGGAATTTTCTAGACATTCAAATCCGATCTTCACCGATCATAATCGTGATGAGGAAGTTTTACATGTGCTGTCCAAAGTTTAGAGCAATCCAACGGCTAGATATGAAATTATTATTTTTCTACAAAGGTTGCACAGTACCTATTTTTGCAGAACATGAAGCAAATAATGAAGAATAATATTCAAAAAGTAACTGGGAATGATTTAGACATTCAAATCAAATCTCCACCGATCCAATTCATATTTAGATGTTTTACAACCTCTGTCCAAATTTCAGATCAATCCAACAGATGGATTGGGAGATATGAATTTTTCAAATTTGTTGCACAGAACAAGTTTGAAAACATGATGAAGCGACTTCCGAAAAATACTGGGCATGATTGATTCGTTAAAATCAAATCTCAACCGTTCAAAATGACGATTTAGATGTTTTAAAGCTTCGGTTTAAATTTCAGATCAATCCAATGGTTATATTGTGAGATATGATTTTTCCACAAAATCCGCTCAATGCTGAGAAAAAGTAGGCAGCGGCGCCGAACACTTTTTGTCACTCCTTGACTTCTCAACACATGCTCCATGCACTCAAATCAGATTCAAATCTTTGTCAACTATAAATAGAGGCCATCCAAGGTCATTTGGAGACATCCCAACTAATCTCTTCTCTCCTTTGCAAGCAATTTCTCACTATCAAAGTGTTTGTGTGATATATTTGAGAGTGTTTGTAAAAATAGTTTGTGAGTTGGTTGTGCTATTGTTGTAAACACTTGAGTGTGAAGCCAAGTGTATTGTGCTATCGTTGTAAGCACTTGAGTGTGAAGCCAAGTGTTTGTGTTGAGGCTATCTTTGGAGCCCTTAAGGCCAAGTGTTCGAGTTGTATCGGTGTGGTGATCATGTTGAGTTGTACGGCTATCCTTGGAGCCATCAAGGCCAAGAAGTTGAAGTGCTAGTGGATCCTTGGTTAATCGATCTTAACCAAGAAGGGGAGACGTAGACGATTTATCGTCGAACTTCCATAAACATCTCTTATCCCTTTTACTGCTTTATTTACATTACGCATTTATTTACCGCACTTATTATTAATTGCTTTAAGTCTTCCGCTTGCGCATTTGCATAATTGCTTTAAATTGCTAAAGTTGCCAATAGAACCTAAATCCCCCCCCCCCCATTAGGTTCTAACAGTTACACTGAGTTCTTTCCTTAGCAGCGTTTCTCTTCGTTTCCCGCCTCGCAAACTCCTCTCTCATCATACCTGACGGGTCTGCAACAAAAATAACATGTAAGTGTAAGCACATAAGCACAGTCAATCAGGAGATGTCAAGAAGAGAAAGCTAAAAAAATTACCGGGTTGAGCCCAGGGGTGCCGTATGCATCAGGGGATCTTCCACCCGGTTACTCAACCCGTAAGAGGTCATATTATCATTTGTCAAAAGGACAGAGGAAGGGAAAGTTTTGTTCCCTACTAACGCTAAGCTACGAATATACGGCCCCTCGATCTTATAGTGATCCGAGAGTTCAGGCTGAGGAGGTAAAATAGTCAGGAACCCGGTCCTAAATGGGAATGGGACCGGGGGCTGGAGGAAGAAATATCTCTCTTTCCATCCTTTCAAAGAGGAAGGAATATCGAATAGAAAGCGGACATTTAACCGGGCAGCTAAGGAGAAAGCCCCCTCGTTAAACCGACAAGTAAAAAAGTAGTGAAAGATAAGGGGGGTAATGGCCAAATTGTGCATTTTAAAAAGTTTGTAAGTAAAAACCATAATGCGGAAAGAATTCGGGTGGAAGGTGTGCATTTTATAAAGTGTTCGGAAGGAAGGTGAACCACCCTAGGGCAAGGGATTTAGAAGGAGAAGAGGGGATTGCAACAAGAGGTTTTGGGTTGCGGATTTTCTTCTTGCCATTTCCTTTGGGGCGGGAAGAGGAGGTAGCAGTAGCATGAGTGGTAGAGAGAGAGGATTTCTTGGAAAAACAGGGAGGGGCGAGGAAGAGCAGAAGCGGATCAAGCATCGCTCGAGCCACCGCTTGGCTCTTCATCTCTAGGCGAGATTTTGGCATTCGCACCAGAGGTAGAAGAAGTTCCAGAAGACATAGTAGGAAGAGGAGAACTTACGAGGGTGGGAATCTAGATGGAAGATCGCAAGAAGCAAGCGCCGGACACTCGGAAGGAATCACATAGATGCTGAAAGACGCAAGGAAGAAAGCGGTGAGGGAGGTAATGAAGGGGCACAAGGATTAAATACTTTTAGGAACCGAGCAATCTGGGCCGTGTATTTTGAAATAAACGGTGGAGATGCACGAAGCGTGCTCAAGAAGTTGAAGCGACCACTGACAAGACCTCTGAGACACGTACTACGAAGAGGTTAGGGCTGACGTCAGCCTTGTCTTTCACCCGGGCTCCAGGTTGCGAAAACCACGTGGATGTTGATTTTTCAGGACAACGAAGCAGGTTCTAGCCTGACTAATTTTGGAAGGTGTGGTGATATCCCAGTAAGATAACCCAGGTGGTCTCAAAAGACCCGAGGGTCTCGTGGACCCGGGTGGTTCAGAGGACTCGGGAGGCCCTAAACACCCGGGTGATCAGGGGAGCCCGAATAAACTACGGAAGCCGGGCATTCAGAAACATGCTCCCGGGAGCCGGGAGAAAAAGAGAGCTGGTGGGGCCCGGACTTTCTATTTTAAGGGTCAGGAAGAGGCCACGCCTACCTTGAGTGTGTCAGGCTCTTATTACAGACCAAATCATCACTAATCACGTTTCAAAAGCATGGGTTCTTCCGAGGATTACGGGGTGTCTAATCACACGTGATAATTGTCTCATCGCATTAAAAGTCGTCAGTTAGCCCATACCATGTAATCATTAATAACCCAGACCGACGGGTATAAATACTAGGCTCTCGAGCCTGGTCAAGGTGTATTCATTATCACCTATCACCATTGTATCGCACACACTCACTCTCCCAAAATTCCTAAGCCCACTCCATACATCTTAATCTGACTTAAGCATCGGAGTGGCGACGCTGAAAACCCTTCCGATTTCTCACTTACGAGTTTCTTTGTTTCCTGACGTGTAGATTGCATCCAAGATGGGACGAAGGAGCTTGCTGAAATTTTACCCGGATACTCTGCCACGGCCCGAGAACCCTTTTATGATAATCGCATCGGTCCATATCCAATGCGGGCATCGGTCCATATCCAATGCGTTATTTTCTCCTGCATTCGAGTGAGTGTTCAGTTGAGGGTGTTGAGTTTCTTTGAAAGCTCCATGGCCATGGTTTTGGCCTTTCAGTTGTTCAATCATATCTTGAACAGAAACCTCAGGTTCAACGATTCAAATCTTCTAAGTTCAACGGGATTTCCACTCCCTTTTTCTCAGTCTGGTCCCTTCACTTTGGCGGCATATTTCATTGTTCCACCGGGCGTGCCAATTTATTGTTCAATTTTTCTATAACTGTCAAAGTGAGAGCGTGTACAACTGTAAAAATGGGTTGGGTCTGCTCAGTCGTCCTACCCTTCTGTTGGGTTACAAATTCTCAATGAACGTCAGCAGGAAAATCTTCCAATTCAATCTCTCATACTCCACCTCCCTCTTCCCTCCAAATCTCACGCAAATATTCCGCCCAACACCTCCGATTTGCGCCGCCGCCGTGTATAGGAAATCGGAGAATGAGAGAGATGAGTCTCATGATGCCAAGCCAACAAAAACAAAAACAAAGAAAGCCCGAACCATGGCCAGGCTCATCAACTCCGCCGCCGCTTGGTCAGCCCGACTCGAGTCCTTACTCTGCACCGCCACCCCCCTCTCCCAAACAACCCTTCTCCAAACCCTCCGCCGTATCAAAACCCCTTCCAAAGCCCTTCGATTTTTCAATTGGGCGCATGGTTCTGGCTTCACACACACCCATCACTCCTACTTCATCATGCTCGAAATTCTTGGCCGGGCTCGTAACCTCAATACGGCCCTGAACTTCCTAATTTCTGTACCGAAGAAATCCAACCATGGTGTACAGCTAACTGACAAGTTTTTCAACAGCTTGATTCGTAGTTACGGTGATGCTGGGCTTTTTCAAGAATCTTTAAAGGTATTTAAGTTAATGAAAGCAATGGGCATTCCTCCTTCAGCTGTTACTTTTAATTGTCTGTTCTTGATTTTGCTCAAATGTGGAAGGATGAGAACGGTTTTGAATCTATACCCTGAAATGCTTAGCACATATGGAGTGAGACCGGATTTGTATACCTTTAATATCTTGATAAGAGGCTTTTGTAGGAACTTGATGATTGATGAAGCATTTAGGATCTTTAAGGAGATGGAGAAGTTTGATTGTACACCGGATTTGTTAACGTACAATACGATTGTTGATGGTTTGTGTAGAGCTGGAAACGTGAACATGGCACGTAAGGTGGTTGATGGTATGCAAAAGAAAGGTGAGAATTTGAGGCCAAATGTTATTAGTTACACTACTTTGATTCGCGGGTATTGTGGAAAAGGCGAAATTGGCGAGGCCGTGGATGTGTTCAGAAAAATGGTTGACCGTGGCATCAGGCCGAATGAAATCACTTATAATACGTTTATTCAAGGGCTCTGTGAATCTCAGAGCTTTGATATGGTGAAAGAGATTCTAGGGAAATGTGATGGAGGGGATGGACGATTGGTTCCAGATACGTGTACTTTTAACACGGTGATGAATGCTCATTGCAATGGGGGGAACTTGGATGAGGCTTTGAGAGTTTTTGAGAAGATGACAGAGCTGAATGTTAAACAAGATTCGGCCACATATAGTATGCTAATTAGGGCCTTGTGTAAAAGGGGAAATTTTGAAATGGCAGAGAAGTTGCTTGATGAGTTATTTGCGAAGGACATTTTGTTGCGTGAAGATGGTTGCACACCTCTTGCTGCAGCATACAATCCCATTTTTCGTAATTTATGTGCAAATGGAAAGACTAAGAAAGCTGAGAGAGTGTTCAGGCAGCTAATAAAACGAGGGATACAAGATCCTCCGGCTTATAAAACTTTGATTTTGGGGCATTGTAAGGAAGGGACGGGTGAAGATGGGCATCAACTCTTAGTTTTGATGCTGAGGAGAAGCTTTGTCCCTGATGCCGAGATTTATGAATCGCTAATAGAAGTTCTTCTAAGTAAGGGGGAACCAAACCTCGCCTACGACACCTTGGAAAAGATGTCAAAAAGTTCCCATCTTCCAAGAACATCCACATTCCACCGTGTACTTATGGAACTTGTCAAAAAGGAATTTTCTCATGAATCGGCTTGCTTGATTATGCTAATGTTAGACAAACAGATTAGACCAAACATCAATCTCTCAACAGATGCAATCGAAGTGATCTTCAGGAGTGGTTCACAGAAAAAGGCATTTCAGCTCGTTAGAATTCTCTATAAAAATGGTTACATAGTCCACATGGAAGAACTGATTGTGTCCCTTTGCAAGGATAGAAAGTTCATGGAAGCAAGTGAATTGCTCGTGTTCAGCCTGAAAAATGACCAGACCGTCGATATTGTCATATGCAATACTATTTTAACCGGTCTCAGTAGAGTCCACAGGCTATCAGAAGCATTCAACCTATACTATGAATTGTTAGAGAAGGGTATAGAACAACCTTCAAGCTGCCTCGAAGAATTGAGAATCGGTCTCGAAGCTGAAGGAAAATTGAGGGAAGCCGAATTTATTGCCAAAAGATTACTGAACTAAATTGGAGTTAGCTGAGACATGCAGAGGTAGTCAGTCATGTTTCAGGAATTCCTTTTTACATTTGACTGTGTTTTATATGTTTTCAAGGCAGTTTCTATAGAATCTCATGGATTGAATTTTAGCATAGAAGCTGTTTATATTTCTTATTAGGTGTTAATTTCATTCATTTTTTTTTTCGAAATTTTTTTGTTGTGAGTTCCGCTTGATGAATATATGTATATATATATATATATATTGAGCTTGTGGTTTTTCATTTATTTGTTAAACTTTGATTTGGAGTCCTTTTTTGGATTTACAGGAACCGGTGGCCGCAAATTCAGTAATTTCCCGCTGCAATTCTCCCCTACTTGCATACGAGCTCCCGAAATGATACAGATGGTAAGAAGCATTTTACCTCCTTATCCGAGGACCTAACTTTGTCCATGTTACGTGGGTTGTAATTCGACCCGTTGTATAATTTGTGTCGTGTCAAAATGTGAGAGTATAAATATGTTATTCCTTACTTACTAGTTGTATGTGCATGTTTGTTTGGTTGTTATTATTGAGTTTCGAGCTGTGATTATTTCTCAAATTTTAGATCACGGTTTCAGATGAGACGATTTACAGGCAATAGGCAGTATCTGTGGGATTGTGTTATTGTAAAGTCGATGTTCGAACAAGTAAATTTTGGTTGTAAAATTATCGCTTTTTTGTTTTAGTACTAACATTATAAGAATTTAATATTTTTATATACAAAAGATTGAAATAAATCTACAATGCTAGACCAACATTCCACAAGAACACCTCTTTAAATTCCATTTCACAACCAAATTTATTAATGTTGATTATTCATTCACCAATTAAGGATAAATGACATACAAAGTATAATTGAAAACAGCATAACCAGTGGCATCAAAATCTAAGTACGTACGGACGGTAGCTATGCCTCGTGCCAATCGGAAAACACCGGTACCGCCAACTATAGACAACTCACGATCACCAACAGCAGTTAGAGGGTTTCTTCCAAACATGGAGAGTGTACTCCCGTTGTATTTTCCGGTTGTGAAAACGAAGTTCATGCTCGTAGCTACCGCCCCTTCGTTCAAGTCCGAATAACCGATCAACCCCTGACCTCTGCCGATGGGGGCAGAGTTTAAATCGGTTCCGACTGTTAGTAAACTATCTGCCATTATGAGTCTTCCGAAATTGGTCGATGAATTCGGAGTAATGCTAGCTTGAGCTATTTGCCAAGCTGATTGCCTAGGACCACCCAGGAAATCTTGAACATAGAACTGGATCACCGCGGTTTTCGGTACAGATGGTTTCTTTAGGTTTTGGAACCAGACTTCCACGGGTTCGGGGCCGTGACAGAATACTGCTGTTATTGCATGTGTTAGTGTGCAAAACATAATAAACTGGAACAGATTAATTTTCTCCATCGATGATCCCTCTTATTGATTTTCCTCCTGATTTTTCTGCTCTACAGATCCTTAGTACAATGTCGAAGACACACATATTTATATCCATTAATATTAATAATGATGAATATTATATCATAAGAAGTAAAATTCCTCTAGGATACGTAATGTTCAGCCTCCTTACCCTTTCAAATCTTAGTTGGTTTGTGGGTCAATATGTTCTGGAATTATTTGACGAAATGATTGAACATTGAAAGAAACAACTTTGATATTATTTTGGCTCATATTTGGTTCAATTTTCAATATTTTTTAATTTGTTATTACTTGAGTTGTATTTGTAGAAATGTAGAAATTATGTATGTGATGTATATTTAGTTTTATTTTTAGAGATCTATAATCTCATTGGTTAATTACAAACAATACATCCAAAATCTCGAAATTATTTTGGGTGATATTTGGTTCAATTTTCGATATTTTTAATTTATAAGTATTTGAGTTGTATTTTGTTGAAATGTCGGAATAATGTGATTCATATTTAGATTTATTTTTAGAGATCGATAATTTTATTGGTTAATGGCATACAATACATTTGAAATCTCGACATTGAAATATGAAAAAGTAATATATTGACCCCTCATATTTTCAAATCTTGAGAACATATATCTTTATTTGATATCTATCAATAAAGTGATCTACTTGAATGAGCTAACTAGTCGAGCTAATGAAACTCCTCTAACGGAAGATGAGCTGCTTGCTAACCTGAAACCACGAACAAGAGTGTTAAGGATGGACCAGAAGGTGTTCCGGCGTATCCCCTCCGACGCTTAAGTCAGATGCTTGGATAGAAAAATATAGAGTGGCGTGTGCACTCGAGTGAAATTGAAATTCGAATAATGAAAGTGAACTTGGTATTTATAGGAGAGGGCTCCGTATTTGGCGCTTAACTTCCTTATCAAGAACCCAAGAATCTCGGGATCACAATCCCGAATATCTAGGGTAAGATCTCGCCCTAATCTTGTAAGACAAAGGAAACATTGATATGCTTAATCTAAACGGACTGCCATCATGAGGACATTATGCTGCTGCCTTCTAGAGACTAATAGGCAGAGTAATGAGTGAGCTGTTGCTGAACTCCTGACCTCACCATAATCAAATGATCCTAACATCTTAGTTAACCTACTGAGGTTGCTGGACCAACCTGTTAAGCTAGCCTTCTGATAGAATAAGAGTGAGAGAGCCTGCTGAACTCCCAAGCTTACACATTACCGAGTCGACCTCACAACTATGGTGAGGGAGCTTGACCGAGCTCCCGAGCCGACCTCATAGATATGATGAGGGAGCTTGGCCGAGCTCCCGAGTCGCCTCTAGATTGTTAGTGAGAGACTTTGAGCTTAGGGTCACTGAGGAGTTGAGCTGATCTCCTCGTAGGGTATCACAAGTCCCCCCCCTCCCCTTCAAAAGTCGAATTGAGGTCAAAGACTTGAAATTCGCTAAGTTTTTAGTGTGAGGTGCCCCTAAGAAATTCCGAGCTGAGGTGCACAAGGGAGCCTCGTTGTCATTCTGAGAAGACACGTAATGATGATGTTTCAACGGTAAATTTTTGAATTATAGATGATCTGAGCCGTCCTCTTGGTCTAAAACCAACGGTCCGATTTGATCTGAGATTTCTATAAATAGGCCCTCACTGTAAGAATTTCATTTTTACTTTCTTCGCATTTTGTTCTTGTGAATTCTCTCTCGATTCTCCCTTCCGAGCTTCCGTGCTTTCTTTAAATTTCTTTCTTCGAGCTCTCGTTTAACTTACCCTTGTAAGTATTACCTTTTCATGGCCTTCTCTCGCCGACCTCACTCCGAGAGCTCGGACGAAATATTTCGTGAGGTGGATCAATATGATTCACTTGCGATTACCTCAGCAGGAGAGCCTAAAGGCAAGGATCCTGCTCCTGCCTCGACTTCAGCTCGGGATGATGACCTGGGCAATGACCTAGAGATCCCCGCGGTGCCATGGTTTGAGCAGTACCCTTCCAAGCTAGATGCTTCGGATGAGGACAAAATAAGAGCTCTATCCCACGCCCCTGAGGATTATGAGTTCATCATTCCTGACCTTGAAGACCGAGCTGACGAAACCCCTGAGGGATATTACACCTTTTATTTAGATTAATTAGAGGCCGATCTTAGGTTCCCCCTCCCTCTCATCTTTCAACAGCTCAGCCGCTATTATGAGCTTCACTTAGGGCAGTTTACCTCTAACTCTTTCTGAACCCTGTGCAGCTTTGTAGTTCTTTTTAGGACCTTAGGTTTTGAAGTAAATTGTTTTACTATTTGTAATTTTTTGCTCCCCAAACGTTCTGCGGAGGACAGGGACCATTTTATTTTTCTTGCTGACCTAACTGCAAGTTCTTCAAGGGCTCTCCCATTTCAAACAAAAATTGGAAAAACTCTTTCTTTTTTGTTCATCCCTCCGATGCTTGGGACATATGCTCATCTTGGATGGATACTCCCACCCTCTTGCCTATTCCCGCCTTGGGCTTCTGACAGGGGGAGCTGTTCACAGGAGCCCGAAGGGCCATAGGGGGAAGGTGGTTCGATACTTATGCCTTTCTAGCGGAGGATCTGCTCTGCCACCATGGGCTCAGCTCGGCCGATGTTTCGGTCCGAGGAAACTTAGGTACGGCCCTTCCCCGCCCTTGCTCCGATTTTTTTTTTCACTGACCTCCTTTCTTACTTGTTCAGAGAAAAGAGTCATGGAAGCTTCCATGAAGAGGATGTTGGAGAAGACGAAGGCGGCTGCCCAGTCAATGGGCAGGGTCGAAGGGAGCTCAGCTAAATCTAAGGCCCCTTCGCCCCGAGCTGCCGCTGCATCCGAACCTTTCACTGCTCCCCCCGTGTTCCAAAACACATGCTCCGTCAAGCCCCCGTCCTGAAGTGGTAGAGCTGGACTCTGGAAAGTCCACCATTCCTGAGGTAGTGCCCCTTCGGCAGGCCAGGTTGGAGAAGCCTCAAAACCTAGTGGTGTGGTGCCGAGCCAAATTCTTTGACATATACCATGATGAGCTCCGGATTGTGGGGGTAGGGCCTACTCCAGCAGCCGGCTCAGTCCTCGGAGACATGCTCTCTTAGGCCGACGCCGACTATGTGAAGGGCCTCGGATGAGCCGAGCTCCTCCAACGCTCCAACACCGCTTCAGCTGAGGTAATTGATACCTTTTCATTCATCTCATTTTTAGCACAGACCCATACTCACTAGATTATTTTCTTGTGTCAGGAAGCCGCTCTTAATGCCGAGGTGTCCCTTCGAGCCTCTATTACCCGGAAACAATCCCTTAAAGATTCCAGGAACTATGAGGCTCATGTTGCTGAGCTAGATAGGGCACTTAAGAAAATGAAGTTCTCCTATGATAAGGAGATAGCCAACCTCGAGGCTCAGAAGGAGGAGCTGCGGATGGGCTTCAAAGCTGAGCGGCTGAAGATGCAGAGCGACCTCCAAGTAGCCGAGGTGCAGAAGGAAGCTCTGCATGGGGAACTTAAGGGATTTGAGGACCAACTTTCCCAGGCCATCATAGAATTAGAGGCGTCTCGGGCCGAGCATACCAAGGGAGCGGAGGGCTTCAAAACGGCCTTCCTGGAATTGTAGGAGTTCTTGGACGTGGTTGCTGAGAAAGCTAATGGCTACTTCGCCAAAGGTTTCGAAGGATGCACCAAACAGTTCCAGGAGGCTGGCTACCCCCCCCCCCCCCCCCCCGAAGGGACTCCCCTTGATTTTCTAGATGTGGAAAAGTGTGCCCTGTCCTTCATCTAAGGCGAAGGAGAGAAGGAGGGAGAAGGAGAGAAGGAGGGTGAGGGGGGAAAGAATTAAATTTTTTTATATAACTGTTGATGTAAACATTTCTAACCATAATATGCGAGCTCATTTCCTTTACTAGTTTTTTCCTTGTCCTTATAGTCTGAGCTGACCTAGTAAGGTCTCCTCTAAATTCTCTTAATTAGTATTGAAATAATTCAAACTCCCAAGGATGGGCTGACCTCCTGTAGGGAGCTGAGCTGAGCTCCTGAAGGGAAGCATGATAAACATTGAAAATAATACTAAAACCAGAAGGTGAGCTGAGCTCCCGGAGGGAAGCATGATTAACACTGAAAATAATACTAACACCCGAAGGTGAGCTAAGCTCCCAAAGAGAAGCATGATTGACACTGAAAATAATACTAACATCCAAAGGTGAGCTGTAGTGATCCGTATCCAGAATTAACGATTAATGTGTAATTCATCATGTAATCATGTTTAGGTTAAGTAAAACATGATTAAGAAAATTTCAAATGGATTAATGGAGTCCAGAAATGGATTCAGGACACTCGAAAATGGTGGGTAAGGTTCGAAGGGTTCGGATGCTCCGAACCTGAGTTCGGAGGATCCGAACATGGACGGAGCCAGGCTTCGGAGGCTCTGAAGGCTTAGGACGATCCGAAGATCGTTTGGACTATCCGAAGAGTAGCCCAGCCAGATGTCCTGAAATATTATGTCATCGGTGATGTCATAGGGGTGACTTCGGACGACCCGAAGGGCGAGATCGGACCATCCGAACAGTGTTCGGGACAGGTGCATGGTTGCATGCGATTTGATTGACACGTGGCGGAGATCGAACGATCCGATGAGACGATCGGACGATGCAAAGCAGTTCGGACGCTCCGAAGGCGTGAACGGACGACCCGAACCCTCGCTTATATATAGAGAGCCGAGGAGCTCATTTGAGACTCGCACCAACTTCCTTTCCTTCGCCCACGTGGCTCTATTTTAGGGCTTTGGGTACTCTTATTTTAGAGTTGGAGTAGGGAATATATTCCA
Source organism: Henckelia pumila (assembly GCF_033568475.1). Lineage (NCBI taxonomy): Eukaryota > Viridiplantae > Streptophyta > Magnoliopsida > Lamiales > Gesneriaceae > Henckelia > Henckelia pumila. The sequence goes on from NC_133123.1 coordinate 215,575,593, forward strand.
GTATAGTCAGACAGTGTCTGACATAGTAGCGGAGCGATGCTCGTGTAGCAGAGCAGTGCTCGAGGCTGTGGAGCTGCAGCAGGGGTGTGCCCTTAGTTACGGGATAGTCGCAATCAGTGGGCTGACGATGGACGCAGGTATAGCTATGGTCTCCTTAAAATATTTAGGAGTATGCAATAGCTTAGTTAAGGCTTTTAGAGCTTAATTAATGATGCATGAATATTTGCATTGTAGAGTTGATGATAGGCTGGGAACCTAGAGTGGGACTGCTAGGACTGCCTGAAGTAAGGTACGTAAGTACTGACTGAGATAGCCAGCGGGTTTTGCATGCTTATATGTTGCATTTGTGTGTCATATTATTATGAAGCATGTGCATATCATATTGTGCCTGTCCATCTTTTGAGATGAGCCATGTAGGGTCACTCAGCCCTGTTTGGACGGTTGATGTCTAGTGCTTTGGCTGGTACTAGCATCTAGGGGGCACGGTCCACGTCTGTTAGGAATGAGCAGTGTACGCAGGGTTAGCTCCCCGGGTTGTACCACTCATGTTCTAGGCGCCATTACTGAGCAGTTGTATACAGTTATCCCAGATATGAATACCCTGTCATTTGCATGCATCATATTTGTATGTTTTACCCGTGCTTTCGTATTGAGCTTAGAGCTCACGTTCAGTATTTTCTATGTACCTGGACACCCTATTTGACGTGGACGGTGTAGGTGCAGGATCAAGCACTAGGAGCTTGGAGTAGCCAGTGACCAGTGAAGACATCAGGATTAGCTGTAGGTTTTGCCCCTTTAGGCTTATTTTTGCGATTGAGTTGTATAATCGAATTTATTTAACCGTTTGTATTCTGTCGGTCTGCTTTTATTTAAGTCTTCCGCATCGATTTAATTTAATGCATGCTTAGTTATGCTCTTAACTCTGAGTAGGTAGTGGATCCGGGTTGGGTCGCTACATTTATTGGTATCAGAGTGCATGCATGCAAGAGACTTGGGATATAGTATTAAGACTTTGGGTTATCCTTATAGGATTGATGAGACCTTGGAATAGGTGATGATGCGGCGATTAGTTTGCCCAGAGACTAATCATCATCGGCAGGAATTATGAAGATTTGACTTATGGGATTCCATCAAGTGCAGACAGGAGTGATGGATCGTGTCCGAGCGTTCGGACTTCTAATCATGTGGATCCTAGCTTTGGATCGAGTACCGGATGCCAGAGGCAGTAGTAGAGGATTGGTGGGGACTTACTTGATGCTTGCATCTGTACAGTCATTACCATGATGACACTACTTTGAAGATTCTCCAGTCATAGTTGGAGAGATTGTCTGATAAACCTTTACCAGGGAATGCCTCGAGTGCCTAAGGCATGACAAGTTTCGAGCGTAAGGTCATTAAACTCATGCGAAACATAGTTTTGCCGGTATGCTTGTATCGATGCATTCGGTAGGAAAACGGGAAAATTCATGTTCAAAAGCATGATTTGGTTACAAGAAGAAAGTTGACGGTAGATCGTGAGTAGAAGTGGTCGACTGACAGGCACTGACGCAGATCATAGATGGTTAGCGAGCTCGAGTTATTTTTCTGGAGTCTTGGCAGGACGAGATACCGAGAGGATTGGTCGGGAGTATGCTTGCATCGATGAGTGTGTCAATTAGAAGCTTCATGCTCAAGAAACGAAGAATAGTACAATGATTTAAATATTGTATTGTTGTAATTGTAAACAGTATTTCAGTTGTAATGAATCATCATACTATGGTTGTATCATTTCAAGTTTGATTGTACATTTCATTGTATTTTGAATACTGTATGTATTACATGAGATTGTAATAAAGAAAATTATACATAACTTGAAGCAATGATACATGTTTTATTTATCCCGCAATTCATGGATGATTGCATGATTGTGCGAAAGTTTGGCGTGATTTTAGTTGATTAGTGTTCAACTATTGTAACTCATGGAAATCGAGTAGGCCAACTGCGACAGTGTGACGTGTGGTTAGTCTAGGCGTTTTCCTAGGATTGACCTAGTTAGTCAGTGAATTAATATAGTGCCAGCAATGAGTGGACTCATCTAGAGGCATTAAGATTATTGTTCGGTTTAGAACATTGGACTTTGTTCTAGGTTGTTTCCTTAGAACAGTAAGCTGTTTGACCTTCGTTAGGTTGAGACTTGTAATGATGGGTTTTCATCGAGATGCCAGGTCCAGTATATGCCGAGAGTTGTGGGCTATGACCATGACTAGACGTGATGGAGCGCGACCCTATGCCAGTGTTACTCTGAGAGTACTCCTTGTACTTCAGAGGGTACCTAAGAGCCTTTGTGCTTCAGGAGATGGCGGTGGGAAGACTACTCAGTCTAGGGATTTGGTGACAGTCACGACGAGGTATGACCTTGGATTAGATATCAGGTTTGATATCGATGGTTCGATATCGTCTGGTGTTCCAGAGATATAGTTTGAGTATTCTGCTCTTGTGAAAAATACTCGCAAGCATACGAGTGTCAAGTTTTAATATAGTGAAAGAGAGAGTGTCGATCCCACAAGGAGTAATTTGAAAATATTCAATACTTGTAATTAAAATAGTCTTAATTTTATCCAGAAAATCAAACTTTGGAAATTTGCTGAACAATTAAATAAATAGTAAAGTTTGTAAAACGCGCACACACACAATCCTTAAAAGATTATCAATCAGAGAGAAATAGTCTAGAGGTTTTGATTTCACCTGGCTCGACAATATTTATTCCTAATTAATCTATTTTCATGAGTTCATTTCAATTAATAACCAAGAACACATAGATTATACTATTTTCCTCTCCCGAGTATCAAATAGAATGTATCAATCACAGATGGATTCCAATATCCCTATTAAAAATCTACTAATTGTAATGATATGTGTAAAACAATGTTCTTTCTAGGCTCTATTAAAGTTATAAGCTATCCCGAGTCATGTAAACAATTAATAGTGTGAATTCTATTGATCTTATTCTAAATCCCCTCTCCCGAATGCCGGATTCTGAATAAATATGACAAATCAATTTATGGCCAGTAAATTGAAAAGACTTTCAAAACTAGAATCACAATTAATTTAGAAGAACTCAATTCATTAAAATCAATAATTCATAAATATGTCTTGACTAGGCTACATCAACCTCTAGACATAAAAATTTTAGTTCATAATAAAATTCATAGCAACACAAATCATGTTTAAGAGTTCAAACATCAATTCAACGATCAAAATAAATAAATAAAGAAGGAATAACAAAGTCGTAGTTTTTCTTCCGTGTCCGGTCGAAAAGTCTTCGTCTTCGTTCCAAGCAATCTTCAAATCTTGATCTCCAAAAATCTCACGAAAGTGCTCTCAAGATTATCTTGTGTATTGGCGGCTGATCGGTCTTCATTAGGTCTGAAAAATCCCTTAAATACTCCCCTAAAATTCGTCCAAACACATTCCAAAGATATCCAAAAGTTTTCAAAATTACACAAACACCTCGTCACACATACAGTGATGCGCGGGAGCTCCACCCTCACGCGCGGGCGCGCATAGTCTTCTGTCCCGATAATTCAAATAATTCACTCAGCGTGGGCGCGCGTCAGTCATGCGCGGGCGCGCATAGACTTCTGGACATTTTTCCCTCTTCGCTTCAGTTGACGCGCGGGCGCGCCAGATCCAGGCGCGGGCGCGCATGGAGTTGTAACGCCCCGTTTTTTTCTTAAATGAGTTTATTAGAGTTAATCGGAGATAACAGATTTCTCGAGCCGATTTGATTTTGATCAGGGTACTTTTTGCAAATTTTGGAAATTTCAGGGACTAAAACGCAAATATTATTTTTGATATATTATCTACACTTGGAATTGATTGGGAAAAGTCTTCATCTTCCTCTCCAAACAGATATCTACGATTAGAGACGCCTCAAACCCTCTTCAAGCTTACAAAATCCAGTCCGAGCTCGATCCGTCCGTTAGAAATTAATTCTGAAGGCAGATTAGCGATCACTGCAGCGAGAGCTCCGTTATACCGTAAGTATTTCTCCGATCGGATATGTTTTTTTTTTCGGAGGTTGTTAGAATCGATTTAGATTCTAGTATGTTGTTCTTGGCGGAGTTCTGATCGTTTATTATCTGTCGGTTTTGATTAGAGCGACGTTCGGATTTGTTATGATTTTTGGAAGCCATTTTCGAAAATATGGATTTTGAGATTGATGGGTTTGCCTTGTTATTGTTGTTTTGGGCATTTTTATGAGGTTATATCGTTATTGAACTGCTGTCTGCATTTTCGGTTTGTTCAGTTTATAGCCGTTATGCCGTCGATTGGGAGAGTCGGTGAGTCATTATGTGATCTCATCCTCGGGATCCCAAAAGCACAGCAGCAATCCTTCGTTTATCAGATTTGATATCCCGGTTTAAAGACATGTATTTTATTACGTTGTTATTGATTTCGTTGTTGTCTTGAAAGCATGTTTATTGTTGTATTACTTGTTATGTTGCTTTTACTGGGATTATCATTCTCACCGGTTATCCGGCTGTTGCTTTGTTTTGTATGTGTACTTGGCAACAGGTGGGGCAGGACCAAGTCAGCGAAGGCCTGGTTAAAATCAAGAGGGAGAGCTAGTAGTGAGACTCGGTTTAGAAGTCGTGTCAGCATGTCTACCTAGTGATATTGGAACACGTTTAGATATCGAACTTCATCGTTATGTTGTTGTTGCATGCCCTCTACTTTGAACAGTTGTTGAACTCCATAATTTTATGTACTAGTTGGAAGAATTGAGTTGTAATTCATGTTTATGTTTTGAAGCATAGAATGGCTTGAATGGCATTGGTTAGCCTTGCTTTTGTGTTGTTATGATTATTGTTTGATTGAGTTTGAAGGAAAGGCATTTCATGTTCTGAATTTTTTTGGGCAAGGGGGGTGCGCTCGATCCTAGATTATTGCAGGATCGAGCGCGGCCCCTGTGATTTCCGAGACAGAGAGTTTCAGAAAATGGTGCGCTCGATCCTGGCTTTTTGCCGGATCGAGCACGGCACCCTGCATTTTTCTCGCCAGAGAGTTTGTAATTGTGGTGCGCTCGATCCTAGGCTTTTATAGGATCGAGCGCAGTACTGTTCATTCAAAAAAAAAATTTATTTCTACTTGTTGCCTTAACTTATAGATGGTGCATGATAATTGTTTATATTATCTTAAGAATAAAAGATTAGAACTGAGGCCTCACATTAAGTGGTATCAGAGAGTTAAGATTCTTGGTTGAACTAGAGTGAGCGGGTAGATCGTGTCTGCGTGTATTGGCTCCTCGCATGTGTTTGAATTATTTTAGCTGTATAATTAATTCCATGCGAGCATGCTTTATTGTTGAGAATTATTTGAATTACATGGTTATGTGATTTACTTTTATAAAGCATGATCTACTTGAGATATAACTGCATATGTTATCGACTGGTATCCGGTTTTTCTGAGCGGTTGTAGAGGGGCACCGGTTGTAGCGATTGAGATATCTTGTTCCCTAACCTTTTTTATTCAGATGGGTCCTCGTCGAGTGATAAACAGAAACACACCGCCAGTTATCCCTGCGACTGAGCAAGCTAGCACTGAAGTTGATCAGTTGGATGCTTCAGCAACGCCTATGGAAACCTTGCTGAAGAGGTTTCAGTCGTTCAATCCGCCGTTATTGATGGGTTCAGAAAATCCAGTTGACTGCGAGAGTTGGTTGGATGATATTGATCAACTGTTCGATTCCATTGATTACACAGATGACCGCAGAATCAGGTTAGTCATTCATCAGCTACGTGGGGTTGCTAAGAGCTGGTGGATCATGACAAAGAAAGCAATGGAGAGTAGAGGTACCGAAGTTACTTGGACTCTTTTTAAATCTGAATTTTATAAGCGGTTTTTCCCTATCTCGTATCGCAAAGATAAGGGAGCAGAGTTTGCCAATCTGAGTCAAGGGAATCTGAACATTGAAGAGTACGTGGCTAAGTTCGATAGTCTGTTGCATTTTGCACCGCTAATTGCCGGAGGTGAAGAAGCTAAGGCAGATCAGTTCATCAATGGGTTGAACCCCGACGTCTTCACGTTGGTAAACACCAACATGCCTAACAACTTTGCGGATGCCATGAATCACGCAAAGGGAGCAGAAGTAGGCTTGTGGAGGCAAAGAGGTAACCAGGTAGCACCTCAGCAACAGAGGCAGTATCAGAACCCACCATCTCAGTATCAGAATCAGCCACCACAGCATCAGAACCAGCAGCAAAGGTATGAAGGTGGAAACAGTGGGGGAAACAGAAAAGATCAGTACAAAGCAAGAGGTAAACAGTACAAGAGGCAGGGGAACAGTTCTTCTAGTTCCAGTGGTTCAAAGCAATTTGGTTCAGGACAGAGTTCTGGATCTTCAGCCATGTACTGCAGCAAGTGTGGGGGAAGATACTCACCGGATCAGTGTGTGGGAGTCTTTGGTAATTGTAACACCTGTCAGCAACCGGGACACTTCTTTAAGGTGTGCCCTCAGCGTAGCAGAGATAGAGCTCAGAGCGGAAGTTCATCTCGACCTGCAGCTCAACCCGAGAGGCAGTCTTCTGCAGTGCACTCTTTCCAGCCTCAGCAGCAAAACAGACAGGGAGGTAACTCTAGTGCGAACCAGCCTCCGAGACAGCAAGCACGTGTCTTTGCTCTGACAGAGGATCAGGCTCAGGCAGCACCTGATGATGTTATAGCAGGTAACTGTTCGATTTTTGGTTATTCTGCTCATGTCTTGATTGATACGGGTGCTTCCCATTCCTTTATCTCTGAGAAATTTGTGTTATTGCATGCTTTGCCAACTGAATTGTTGCCTACAGTAGTAGCTGTTACTTCACATTTGGGTGGAGGAATTGTTTCTGTCAGACTAGTCAGGAACTGTGAACTTTGTTTTGAGGGGAATTTATTAGAATTCGACTGTATTGTGCTTGGGTTGTCAAATTTTTATTGTATAGTCGGTATAGATGCTTTGACCAAGTACAGGGAAACAGTTGATTGTTTTCTGAAAGTTTTCAGGTTCAGACCTGAAATGGCAGACGAGTGGAAATTCTTTGGTAAGGGTTCTCGATCTAGAATTCCTTTGATTTCAGTGTTATCTATGACTCGTTTGTTACAGAGAGGTGCAGAAGGATTTTTGGTTTATGCGGTTGATGTACTGAAATCTAGCCCAACTTTGGTTGACTTACCAGTGGTTAGAGATTTTGCTGATGTGTTTCCAGAAAATGTTCCTAGATTGCCACCTATTCGAGAGATCGAATTTAGAATCGATTTGGTGCAAGGTACTCAACCTATTTCCAAAGCTCCTTATCTTATGGAACCTATTGAACTGAGAGAGTTGAAGGAGAAACTTGAGGATTTGATTGCCAAGGGATACATCAGACCTAGTGTATCGCCTTGGGGTGCTCCTGTTCTGTTTGTTCGGAAGAAGGATGGTTCTATGCGGCTTTGTATCGACTACCGTCAGTTGAATCAGGCTACAGTTAAGAACATGTATCCTTTACCCCAAATAGATGACCTTTTTGATCAGCTGCAGGGTTCTTCTGTCTATTCGAAGATTGATCTGAGGTCAGGCTATCACCAGCTGAGAGTGCGAGAGGAAGATGTTCCTAAGACCGCATTTAGAACGAGGTATGGTCACTTTGAGTTTATAGTCATGCCGTTCGGTTTGACTAACGCTCCAGCGGTTTTTATGGGTTTGATGAACCGTATCTTTCAGCGTTATTTAGATGAGTTCGTCATTATCTTTATCCATGATATTCTTATCTACTCGAAGAACCGTACTGACCATGCAGAGCACTTGAGGACCGTACTGCAGATTTTGCGAGTTGAGCAGTTGTTTGCCAAGTTGTCTAAATGTGAATTCTGGTTAGATTGAGTTGTCTTTCTCGGTCATATTATTTCAGAAGATGGGATTTTTGTCGATCCCAGCAAGATTGAAGCGGTTATGAATTGGCCTAGACCGACATCAGTACCTGAGATCCGAAGCTTCATGGGTTTAGCTGGTTATTATCGCCTATTCATCAAGGGTTTCTCGTCTATTGTCAAGCCTATTACCCAGCTGACTCAGAAGAATGCGCCTTTTGTCTGGACTGCAGATTGTGAGGCTAGCTTTGTTGATCTGAAGAGGAGACTGACCAGTGCTCCGATTCTTTCTATTCCGAAGGGTACTGGAGGTTTCACAGTCTATTGTGATGCTTCTAACCGAGGCTTGGGTTGTGTTCTTATGCAGCATAAGCATGTGGTGGCGTATGCATCGAGGCAGCTGAAACCGCATGAGACTCGTTATCCGGTTCATGTTCTTGAACTAGCTGCGATCGTCTTTGCTCTGAATATCTGGCGTCACTATCTTTATGGTGAGTCTTTCGAGATCTTTTCTGACCATAAGAGCCTTAAGTACTTGTTTTCACAGGCAGAGCTGAATATGAGACAGAGAAGATGGTTAGATCTGTTGAAGGATTTCGACTGTGAAATCAAGTATTATCCGGGAAAGTCGAATGCAGTTGCAGATGCCTTGAGCCAAAAGCTATGTTCTTTATCTCTTTCTACTATTGGTGTTTCTCAGTTGATCGATGATTGTTGCACTTCTGGTTTAGAGTTTGAAACAGATAGGGAGACTATCAGAGTGTTTGCTATTCAAGCCGAACCGAAGTTGTTTGTTGAAATCAGAGAAGCACAGAAGTCTGAGCCGAGCATTCAGGTTTCAGTAGAGAAAGTCAGATATGGGCATCAGTCTGAATTCCAGGTTAGAGATGATGCTTTGTTTGTGAATAACCGTATTGTTGTGCCTGATATTTCGGAGTTGAGGCAGCGTATTCTTCGAGAGGCTCATTGCAGTCGGTTTAGTATTCATCCTGGAGGTCGTAAGATGTACAACGACCTGAAGAACCAGTTCTGGTGGAAGAGAATGAAGAGCGATGTGGCGAGGTTTGTATCTCGGTGTTTGAACTGTCAACAAGTTAAAGCAGAACGGAAGTGACCAGGAGGTCTGTTGCATAGTCTATCTGTTCCTGAATGGAAGTGGGATCACATTTTCATGGATTTCGTCACGAAGCTACCACGATCCGTTCGAGGATGCGATGCCATTTGGGTAGTGATCGACCGATTGACGAAGTCTGCATGTTTTATTCCGTATAGAATGACGTATCGTCATGATCAGATGGCTGAGTTGTATGTTAGCAATGTTGTGAGATTGCATGGTGTGCCGAATTCGATCATTTCAGACAGAGATCCTAGATTCACTTCTCACTTTTGGCACAGTTTTCAGGGGGTACTTGGTACTCGATTACATCTGAGTATAGCTTATAATCCTCAGACCGATGGACAGTCAGAGCGGACTATCCATACGTTAGAAGATATGCTGCGAGCGGTAGTGCTAGACTTTGGCACTAGTTGGCAGGATTCTTTGCCTCTTGTCGAGTTTTCCTACAACAACAGCTTCCAAACGAGTATCGGTATGGCACCTTTTGAGGCTTGGTACGGTAAGAAATGCCGATCTCCGTTGTTTTGGGATGACTTGTCCGAGTCACCAGTTTTGGGACCGAAGATGCTTAGAGATATGGCAGAGCAGGTTAAGATCATTCAGACCAGAATGAATTCAGCTCAAGATAGACAGGCGAAGTATGCGAATGTCAGGCGTAGACCTCTGAGTTTTGATCAGGGAGACCGAGTCTTTCTGAAGATTTCTCCTTTCAGAGGCACTGTTAGATTCGGTAAGAGAGGGAAGTTATCTCCGAGATTCATCGGGCCGTACGAGATTCTCGAGAAGATAGGCGATCTTGCCTACAGACTTGCACTTCCTCCGTATTTATCTGGTATTCACGATGTTTTTCACGTCTCTATGCTGCGAAAGTATCAACCAGATATTTCTCATATCCTTCAGCCTGACGAAGCCGAGTTAGACGAGACTCTGAGCTATTTTGAACGACCGATTCAGATCCTTGATCGGAAAGAAAAGCAACTCAGAACCAAGTTGATTCCGTTGGTGAAAGTGCAGTGGAGCCGTCACGGCGTCGAGGAAGCGACTTGGGAGACAGAATCTGGCATGAGACAGCGATTTTCGGAGTTATTCGGATGACGTGAGTTCTTCTTACTTTCTTTAGTTCTTTATTCTATCTTATGAGTTGTGGTTCTTGTTGATTTGGAGGACGAAATCTCTTCTTAGTGGGGGAGAATTGTAACGCCCCATTTTTATCTTAAATGAGTTTATTAGAGTTAATCGGAGATAACAGAGTTCTCGAGCCGATTTGATTTTTATCAGGGCCCTTTTTGCAAATTTTGGAAATTTCAGAGACTAAAACGCAAATATTGTTTTTGATATATTATCTACACTTGGAATTGATTGGGAAAAGTCTTCATCTTCCTCTCCAAACAAATATCCACCATTAGAGACGCCTCAAACCCTCTTCAAGCTTTCAAAATCCAGTCCGAGCTCGATCCGTCCGTTAGAAATTAATTCTGAAGGCAGATTAGTGATCACTGCAGCGAGAGCTCCGTTATACCGTAAGTATTTCTCCGATCGGATATGTTTTGTTTTTCGGAGGTTGTTAGAATCGATTTAGATTCTAGTATGTTGTTCTTGGCGGAGTTCTGATTGTTTATTATCTGTCGATTTTGAATTAGAGCGACGTTCGGATTTGTTATGATTTTTGGAAGCTATTTTCGAAAATGTGGATTTTGAGATTGATGGGTTTGCCTTGTTATTGTTGTTTTGGGCATTGTTATGAGGTTATATCGTTATTGAACTGCTGTCTGCGTTTCCGGTTTGTTCGGTTTATAGCCGTTATGCCGTCGGTTTGAGTTTCGAGATTTCGAACCCTTTGAGTTGTTGCACTTTGGCTCGTGAGTAATCGTTGTTTTTGATCATCTCTTATCTTCGTACAGATTCGTTGGAGTTTGTCGAGCCTTGTGTTAGCAGCATTTGGTCGTCGAGAGTTGGACGAAGAATGGTAAAGAGAATTACCTTGAACCGTAGTTGTTGTTTAGATTGTATAGTCTTTGATACAATCTTTTGTTGTAGCTTTTCCAGAGTTGGAACTACTGCATTGAAAGGTAAAAGCAGTCATCAAAGCGGGATAGCATACTCGGGACTGTTGGTTCTCGAGTTTCCCTTTCAAATCACATATTGCATCAATACTTGTTCTAGCATGTGGAACTTGTATTTTGGTTGTTATTTGAGTTGTTTATGTGGCTTATATTTATGTTTTGTTATGCATTCATCTTGAACCAATCTTGTTTCTAGCGAGCAGAACCGCCCCTTTTTGTTTAGACATTTGGGAACTATGATTGAGTGGCCTAGGTCATAGTCGTTTTGCCTGGTGCTAGCATACTCATTATAGTTGCTCAAAGTCTAGAGGAGTGGGATACGTGGCACCACCTCGATTGGGAGAGTCGGTGAGTCGTTATGTGATCTCATCCTCGGGATCCCAAAAGCACAACAGCAATCCCTCATTTATCAGATTTGAAATCCCAGTTTAAAGACATGCATTTCATTACGTTGTTATTGATTTCGTTGTTGTATTGAAAGCATGTTTATTGTTGTATTACTTATTATGTTGCTTTTACTGAGATTATCATTCTCACCGGTTATCCGGTTGTTGCTTTGTTTTGTATGTGTACTTGGCAACAGGTGGGGCAGGACCAAGTCAGCGAAGGCCTGGTTAACATCAAGAGGGAGAGCTAGTAGTGAGACTCGGTTTAGAAGTCGTGTCAGCATGTCTACCTAGTGATATTGGAACATGTTTAGATATCGAACTTCATCGTTATGTTGTTGTTGCATGTCCTCTACTTTGAACAGTTGTTGAACTCCAGAATTTTATGTACTAGTTGGAAGAATTGAGTTGTAATGCATGTTTATGTTTTGAAGCATAGAATGGCTTGAATGGCATTGGTTAGCCTTGCTTTTGTGTTGTTATGATAATTGTTGGATTGAGTTTGAAGGAAAGGCATTCCATGTTCTGAATTTTTCTGGGCAAGGGGGGTGCGCTCGATCCTAGATTATTGCAGGATCGAGCGCGGCCTCTGTGATTTCCGAGACAGAGAGTTTCAGAAAATGGTGCGCTCGATCCTGGCTTTTTGCCGGATCGAGCACGGCACCCTGCATTTTTCTCAGCAGAGAGTTTGTAATTGTAGTGCGCTCGATCCTAGGCTTTTATAGGATCAAGCGCAGTACTGTTCATTCAAAAAAAAAAAATTATTTCTACTTGTTGCCTTAACTTATAGATGGTGCATGATAATTGTTTATATTATCTTAAGAATAGAAGATTAGAACCGAGGCCTCACAGGAGTTCTGTCCATCTTCATCCATTCTTCAAAATCACGAACCATCAACACTTGCTTCGCCCTTTTCTTCACTCCTTTGATTCCATCCTTCATAAATTCATTATTTCCTGTATTTCCTGACATCCAACAACAACAACAACAATTTCCACGTAATGCCGCTCGAAACCAAGCAATTATCCAATAATATCAACACAAATTAAGTGCATAAAATGCACTTATCAAATCCCCCAAATCTTAAATGTTTGCTAGTCCCGAGCATAACCAATCAAGACTCAAACATAAAACATACAATACTCACTCTACAAATCAAGACCAACCAAGAATTACGATGAAACAATGGCCTTAGAAAAATATTCAGAAAATTTCATCCAATCATATCGAACTATCACTTTTTAATTTTCAACAAACACATGCTAGTGAACCTCCAATACTTACAAATCCCGCAACCCACGTTCAAAATACTCTTATCCAAATCAATTCACACTTTCATAAATCATGAGGACTTTATAAGGCAAAAGGATCAACAACAGGATAAATTACCTTTGAAAACACGCAAAAAAAAAGTTATTTCACAAAGAAACATGTACGTGTTTCGGTCAAAAATTCATATTCATTAAAAGTGTCAATCAATTATCCATAGGCTAGATTCTCGCAACCCTTCTCCACTAGTATATTAAGCAACTGTGACTCGGTCAGAAGGAATTAATTAGCTTGTAAGGCCTGGCTCATGGCTACAAATGAAGGATAAAGAATTCAAAATAAGGAGTAATTTATATTTATGCTCAATCTAACTTCAACTCCTTTTCATTCACATTTTCACACTTATATTTTTTTTCCTCACTTCAATGACTTTTCAAATTTTTTTTTTTTCAACTTCTTGCTTTCTTTCACAATTTTTCTTGTTCATGTACTACCTTTTTCATATCAATTCATCCACCACACCATTCCATTTTCACAAATAAATACTAGGAGCATCTAACATTTTAGCATTCAAATTACTCCCTTAAAGGTAGGAATTAGTGTTTAGGCTATTCAGGTAGTCAATATAGAACCTTGACAAAAAATGACGAATGGGGGTCTAATCACACGTTTACACGCATGCCATTCGATTTTCAATAAGGCACAAACAAAGTACTAGAGATAACATGTAAAAATAGGGTAGCTTGAAAGACTCAAACAAATTTAGAAAAATCGCCTAAATCATTCCTAATCACAGTTTTGCCCGTATTGCGCCTCAAAGGGTGTCCGAACTAGTTGTAGACAATCTCAATTCACAAGTAAATCACATAAATTTTAACCAGTGCAGAAAAGAAGTAATCATCAACAGGAAACGATGATTTTCAACAAGACTCAGATCATGTACCTACAGTACTCATGTATATCTTGTGAAGGCTCAAAGGGCAACTAAAGATACAATAATTTCAATAAAAATCAGGCCCAAGGATCCCAAAAATTGCCTCATTCATTTCTATGCTTGTGTGTTTTAACTCAGACTTAAGCACAATCACAGAATATGTAGGGATTCGTTCATCTCATTAATTCACCCACAAAAATTCTTTTAAATGCGATCATGGAGTTGAGATAAAAACAACCATTTGCATCATTGGCCAATGTATTTTCATTTCTTTCATGGTTTCTTGAATTTAACTCGCATCCACACCACAATTCACACTTTCCCAACCTCACACACTATACTCATTCCAAAATCCATCCCACCGCCAACACAGCACAGAAAACTAAACAAAATAAAAATCCAAAATTAAAAAGAATAAAAAAAAATGACAATAAAAAACTCAGTAACAAATTCAGCAATTTTGAAGCAAATTCAGCAAAATCCCCCCAAACTAGGTACAATCATTGTCCTCAATGATTTAAACAAGAAAAAAAAAAGGACATGTATCTCAAACGACGACTGTCAGTGGTCGTCGCTGTGGGGACCTCGGGTTGCTAATCTCATCTTAGGGCAGCTAATGATTAATTAAACAATTAATCAAACAATTAAAAGTAATAAACCAAGAGCAGAATTTTATTTTTTTTTAAATCTCAGAGCCTCGCTCGATCTGGCAAAGTCAGCCGATCGAGCGAGCAAAATATCACATTCTCGGGTCTGCACATAAATTGGCCTCGCTCGATCGGGCAAAAGCTACCGATCGAGCGACAATAAAATCGAATTTTCTGCCCATGAAAAACAGGCCTCGCTCGATCGGTAACTTTCACCCGATCGAGTGAGCCGACTTTTGCTCGAATTCTGCTGCTGATCTTTTGCTATCAAAACTTTAGTACAAGGTATATATCATCATCCAAATCAATTTTAAGCATGTTATCAAATCTAAAAACATGCATATATTCATATACGGAGTCTCTGGCATCAAAACATGCGTTGAATACATCAATTCGAATAACATAATAGACATTAATTGAGTAAGCTACACAAAGACTCAAATGTGAGCTTCAAGTCTATAAGTTCATATCAAGTTTGATGCTATCTAACTACCATTCTTCTGCTTAAAACCCGAGTCCACACTTGCTAAGTCTTGCTCCCGAGCTATCAATTTCGTCTCAACAAAGCTCGTGCCCCATCTGTTGCAATGCACACATACAAAACAAAGCAACAACCGGATAAACTCCGGTGAGAAATCATTCTCAGTATAATCGACATATAAATGCGTTAAATAAATTCATATCAACTCTAAACATATCAACTCAAGAATAGAATAAAGATAACGCATATATCGACTCAAACTTCAAATCAAAACTCAATTTATATAGCGCGCTTATCTCAAGAATTGATTCTTATCACTTCATTGCCATCAAGATTCGTAACCGAGCTTGACATGGATATCCATCTATCGTAGCCATTCCGGGCTAGAAAATAAGGTTAACCACAACCTTGGCATAGAATCAATTCAATATACAATCATATCAAAAGCAATAAAGATCCACTACCTGTGATGGATCGACAATAACATAAGTTCTACCTCAAGAACAAGTACTTAAACAAGTATGTGGTTTGTTCGGGATAACCCAAGAATAGTCGTTCTTGAGTTTCACAGTCCCTGACTCGCGATGTCGTCATTATACCTTTCATTCTCGAGTTGACGATGTTCCACATCTGGATAGGAAGTACCACAACTCATAGCAAATCTGCTCATTCAAATAACATTCGATCTTCAAAGTAGAACAACTTCAACTATCATCATTTCTTCTTCGGTTTCAAGTTGAGGTTCTTGAGTCAATAGTCTCCTATTAAACTCTGAAACATATCATCAAAACATGCATATCAAACCTCATTCTATTCAATCATTTCAGAATTGAATCAAAATCATCAATATAGATTCAATTAACATCATTTCAAACTTCAACTTCTTCTTATTCGATATAACCCGGAGTCGTGAATCGTTAGCCTTCGAAACTCAACTAAAATCGAGAAATACAAATGCCATAACATTCATAACATCTAAAAAACTATCTCAACTCAGTTATAGGCTATCAAAACGAAGTCAAAACATCAACCGGCGGCGTAGCGATTGAAAATAGGGAACCGACGCGGTATCGAATTCATTTCTAATCAACTCAATCATTCGTATCACTTATATAAGCTGAATTCATCATTCAATTCATCATATCAGCAGCTATAATCACATGTTAACAAGTCAGAAACATGCTGAAACCATGACAAGTTAGTTTCTTAATTCATTTCCAATCCGACTGCGATATCGAACGGCATACGAACTCAAAAACACAACATAGTTTTATAATCTGATCTCTGCCATATTTCATTCTTCAAAACATGCCAAGATAACAAAATACTTACATCAAATCGAATCCCTCATCGCAAGGATTCCATAACATCTTTTGGAATTGAAATCGGACGAGCGGATCAAAAGTTATCGACATTTGAAAATCGAAAAGCAAAAGAAATGGAAGAGGGTTCGAACTCCCCTGTTCACTTTCTGAATTCTGAAGTTTCTTACAAATTATGCACGTGTACAAGCTTAAAAATCTGATTAAATCGGATATGTATAGCTTAATTGCAATTTAGTCCCTCAAGTCTTCAGTAATTGCAATTCAGTCCTCGACCTTCGTTTTAATTCAATTTTAATCCAAAATAATTTAAGAATATTAGAATTAAAATCAAAACTCTAAATATTCCCAAATTAAATATACTCGGATTAAAATTAAATAAATTCGGATTAAATCAATAATCCCGGCCTTTTGCACTTTAGCCCTCGAATCTTTGATATTTTCAAATCAACCCCTGATTGGGTTTTATCTTCAAAATACATCTTCTTTAATTTTCGAAATATAGAATTTAATCTCAAATTCCATAAATATTCAAATCGAATATTTATTCTATTAATTTAAGAATTCTCGGAATTTAATTCGCAAAATCCGTAAATTCTCAAATTAAATATTTTCGGCTCGGAAATTAAATCTATCATTTCCATAAATTCTCAAATCAATATTAGCCCATAATATGAAATTTAATTCTCAAATCTCATAATTAATAATTCAATATTTTCGGGTCTTACAATTCCTCCCCTCTAAGAAATGATTTCGTCCTCGAAATCGTATTTATCCAGAATATCAAATCTAATAGACTGAATGATTATCTGAAGTGATTTTCACTTCAATCATCCACTATGTATTTTGTATCTCACGTCATCTTTCAATCTCTTGTCAGATTATTACTTCGAATCTGCTTCTATTCGCTTGTAATCAGTATCTATTCAGTTGTACTTTAAGTCATTGAATCTGAGTTATTTCTTTCTTCAATCAAGGATTTGTCGAATAATCGACTTAACTCAGAATCTCGTCAATATCTATCTCATCTGAATAAAGTACATATGAAGAATCTATTGATACTTCTTTCACTTAGATACTGAACTTATTCAGTTGAGAAGAATACATTCGGTCAATGAAATCATCAATTCTGTCTGACATCTCTGTTAGTGAAATTCAGCTTTGGTGACGACTTGTTTCTTTCTCGATATCATTCTATGCTCCGCATAGAATATATATCAAGTCTACACTGTTATTCTATTCATCGCTTCAAAATCAGTATTCACATTCATATTCTGAATCTGTAAATTAAACTCTGCTCTTTCTCTATTCAGAATTGAATGATGTTTCAAGAATAACTTTTCCACTTACCGAATCAGTTTCAGCTTCAAAATTTATATCTATCATTCAATTACTAATTCTGGTTCATCTTCTCTGCTTTCATTCCATACAGATTCATATTCATCATCCTTGTGTTCCTCAAATCAAATCTGATCTGCTGTCAACAAATCAGGTCTGATCTGATATCATATACTTCAGTAGTATCATTCCAACACAAAGAATCTGATTTCTTTTCATCATATCATCATAACACTATTTCAAAATTGATTCATTAGCTGTTACAGGAATTGTAATCATCAAGTGGCAACACATCAAGACAAATAATACCGACTCAGGTATTAAAGTTCTGGGAATATTCTCAATATCTGGAAAATCAACTCAGATAATCCATCAATCGAAAAAAAATGGTATAATGCAATCACATATAACCAACTCTCAGAACATCAATCAATCAATCGATGCCACATTCTATCGAATAAATCTAAAGTCTTAATCCTGACAATAGATTTTTATCATTCCTGTAATTCATCATATCTCTATCTTCTTCACAGATCTGAATAGATAACTGTTATTCACATCTCATACAATGTATTCCACAAATCTGATTAGTCTATTTTGATTATTTCGTAATCAGAGTTTATGATATAGTCACAGAGTTCAACGTATTCAGAACTATTGATAATCGGTATCATGTCAGATAAAAATTCATTCTCGAAATTCAATTCATCTTTTCTTATTATTCTTCCACTTTAAGGATATCAAATTGCACCTTTACCTCAAAAAGTACTCAAATTATTCGGATCATCTGTATTACAATTTAATAGTAAATCAAATGTTTTAATCTGAAACATTATTTCTTGGCTTACTGTTCGTCTTACAACGAATCTAATCACAATTCAGTGATTTAATCATACAGACAAATCATCGTAGACAGTAATTTCCATCAATCTGTTCATAAATACCACCTGTTTACATCATCTATACTGTTTCATCATGGTAGTTTCGCAAAATATTCTTTCAAATCACAATCTCGTAACAATTCTGGAGTTTCTAAACTATCACTGAACTCATCTGGTCAACGATTTTCAAATTTATCGAAAACTCTCTGTACGTTTAACTTCGAAAACGTACTAATTCTGTTACTTCTATTTGCTTTATCGTCTGATAAAACAATTATCGGATGAATATTGAATTTATTGTTGTGCAATTCTTCAAATTCTGATATCTCTTTTCGGAAATATCAGGCACAATCAAATAATCAATCATAATAGAATTCATTCATTCTGATCTGAGGCTTCAATTTATATCTCTATATGGCATTCTATACTGAATTCTCATCGCTTCAGTTTACTTTTTGTGTTTCTTTCATCTTCTAAACAGTTCTAGATTGCTTTCAATCAAAAATCATTACGATTGGTCATATATTCATCTGAATATTCAAACCAAAATACACAAAAATCTGAAATCAATTGATCGAATGCCTGTTTCATTCTTCATTTCTATTTTTAATTGAATTCTAATAACTTGATCTCATCTCAATGTGCTTTAATCCTTCCAAATCAGTTCTCACCTAATCTGGATTACAGTAATTCGGACTGTTTTAGTATCTATCTCGATACTTCAAGCACATAAATTCAAAAGATCAATCAATCACGCATTCATCTCTTCTCTTCGTTCTATTTCCCAAATCTCAATTGGAAATTATATCAGTTACGAGTCATAAATATTATAATATACTGAATGTATACATCAACCAATCAGTAACTCTTGAAATTCATAATCAGGGAAACTCACTTAAGTCAAGGTCATCCACAGAACAATAATATGAATGACAATATGCTAAGTGAAAACAACTCACTAGCATCTCAACTCAAGATAAGTAGATCAAACCAGACTCTATAAAAAAATAAGAGTCAATCAAAATCGATTGAGGTCGGTACCAAAACCTCGAAATCATTATCAAGAATTTCAAAAATCATGATTTTATGATGTAATAACTTCAGTAAAATCAAATAAAAGACTCATCTGTAACTGACTTTCATATCATCATCTATTTTGTAAACCTCAAAAGCAGTATTCAATTCACAAACTCCTCAATTTTTTGATAAATTCCAGTTCACAACTTAAACTAAAGTCAAGAATCTTACTGAAATATATCTGCCATCTCTACTCATCGGCATATCTTTCAATTCTGGTTTAGATCATGAACATATATAGTGCATTGAATATACTTATTTCAGAATATTTCTGTACTCAAACATCCTATATCGAACCGAAATCACAGAATCTTAATTCGAGATTCTATATCATCATATTCAATTGCACATTATGTTCTTACTGATCTAATTTAATCGCTTCTTATCATCAATTCTTCTACTAATCTGTATTCGATTATTGCATCATCATCTATCATGAAACATAAACAGATATTTCAATACGAACAAAATCATCTTCAGTTTCAGTTCATCGAAATAATAGTTCCATTCTTCAGTTCAATTCACACAATCTCTTTTCTGATACAGAGGTGATCATATAATAAGCTTTCAGCTATCATGAATCTATTGCACCAATAATAGACAGGTCAAAACAAAATAAATCTATTACCTGAAATTTCATTCTCAGGTGCAATTTCATTCTGATTCTCCGTATACTTCTGGAATAGAAATTGTAGCTAAATATGTGTTTTTCTCACACACTATAGCATCTTTACAATTTCAGTCCTTTTGCTTCATCATTCAGCTTCAGTTCTATTAAACAAGACTATGTTTTTCATAACATA